>NC_090870.1:55293455-55313455 GCF_036669935.1 Montipora foliosa
ACTTGTTTACGTTAATATTTATTTTACAGTTCTTGAAGTAGGCAGAGACCATGAAATGATTACAAGAACTCTTCGAATTACCAATTTTAACAGTTCCTTCTGTGTCTTTAGTCATTTCTTCATTGATAGTGCTGCACTTAGGCGCCAACACCTCAGCAGACCTAACTTCACTAATCTTTGGCCGATGATCAACCCAGTCCCTAATTAGCTTCTCTTCCACACCTGAGTTAATTAAGCAACAAAACGTGCCGACTACATGTGAAAAATTCGTGAATATTTCCAATTTCTTTTATTCCTGAGGCGCGATTGAGGAGCTATTTCAAAAACTCGTGCATCGTGTTTAATCAGGGTTTCCAAACACTCGAAAACAATAAAATCAGTTTTCTCGTGTTTGGAAACCCTGATGAAACACTTGCACTCGTTTTTGATATAGTACGTCAATATTGGCGAAATTTCTTGATATAGAGCCTTAATGGCGGGATTTCATCCTGACCCAGAGCTCTATCGGGCCTGAGATTCAGTAGCTGTTTCTGAACACCTTGGGAGGTAACTTGGATAGGATTGATGGTGTGAGGAGTGCGGGGTAAGTGCCTGGAAGAGTCTTCTTTGGTAATAACACTACGAAAGTGGTCATTAATTAAGAGCATTGGCTTTAGAAAGGGGATGGCTTGTCAGGCTTCCATTAACCATGAGGTCAGGGACTCCAACATTGCCATCAACATTCGATCGTTTTATCTGAGACCAGAATAATTTCGGATTCTCCTGGATATTCAAGGACGGCGGAACGTATTTTGCATTGAGGGGGAGGGGCTAACAAGCAAGCGCCGGAGACGCTAACTTGTACGGGGTTCTGGAGAAATTCTCTGCCAGAAAATTTTGAAATCTTGAAGCTCGGAAATGCTACTTTCAGCATTCTCGGCGATATATCAAAACAAAAAAAACAAATAATAATAATAATAATAATAATAATAATAATAATAATAATAATAAACGTGGATCAACGGTAAAAACCGTTTTAAGATATTTATTTTTTGCTAGAAATCGGGGGGCTATAGTCTAGAGAAGTGGATGAGGAGGGTATAAAAAAGGAGGGACTAAAAACAAGAATGAATTAAAACTAGGGGCGCGCTCCTCTATCACATTCGAACAGGCATTTGAAGAAAGAAAAACACTATTTCACTTAACCTCGTTGCAAAATGTTAATTCCTCGGTATCACGTTTTAAACACTTTTGGGTTCGGAACTACAGAGGGAACTCCAGCACTGAAAACGGCCAGAAACTTTCGGTTTTATTCAAGAAAGAAGGCTACGCATACGCATATCTCGAAAGAACGCAATGCTGACGTTGTGTGTGAAAACTAAGGTGTTTCCAAACTGAAGAAATCGGGCTTTTTGTTTGTGTGAGATTAGCAGTCATAGAGGATCCGATGGGTGTCATCATGTTTTCTCACAGTTAAGACCAACAATACAGGTTGAGACGCGGACTTTTATTATGTCATCCCACTCTACCTTCAGAAAAAGCCACCTTTAGCACCAAGGACGAGCCATAAAAGGTGCGATGATGTGGAACACTTGAGAAATTTTCGAAGAGATATGTATGTCAACGAATCGTCTGGAAATCACGTCCGTTATAAGACGTTTGAGATCACAAAACAAGAAAAAATTTCAGATCCTCGGTCACTCTTTTGCTAAGACTGCCGGTGGCCATGTTGGATGATTAGCAAATTCAAGGCAAGATATGGGGAAGTTTTATTGTTTTCGTAGCGCGTTTGTGTTAAAGAAGGCGATATAGATGCGCAACCGAGTATGTCGTGTACTCTCTTAAGGGCAACAATTATTAATTAAAATGACGAGCATTGAACTATGCTCATTTGGTGTTCCTCTTATTTCACAAAACTGTGAAGAGCTCGAAGCTCTTGATCAAAGTCTCAACATGCTTCACTCTGTCGACTATCAACTACATTGTTTCTAAAACCATCCTCCACGAAAGCCGCGAAATCCTCGGAATCCTCCACCGCGTCCCTCACGGAATCCACCGCCTTGGTTGTTTCCTCGGTAGTGTCTTGGATCTTGGTAGCCACGCCTGGGTGGTGGTCCGTCGCGCCCTCCTCTGTGCATCAACCTATGAGGGACAGATCGAGGAATATGACATGACGCTCAATCGACGGTCAACTTGAACTGCTTCAAACCTGACTTCGACCTTGGGCAACCTGGCTCTCACGTCCTCTCTTCTTCACTCCGAGACACCCTGGCATGGTCACGTTTGGCCGTGACAATTACAGCTGTCAGGGAGAGGTCCTCTTGTTTAAGTGGAGTCGATAGTGGCACTAACTAGCCCCTCTCATAAATTTTTGTTTGGTATAATTATTATTTTGAGACCTAGGTGACCAGACCGTACGACGGTCTCTTTCTCGACAGGGGACGGGGAGAAGAGAGGCCCTGCAAACGAGGTTGGTCAAAGTAAAGCACTCGAAGCCATAAATCAAGGTAAAAAATTAAGGGAAAAAAATCCATTTCATTTCGTATCGACCGCGGACAGCGTTAGGATTTAAAGCACCAATGTGACCAAAAAATGCAATTCGTATTTTTCTTCAGATTTCAAAAATATGTTAACTAAACACTAAGCGACCAAAGTTTTAAGCCTTGATTTCAAAAAGACACCTCCTTATTTTAACTGGAATTTTCCTATTTAATGGTCCGCCATTATTAAGATCTTGAGAGAGCTGGATCGAGGAGAAAATGACGTCAAAAACTCACTAGTTTAATTGTGCAATGCGTGTGTACGCCGCAGAATTAATATGCAGCACGGGAGTTTTGATCTTTCAGACTTTTATACTCGTGTTTTGCATATATAATAAGCTTCACTCACACGGTGCCAGTCCGGTGTGAAGCAAACACTTTCAAAATAAAAGATGCACTCAAACCTTGACTTACCCAGGGGGGTGCCCCCGCGGAGGAAATTGATTTCCACCCGGTCGGTTTTGCACACCAAAGGTGCCAGCATTAGCTCGCGACAGTGACTTGATGGCATCAGGAGCCCATCACCCGGAGCGTGCAACTTAACTATACTTGTGCAACGGGGTTTTCACAAGTAAGGTTATTGAATTTCCCGCTAATGAGACTCCCGCAGGAGCCCGATGACCAATTACAAGAAGTTAAGCTGACGTCATAGGGTCACCGAACCGTAACTGACCTTGTTATTTGATCTAATTCGCGGGAAGGGCTAGTCTAAAAATAAACCTACTTGTGAAAACGCCGTTTCACAGACGCTGTATGGAAGTTGCACGCTCCCGGATGGGCTCCTGATGGCATGCAGTATTTTTTCGTCCATGTGATTGGGTTCAGCGATAACCGAGGGCGTGGTAGCGGCACGAACTAACAGGTAATCCAGTACATGACGTAATGCTACAACCATCGCAGCTTGATGATGAACAAAACGAAACTGCAACCTGACAGAAAACAAAACAACGATGCGTGAAATAGTGCCCCTTTTCAACTTTTCTCTGAAAGTGAATTTACATTCCACGATCCACTTATTCCAAACTGATCCAGACGTTCTTTCACTATTGTAGGATAAGGAAAGGGGAAGTTATTGCTTAGTTTATGCTTAAAAATTTGAGAGACTCGGAAATCTTGTCCTGACAACAACGACAGCTACGAGAACGTTATCTAGGAATATAATTTCCTGTTATTGTGACAATTTCCTGTCATTTGGCATGGAAAGTGTGCATCAACATTCCAGGAAAAAAAACTGGTATGAATGGTTTGGACGTTTGCAGAACGCAATGAAGATTTATCGCCAGGCTCTCGCGTCCACCACGCGACATTTCACGTCGTTTTCATGGCGATAAACATGGCGAATTAAGAAATTTACCGAAACGTAAAACGCACGCGCAGGGCGTGCACAACCTTTTAGTTTTTGTTCATTGAACTTAACGTTTTATGGATTACAGAACAATAAGTTTTCAACGCTTCTACTTCACTTGTAAACCAAAATAAATCCGGTACAGCTGCTGCATGTTTTAGAAGTCGAAAGCCTTACAATAACTGCTTGGTGCTACATCTAATGCTACCTTAGAGTTTACAAGAGCATCCTCGAAACCGCGTAGTCGAAGTCGCGTGACCTCCCTTTGTATGACAATAAGGAGTTTAAGAAACTACGACGGCTACGGCGACGGTAACGTCAAAGAGCAGTAATATTGTTGGTTAAAATAACCAAAACGATCGTGCTGCACGTGTGGCACGCATTTTTGAACATTTCTCTCGCGTACTCGTCAAAACTACTGCGTGAAATGAACAAATTTAAGATTTTGACGACAACGTGGACAAACTACAGTGAATCTTTCAGTGTCACTCTTTAATTCAAATCCTTCCGTACCAATTCAGTTTTAGAACACTTCGCCTATATTGTAAAATATAAACAAAATGGAATAATCATGAAATACTTAGAATACCTCAAACTTATATTTTGAAGTAACACGTTCGTCGTCGTAGCCGCCCGCCGTGATTTCTTAACGCCTGGCCAAACGCTCGCAACATTTCAACGCAACATCTTGCAACATTATATAAACAGGAGAAAGGAACACATACCGTGCATTTTACCCTTCGACACACCCATCCGAAAAATTGGTTTTTGCCCTGAGCGGGACTCGAACCCACGCCTCCCTGATTACTAGTCGGGCATGCTAAGCCACTACAACATCAAGGCTACCACGCTGGCAACGCAGCAGATTAATGAGATGACTTAGCAGCGTGGGGATCCCTAGGGCCCAACTTTCCTTCACTTGAGTGTGTATCCTTGCCTCTAAAACCCCAGACAGGGTTTAGAACACATAAAAGATAGAAATTTCGAGGCAAATGAAAGGTATAGGGATCCCCACGCTGCTAAGTCATCTCATTAATCATTAATTTTAGCGAACGTTTTAAGTTACGTTCACCACTTTGCAAAGGAATTGTTTCTATCTTTTGGTCAGGTAGGCGCTAGGAATGAGAAGCGTGAACTCGCACACAAGCGTGCGCCTGTTGCGCGCTTCGAGCGAGCACAATTATTGTCCATCACCCTACCTATTTCAAACGCGTGCTACGAAGGAAATCGTTTCTCGGGTGTCGTTGTCTTACCTTCTCACCAAACACAAAGAGTCACAATCAAGGCGGTGGATTCCGTGGGGGACGCGGTGGAGGATTCCGAGGATTTCGCGGCTTTCGTGGAGGATGGTTTTAGAAACAATGTAGTTGATAGTCGACAGAGTGAAGCATGTTGAGACTTTGATCAAGAGCTTCGAGCTCTTCACAGCTTATCATATCTAGTTTGGAGTCTGGACCACTATAGTTAAACGGCTGAGGATGCATGCATTCTGTCAAGATAGAAGCCAATAAAACATTTTATCAGTGCCTGTTACCTCATAAATGAAGCCCCGTTTTCTCGAGTCTGAGAAATGAGCCAATAACAGCTCTGGAATGATTTTTTTGCTCTTATCTACGATTTATGGTTTTTGAAATGTAATGAAGCACTTCCTTGACTTAAATCATACTGTTTTCGAGGAGGCTTTCAACTGGGAAACCAGAAGCCAAAACCCCAATAATTCTGTAGAAAATTACAAAATAATAACTATTAGACAATTTGCAGTGCTCCCATTAACTCCACCTAATCAGCTCCAGCTAATCAGATACCAGGGATTGGGCAATACCTTTTCCAGCAACACAAAAGGGTGACCTCTAAGCGATCAAAGTATAGCTACACCTAGAAACGAATAGATTAAGGATGGTTGAAAAGTTCAACGATCCCTGTGCCCTGCTTAAACCCTTCTGGATGATGATAATTCTTATTCAGATTTCGTTTTTTTCCTGATTAAAAGACAACTGGAAAAACGAAATGAATTTTCTAAATCTCACTAGGGCCGGTTGCTCGAAGCCTAGTTAGCGCCAACCGTTGGTTAAAAGGTACTAAAACCTTTACGATTCCGTGGTATTTAACGCTGGTTAGCACTAACCATGCTTCGAGCAACCCAGGCCTGATCAGCAACTTTTAACAACCCATAAAGAGATTTTAAAAAGGGTCAATTGAGATGGATCTGTATAAATAACTGTGTGAGCTGTGCCAGTCGTTACGTATTAATGGTAAAAAATTGAAAGAAAAGCAAGTGCGTTTCATTGGTGCAAATAATGAGATAGAGCACAGACAAGTGCGGTGCTGACTCGGCCATCGTAAATCCCTTCACTAAGTAACCGATTTCAAGGTCTGTACTGTAAGTTACGGACCGAGTTTTTTTTCCATTGATTTATGGCCCAAACGCGAAGCGCGCGGGCCATAAATTAACGGATATAACGAGGATTCGTCACTTACAGTGCGCACCAAGGAAACGAGGACAGTTAAGATATTTATTATATCTCTGAGGTAATAAGGCGCGCGGGAAAGGAAAATATTTGAAGTCAAGAAGAACGTTTAGTTACCAAAAATGATTGGCATGCGTAAAATTTTGAAAAACGAATAAATCTTACTGGCTTATTGAAATAAATCCTTGCAAGATTCGAACAGTTTCACAAGTTCATTTCACATGAGCAATTTGAAAAACTTGCTAAAACTGTTGCATACGGCCGGCTAAATTAGCCAATGACAGCTTGCATTTGAGAGATACAACGTTAACAACACAATTTACCTCGCATCCTCCCATGCTTGGTATGCGCTCAGCAACGCAATCTGATCACTATGACGTGTCCCAGAGAACTTCTTATGCACCCAACCCAGTCTCTTTCGGTCAGTTGGTGTCTCGAATGGTTCAGGAAAACTGATGCTGGCAGCTATGGTGCACATCGCATCTCCACAATTAACGAACGAGAAACCGAAGATCAATTTAAAAACCTGCAGACCTTCATAAACTTGTGGTATTTGCCGGCTTAATGAGAACGTTTTAAAGGAAACACTCACTGAAAAATGCATCCCAGGATGATCATCTTTCCAAGGCGCGGTTCAACTGGCAGTTTGGCCAAGATATACCCAAGTGGTGTTAGATTCATGTTTCTGTCCAAAGCGTCCATATCTGTACAAACCACAATGACAATAATCAACTTATTCCACCAATCAAATAGAATGCGGTTTGTCCACGACTATGATATGAGTTGCCGGAATTAAGGTGAAACTTAGCATCAAATCTATTCGAATCAAAATACTTTTGCATCATTTTGCTAAATCGAAAGAAAGAAAGAAAGAAAGAATCGTCATTAAGTGTCTAATCTTCTAGCGCTGGAGCACTAATTGGGGGCACTGTAAATTGAAATTAACCAATTAACGCAAATCAAATCAAACTTAATGTAGGTTTTTGAGGAGAGGGAAAAACTGGAGTACCCAGAGAAAAACCTCGCGGTGCACAACAGAGAACCAACAAACTCAACCCACACATGACGCCGAGTGTGGGAATCGAACCCGGGCCACATAATATTTGGTGGGAGACGAGTGCTCTCACCACTGCGCCATCCCTGATTTCCTTTTTATCTTCACTCACGACAGAGATATGTCAGTTTTTTTTTTCAAAGATTGGGGGTCAAATTCACCAGTGGTCTAGCAATAAACTTAAAGCATCTCGTAAATATAGTCTTACGATATTTAAATGTATTGATGCTGCTGGGCATCGTCGTTCAAGTAAATTCGCCAACTCTTCCGGGAAGCACGAACCTTTCAAAAGCGCCACAGATTCAGCTACAGCGTCCAAAGGAGGAGGCTCTATGTTTTCGTTCAAAAATTCTCCGATGTCTCCAAGTTTGAGAAACTTGATAGTGAGAGCCAGTTCGTGAAGGGGTGTGCGCAGAATTTCCGGGGTAGCGTGCTCAGCAAGTCTGCAAATGTTTCAAAATTAATCAGTTCAATTAAACAAACTTCCAAAAATTATTACAGCTCTATGTTCAGGTGATATGCATACTCTCCGAACGGCAGCCAAGCTGGTTGTGGACTTCCTTTGATTCTAATCTCTTTGCTTTTCTTTTTTGGATTCTTAATCAAAGTCGTCGTTATTTAAACGAAAACTAACTCGGACAGCGGTTTTTCACAAAAAAATTACGTCCAGAGCTTTATAGAACTTGCTTCAACCTTGATGAATGTTAGTTGGTCAACTAAGTCGTGACGTCCCAACTTCGTTGACCAATCACATCAAAGACCAGCGGCCGGTTGCTCGAAGCTTGGTTGGCGCTAACCGATGGTTAAGAGGTATCAAAACCTAAAAGTGCTCATGGCATTTAACGCTTGTTAGCGCTAACCATGCTTTGGGCAACCCGGGCCAGAGTGTTAATACCATCTTCTGACGTTACACAAATCACTTTACTCGGAAGATGACTTCCACTCAGGTTGTCGAAACGTCAGTCAATCAACGTCGTCCTAGACAGTACTTCTCAGGCCTACACTTACCCGGACGGCGATCAATTATATTATGACTGCTGGGTTCAAACCATTTACAATTTTTTCGAAACTGGAAAGAACGTCTCTCGATTTTCAGACAGATTCCCTCAAGGGCCAAATTCTACCCACTGGATTATGTTTATTTCATTCTAGTTCGCATTCCCAATTTTTCTTTGTTCTTTTATTCCTGTGCTGGATGATAGGAAGCTTAAGCAAGAACGACGACGACCGCAACTGAAAATATAACTTCACCTTATTGTAATCATTTGGCGATTATTTCAAGTTTTCTTAACGGAATTAAATTGTGTGGCAACTAGTACCGAAGTACTAACCGTACCGAAGTAGGGAACGGTGTGGGATATTAGGGAGAGAACTGAAACAGCTATTTACTGGTTATCACATGCTCCGCATAACCGCGAATTTGGTCATTTCCAGTTGTTTTCGGAAAAAAACGGCAAAAAAGTGTATGAACATTGCACGTGGATAGCCACTGTTTTACACTCGTGTTTTCTACCGCTATCGACGCGGTCGACACAGTTTATGCTTCACAAAAAAATGGCTTCCGTCCTAACCATTCCGAAACGTTGCGAAATAAAGATTTTCTAAACGTTGGGTTTCGTTGGAAAACCTTTTCCTGATTCTAGGTCCTGCATGAATTATGTGGTTCAAATCTCGATGAATCAAGCGCTTGGATCCAAAGGTTTACTTTAAGCCCAAGCTAACCTGGATGCTCGTGTTTGGCTGCAAAGATGAAAAGCAAACCCTGGTCTCACTCTGCCTGCACGGCCTCGCCTTTGCTCCATGTTGGTCCTGGATGCCCACACAGTCGCGTTGTTTGTCATGTTGCTGTGTGATGTAAATAACTTCACTTTGGCTCTGATAAAGAAATGAAGAGTCAGTTAGGAGTAAGACTGCCAAAACTTGAATTCAATAACAAGAAAAGTATCTATACATTTCTATACATTTTACAGGGATCTTTTAATCCCCAGAAAAGTTCCACAACCTGGAGTACACAACACCTATACTAGATCTTTTTCACGGCATTTCTAGAGACTAAGCTGTTCATAGACGAGTTTTTAAAGAAGTTTCGGATCGTAACAGTGACCCTTGGGGTAAAAATTAATTATGTCCGTAGGGAAGGTCGGGTTTTGCTGGAAAATCAATCCAAAAATAGAGAGATCTAGAGTTGCCTTTACGGCAAACGGAAAACGTCAGGATGAAACTTGCGTTTTGCCAAAGCCACACATGACCAGCGCCCAACATCAGTGGCTTCATGGCTCAGTTGGTTGGAGCGTCGCACCGACATCGCGAGGTCACGGGTTCAAACCTGTTGAAGTCCTGAATTTTTCAGGCTTCTCTACGCAATTGCTAAAATTGCGTTCATAACTGCGAGGATCATAGCTTCACTTGATTTCATATCCGCAGTTCTATATGTGATTCATTTCATATATCATTTCGTTCGTTGACATCAAAGAATCGTGTTTGGTTTAAATTGATTTTCTTGCTGTTAGCTATAGGTTTTGGGACAATTCACCAGCGAGAAGAAAGTTAAAATAAGAGAATTTTCAAGCTTTTTCGACAAGCAGCTGCCTGCCGTCATAGAACATTAACTATGCTGTCATTTGATATTCCTTGTGAACGAAAAATTTGCTAAACCTCTCTAATAGAGCTCTAACTTAGTCTGTAAACACGCCGTAACTTAAATGTATCGAAGTTGGACGTTCCTGTTCTCCACCTGAAGTAAATAGAAAAAATACTCGCTATTTTAAACGAAACAATACAATAACTTATGATTAGTTTACCGCCTTGCTAGTTACGGTGCATTCGGGTATTTCACTTCATATCGAGGCGGAGCTTAGTAGGAGGTCGAACACGATCACGATGTTTGATTCATAACGTCTGGAGAAAACGACAAATTGAAGCGAGAAGAAAACCCATAGGACACGCGAGGCTAAGTCGCGAGACCACCATCTTCTTCTTGGCCTCGCGTGCTTCTCTCCCGAGCTCGCTGTATAACGATCGTTGTTGGTATTTGAGAGAACTTGGGCTCTAATAACCCCTTTAACAAAGGCTCAATGCTTCACTCATTGAGGAGACCTGAAATCAACTTAAAGCAGTTCAAATCAAATTAAATTGAGCTTGAAACATTCAATACTGACGCATCCAAAAAAGGACATATAACGTTAGTCAGGTTACGACACACATACTTGCAAGAATCGATAACAAACACGACATCATCGATGGTGATGCTTGTTTCAGCAATGTTGGTTGAAAGAATTATCTGCCAAAACAACAAGACAAAGATTTGATGATTTAGTAAGCGATTAGGTTATCAATTGAATAAATACTAAGAAAAAAAATTCAGCATCTTAGCTCTCGATCGCCGAGGAATCCATGTTCGACATCAATTCAGCTAGAATTTCAAAATTACCCAGTTTACAGCGCTCTTATACTGATTTATAGTCATCAAACAAAATGTGCCTTAGAAACGGGTTGTCCTCGACAACTGTTTGGAATGGTATGAAGCAAGAAAAAAAAAACAAACTGCGAGTGCGCGCGGAAATTGCCTTTAAGGCCCAGTAATACGGGCAACAATTTTCGTGCAACTTGCGGGCAACAATGTTGCGTTGCAAATTGAGATGGTTTGTTGCGCGTATTACCACCTTCTTGCGCAACAAATTTTTATGTTACAAAAAGTAGACGTCACTTTAATTTTTGCAACATGAAAATTTTTTGCGCAAGAAGGTGGTAATACGCGCAACAAACCATCTCAACTTTCAACGCAACATTGTTGCGCGAAAAGTTGCACCAAATTTGTTGCCCGTATTACTGGGTCTTTAAACACGGAAACGTACTATAAAGGCGCAAATGATTTATCAATCAACCATGGACGCAATCGAGCTCTGTGATAATTTGTGCAATAAAAAAAGCTCCTTATGGCAATGTGTCCGTAACATGTCATAAAATGTTATCCGTCGTTCTTTTTTTAATGCCCAGTCCCTTTCTCTCGCGCTAGAAATATCTTTTAGGACTTCCGTCTCTGTGTTGTTGTTTGTTGATCAACATCTTGGATAATCAGTTATGCTTGAATGAATTCGAACGAAAGCAGAGCGTGAAGCCACCCCTTTTATAGTACGTCTTCGTGTTTAAACATCACGGTATTCTTGGGCGAAGGGTTCGAGTGTCCTCGTGGGACATAGCGTTCGCACTGCCCTTCTGTTTTTCTCTATAAATTAATTTGTTTCTGCAACTACGCCAGCATCCCAAATCACTGCACACTAAATGACAGAAGTCATTATCCACCTTTGTAACTCCTGGTGGTACGGGCTCAAACACGCGGCGCTGATCTTCTCTTAGTATCCGCGAATGAAGAGGTAGAAGACTTGTGCTTATGCTGTGTTTCGTTTTCACACAACGCAAGCTAACACAAGCATAAGCGTAAGCACAAAAAAAAAAGAAAAAATTTTGATCCATGAGCTTGTGCTTGCGTCAACCTCGGTTTCACGGTGAAATAAGCGCTGTTATGTTTGCGCTTCTGCTTGCACCGCTAGTGAAAATCAGGCTTAATACCGCAGGGAGCAAAGAAGTGAGTTTTTCCGCTGGCTGAAAAACGAATAAGGCGGAAAATATTTTTCATACACACAACTGGGAGAACGGAGTCCAGTGTGTTGGTGGTCTTCAGGTCTGATGGTTTTTGGCCATTCGCCATTGCCAGACCTTCCCCTCCCACCCACCCCTCATGAGTCTTTTCAGTGCAGCGTTTTAGCTTAAAGGATATTTAACAAATTCCATTCAGTTTGTAAATGGTGTTCACGATTTTTTCAACAGGGGTCTGTGATGATGATTTTATTACGTTTTGGTTTGTGAATAAAGGTCAAGCTAGGTGTACGGCTTGCTTGGCTCCCAGTTATGTTCGAGAACTGACAGTAGTCAGTTGTTTTTCTTTTCAATCAATGCAAGCATAGGGAAAGGGTTTTCTCCCCGATGCAATCATAGATTGATTAGGGGGAGTTATGAATGTGTAACTTACCAAATTGTGGATGCGCTTTGAAGTATTTATGCAATGCGAAAATTAAGTTCCATCCCGGAAGAAAAATCAGCACAGCACCAGGGATGTTCAGGCCAGATAAGTAGTTTAACAACGCCTGCAAAATCATCAAACATTTTAGTAAGTTGTAAGTGCATTAACTAAACATTCAGTATTACCCTTTGTTCAATTACCTCTATGAGTTCGAAGGACATTTCTTTCTCGCTCAACTGTGCCAGAGCATTTTTGGTTTGGAATGAATAATCCTCGCTGCAATTCATATTACAATTTTCCCACAAAAAAGGTCCAATAAGCAAATTTTTAAATAAGTTCTTACTGCGACTTTCAAGTCAAAAACATTGCTTTTCCAATAACTACCTGCTCCTTCCAATGTCTCTTTATTGGTATATACTAATTTAAAAACAGTGGATGGCGTTGAACGCGCGCGCTGATTGGCGACTCAAGCTCCGGATATCCTTTGCTATTCACCTCCGAGCAATTCGCGAGGAATTTCCGTCCGAAAATGTTGTAATCTTTGCAGGAATAAATGAGTTAAAATCATCTTTTTGTGCTATATTGTATCACTGTTTTAGTATATACTAAAACTGTTCACCTCACTGTCGGTGGCTAGTGGTGGATATTTACATTCCACACACTGGTGTAGTGATGTGTTAGTGGGTGCCTGGGAGGTGGACTTTGGCTCAGTTGTGATGGTGACCTCCTTGCTGCTGAGGAGAGTGCTGCCTCCTCTTTTGCTACCTTTATGGCACCAACCCTCCAGTAAATTGGTGTAGTGTTTTAGTAAAATGTTAAAGTCTCAGAAACAAGACACATCAGAGGTTTTTTAGTATTAGAGTAGCTTACTTATCTTGAATAATTTGCATTTTTGAAAAAACAGCAAAAAGAACCGGAGATGATTCAGGAGGTGGGGAATTCAAGAAACCAAGAGTTGAGGTCAGAGTATCGTGCTACGTGTATATAGTATGATGAAAAAGTTCTTGAATTTAAAAGCAAGTGTTGGTACCGTTTTGTAAACCTTGGTATGGTAGTCACACTACATCACCACGTGATGGTTGGGTGAGCACAGTATTTAGGAGCAGAAACCAGTGGAAATCAATAGCCTGTGAATGGGTTTCCTCGGCCTGTGGCCTGACAGTAGATGGAAACTGCTTTTATCTCTGGTAACGTTTGAAGCATAAAAGGTAGTTAAGTCAATTTTTTTTTTCAAGTCAGTTTGGTTTTCTTACCAAAGCTAAACTATGTTTCATGTGCTTATCTTTTGCAGACAGAACAGCTACGGCTTGATAAGGTAAATTTTGTCAAATATTTTTTCAAAGTTATAATAATAATTATTTGATGTTGAGATACCAAATTGTTTAATTTGGAAATTTAAGTGTCACCTTTGTGTTTCCTGAGGAATTTTTAAGAATCTCAGTGATGCACACCCAATTTTAGGTCATCCAGTCCAGTTGTCAATTGAAACTGGTTAATGACGCAGAATGTTTTTAGGTGTTATATTTGACAGTGATAATTATAAGCAATGCTTGTTCTACCTTGTGTACCAACTTCTCGTCAGTTTCAATTCATGGATAAAAGTAAGCGGCCAGGAAAAGTAGAAACTTTTAAATAATGGTTTAACAAAAATCAAGATTGTTTATACCGAGATGCGTAACTACCAGAGGCATGTTGTCATGTAAAAGACAGTTAGCCAATCTTGTAATCTGAACTAGTCCAGTAAATATTTTCTTTCCCTTGTTTATTTGGGCATGATGCTTGTGTGTTCTGTTTGTCACTTGATGAGATGCTCTGAGAATAAATGTCTGCTTTATTTTGCAGCAATTCCTAAAGAATGTGTTATACATACTGCAATCAGTAAAAGCTCAAGAGGAAGGAAAAGTCAAGAACTTACAGAATCAAGACCCTTTTGCTAATACACCAGTACGTTTTAAGATGGCAGTCTCCCTTTCTAGTGTTGTCAGTGGTAGACATTTTCGAGCAAATAACTTTTCATAATTTTATTTCTTTGTCATTCATGTTTGTTGCACAGGAAGTCAAGAAAAAGCAAGCTACCCTAGTACCATACAACAGATATGATCAGGAGAGATTTAGAGGGAAAGAAGGTAAATACCTTTTACCAACCAAATCGTGACTGTGCAACATCAAATAATAATATTATATTGTGGTAAGTTATTTGGTAAATTTGCTTCAACACAAGGTCTTTTTGTGGGTGCTAGGTCTCAGATTCAAGCTAATGAGGATGTTGCCAAAGAACAGTTACTACAGAGAGAGGTTATATTAAATATGTGCTTGACGCTCCATGAACAATGTTTTTGTTCCCTACAGAAACTGAGGGATTCAAAATTGACACAATGGGAACATACCATGGTCTTAGTTTGGAATCTGTGAAGGTAGTGTGTAACAAAATTGATTTATTGTCTGTTTTGCTTTACGTCAAGATTACTGATCAATTAAATTCTACTAAAAAGAATATTTTAAGAAACCTTTTTCGTGTGTGTCCAACTCTATTACATTAAATGTAGCTTCAGCTTGCATTTGAATTTACAGAATCCAAAATGTTATACAGGTCAGTCTATATATTTACCAACTGCTAAATGTTAAAGAGGATGAATGAGAGTTACAAATTGACAATTGTTTCAATTTATTTTCCAGGAAGGAGTTCAAAAGCCTGCCAAAAGAGTGTTACCTAGTCCTTCTCCTCATACACAACCTAACAAGTCTCCAAGACCTCGTAAGTGTTTAAGATAGCTAAAGCCAGTGTCAAGTTATTGAAGGGCCCTCTGATGTTTACAAGTGAGCAGCATTAGTGCATCGTATTCACAAACTCAGGATGAAGATAGACAGATTATAAATTAATGTGATACAAAACTGTCTCGAATATTGCAAAGTTCTAATTTAACATTAGCATCAAGTGTCCAGGCCCACTGTTTTGTTTTGTTTTGTTTTTTTTTGTAGTGCAAAACATTTTAACCAACAAAATGAAACTAATAGTTTATTGAAATGAACAGGTATTTTTCCCAGATGTATAAAGTTTTTTTTTTTTTTTTTTCATTTGCGTTGTGCTTCATGATAGAAGATCTAAGAAAGATTGTATACTACACCATTTTAATCACTTACAGTAACAGTGATACATTGTAATATGGTACAGCATTTAATGCCTAGACCGGAAAAATAACATTGACACAACCATCTCATTGTCTTAACTCTTTATTTTGTTTTAGTCCCACAAAAGCCTGCGAAACGAGGTGACACTGATATGTTGTACAAGTTACTTTTTTGTCACTAATTGAATGCAGGAACCGTGAGCCATATTTTCCCTCATTTTTCTATAAAGTTTAGATGGGTGGGGAGTGCTGCAGTTAAATTTGGCATCAACTCAATGGATTGCTGAGGAAATCTATGAATTGTGTGCTGTGTAGAGATTCAAAGTTCGTATGTGCCAGACTTTGGTATTGCTTGTTTTCTTCCAGAATCTCGAACACCAATAATAATAATTCCTGCTGGTGCAACTTCACTGATATCACTGTTCAATGCAGAGGACCTTCTGCAAGATTTCAAGTTAGACTATTTCCTTATTGTATTAATAATTGAATGATGACCTCATACCGAAACGCCCCATTCTTAGTAATCCAGAGAGCTTCTCCTTTTCAATCTTATTCAAGGCCTGTGCAATTTTGGTCAGACCATATCTGAATCATTGAATACATCCTTGAACATCATCTAAATATGTATTATGTGATGTCATAGTCTTAACACTTTGATTCCTGACTTTTCAACTTTACCCACTTTGGTGTAAACAGGTGGCTAACTTGGAAAAAAAATATGTAGTTTTAGAAATTGTTTTGGATTAGAAGGGCCAAAGGACAAAAATTCATTTAACAACTGCCTGTGAGGAAACCATTCAAATTAATTTGGGCTAGCAGAAGTCATGTGAGGGTCCCACCTAAGGAAGTAGCTAGCAGAACTCTCAATTCTGCTCTTACAATACTCAAACTGAGAGCATCTGCTGTAGGCTACTTTCACTCACTGCAATCACCTGTTGTATGCTACTTTCACCAACTGTTGTCATTCTGTAAGGTTTGTGAGTTCTGAGGAGAAGAAGGCACAGGGTGTGAGACGTGAGAATGAGGTCCTTATTCAGCGAAGGAAGGAGATTCACCAGGCCCAAGCTGCACCTGGAGCCACGCGAACAACAGTGACTGTTCCATACAGAGTGATCGACAACCCAGCCCGTCTTCAACACAGTGACTGGTATGTTGGTGATTAACGTTACACACTGTACTTCCCTGGAATGCAGCCATTCTTTCACTTTGCAATGCAAAAATATACAGTAGCATTATTCATGTGCAAGCAGAAATAATGCAACTTTCACCAAGAACAGCAACATTGTTATTGCTTCGATGCACGTGGTTCGGGTAGAGCTGCATTTTAATGGCTGGGAGAGCTGCCATATTGTTTCTCCACTTCACTTTTCCTCTGCTTAGCCTTACTGGTATTTACCAAGCCAGGTACACAGAAATAATGCCAGCGTTTGCTTGCTTCCACAGGAATTGTGTTGTAGCAGTTTTTGTCCAAGGACCTGCATGGCAGTTCAAGGGGTGGCCATACACCTCACCAGTTGATATTTTCTCAAAAAGTAGGGTTGTTATCTAAATCATTATTTTTATTATTCTGATATGATTGTTATTATTGTTATTTCCCGAAGCTTGTTCACTTAGTCTGCCATGATATATTCAATTTCCAAACAAAAGGAAACAGCTTGTGTAGTTCCGTTTTCAACGAGATTGACTTTGTTTTGTTATCTTGCAGTCAAGGGTTTCTATCTAAAATATGACGAGATGAAGACGGACCCAAATGTTCAAAAATGGGATGTGCAAATTCTAACAGTACCTCAGTTTCTTTTCAAAATATTGAATTTTGTGCGACATTTCTGTGGTGCTGCAGAGTTGTCCTTGTTAATATTCGTTTCATCTGACAACTTTAGATCAGTCGAAATAAAAGACATTTGGATAAAGGTTCTATCATCCGATTCTGGGAAATTCTTGACGAGTAAGTGAATATGTTATAGGTAATTTTATATTTGGGTCTAATTTTTCCAAACTATAATCGAGGACAAAACTTCTTGGGACGGTGATGCAAAACGACGATTTTCTCAATTACTTCCAAAAAAGCAATGTCATATTACAAATACACGTGACAGGGATACCACGCGCACCGGTGGCTCAGTTGGTTGAGCACCGTGCTGCCATGCGGGAGGTCGTGAGTTCGACTCCGGCCGGACCAACACTCAGGTTCTTAGAATAACTGAGGAGAAAGTGCTGCCTTTGTAATTACATCCGCAAATGGTTAGACTTTGAAGTCTTCTCGTAAGCCCCGTCTCACAATGAATGAAGGGGTAGTTTCTAAAGAAACTGTGGTGCTGCGTCGGTGGAGAAGTAGTATACAAAAATTTGGTTTATCAACGGAGTTGATAATGTAAATTGGCCACCGTACAGAGATTCTAAAAGCTGATGTTTCGAGCGTTAGCCCTTCGTCAGAGCGAATCGAGGGATTACGGGTTACGTGTAGTTTTTACAGTAGAGTAGGAGCTACGCTATTGGTGGTAACATGGCAACGTGAAAAATAGGAATATATTAGTTAAATGAAAAGCGTTCGTTAATACCGTGAGGATTAAGGGTGCCGATTTGAAAGATGAATTTTTGTTCCAGGTTCTTGCGGCTTTCCGTCGTACCTAGATGTAGGGAAAGGCCGCAAATAGCCATGTGTTTTTCGGAGTGGTTAGGCAGATTAAAATGGCGAGCGACTGGCTTAGATGCATCCTTGTCATTCTTCTCAACATCGCGAAGGTGTTCGCGGAATCGGTCACCTAGTCGTCTACCTGTCTCACCAATGTATAATTTATTGCATAACGTACAGGTTATGCAATAAATGACATTTGAGGAGCTACATGAGAAACCATCGATGATCTTAACAGATCGCTTAGGTCCCGGGACCTAAGCGAGACCTAAGCGACCTAAGCGAGACCTAAGCGATTCCGCGAACACCTTCGCGATGTTGAGAAGAATGACAAGGATGCATCTAAGCCAGTCGCTCGCCATTTTAATCTGCCTAACCACTCCAAAAAACACATGGCTATCTGCGGCCTTTCTCTACATCTAGGTACGACGGAAAGCCGCAAGAATCTGGAACAAAAATTCATCTTTCAAATGGGCACCCTTAATCCTCACGGTATTAACGAACGCTTTTCATTTAACTAATATATTCCTATTTTTCACATTGCCATGTTACCACCAATAGCGTAGCTCCTACTCTACTATAAAAACTACACGTAACCCATAATCCCTCGATTCGCTCTGACGAAGGGCTAACGCTCGAAACGTCAGCTTTTAGAATCTCTGTACAGTGGCCAATTTACATTATCAACTCCGTTGATAAACCAAATTTTTGTATACCCGTCTCACAATGTTCATTAGTTCCCTGTGGGACGTTAAAAACTCCACACACTATTCGAGAAGAGTAGGGGATGAATTTCCCGGTGTTGTAGCTGTCCTTTGTGAATGTATGGGTTAGTGGGTATAGCAGGTCCATATCAGCGGAATAGCTGCCAAAACCTCAGCCTTCTCAAACAAATAAATAACAAACATCAAACATTGTTTGGTGACTAAACATTTAACCTTTTGGCCACCTTCTGTGGTGCTGTTTGATCGTGTTTGGTCGTGTTTGATAAAATGTGAAAGGCCATCAAACATTTGATCAAACAACTTAAAACATTTCTTTTATTCTCGTGTTTGATGGTCAAAATATTGTTCGTTCAGACAGCCGTATCAAACATGTGTGGCGCGTGCATGCGTACCACGCTTGCTCAGCCGCTTGTATCCACGTGTTGTTTACGTATTTGTGACCTATAGTTCTTTGCTTGTGGAGTTTGATCTGAGTAAGATCAAACATGTTTTAACCGTTTGGCCGCTCACTTTAACATTAGCATGTTTAGTGACCAAACATTTCCCCTTTGGCCAGGCCCTAACTCTAGTTTCTTTCTTTCTTTTTTCTTTTTCTACCGGTAATGCCTTTCGCTAAATTTAATAAGGCCCCCTTTCTTATTAAGCCCCCCCCCCCCTTCCCCCTCAAATGTGCTTGAAACAGCCTCCAAGCAGGGGGCTGAATGGCGGATTTACAGTACTTGACTGCGGTGATTTTCCTGACTTTCATTTCATTTCATTTCATTTTTTTACTGAACTCTGAAGTTGACTTCCACTCAAGCTTGTTGAAACATCAGTCCTAAATAACAGTCCTTACGCGGAGGATCAAATTCCTTCAATTATGTTATTCCTGGGTTCAAACCTTGGACAATTCTGTTCGACACGGAGTAAGATCTGCTTAAAACGAGCAATTTAGGGCCTATTTCGATTGTTCCAGAATCAATAGTTTCAAGAATTTCTACTTTTTTTGTCTTCTCTTTTAAAGTGTACATAGTAAATCGTCCGTCTATCAGCAACTTCTCGTCAGTTTTGATCTTTTTCTTTCTTTTTGTGGCAGATTTATGATCAAGCACAAACCACACCTGCGCTTC
>NC_090870.1:55318455-55328455 GCF_036669935.1 Montipora foliosa
ATCTGTAATATAACTTAAAGTTTTTTGTTGCAAAAACTCATTACTAATGTTACTAAATTTGCAAATGCAAACAACGAAGCCCTATTAGCAGGTTATCAGGATACGGGATCTTTTATTTATTTATTTTTTGGAAGGAGACTTAATTCAAATCCTACAGTTTTACTTGCTTCGTTAACTCCTTTCATCCAAAAATTACAGGATCAGCCTTAAATCATCCGAAAAACTTATTACAAATCACAGTTCAACAACTTATCATCCTGGGCCAGTTGTTCAGAAACTGGGTTTTAAAACGAGTTTTATCCTCTACTCCCAAATGCTGTTCAAGGCTGATATTCAGAAAAACTTTACATTAGAAGAAGTCAATCTTGAAAAACAACAATAAGCAAAGGAAACTGTGACCAAAAAGTTGAAAACATGAAACTAAAGTTTACGCTAATCCTGGATTAAGGTAATTGGCTTTCGAACAACCGGGCCCTGTAATCGACGTCTGGTTCTGTAAACCTGGTTTAGTTCCTTGCAAACTGTATAAATTTGCCGTGGCGAAGACAAGAAGACAACATCCGTGCTCTATTTCTCTCAATGCTCAAAAATTCAGTAATTGCGTGTTGTATAGTCCAGTCCAAAGTTCTAATTTTACAATTCCATAATCTTGATTTCAGTAACTTGGTACCAAACGTTCCACAATAACTTGAAATCTCGTTAAGAAAAATCCTTAAATCCAGTAGTCCAGTCCGGATTGAGATCGCCAAAACTCTCTCTATCATCGATTCAAAATTCAACAAAAGCTACAAGTAGTAAATAGTTCTCAGAAACTACAACAGTTCGTCCTGATTCTACACTCGAGCTGAACAAAAACCCCAAAAAACCCTCGTCATCGTTTCTCGAGAGAACAGACAAACAGCCGAAACTGTTCCGTGCCTGCCCCTTACGGCACTGAAAAAGTACCGTACGTTGTACAATAGTACTTGACCGTAGTCCTTGGCCAAGAAACTAATCTTAGCCAAAAGCCCGAGAAGCGATCAGGATACGGGATAATTAGGTAAAAAAATTGTGGGGATACGGGATTTTTAGTCTGGAGGTGGGGGGAGGGGTAGAATTGAGGAGATACGGGATATTTTTTAAAGTAAGAACGCATTGCGTGTGGTAGTGCAGTAACTTGACAGTGTTTTTTTCCATAACTGTCAACTGAGCGGCGTTTTGTTTTTTCCAGGAGATTCAAGTCCTTGCACAATATGTAGCTCTAATAGTACACGACATTGTTTGGTATCGTAAATCATTACGGTGCCATGGTAGACATCTTTGCTATATACCCTCTAAGAAGACATGTGGTTCAGTAAAATACTAAGCCCAGAACGATTGAAGAAAATAACAGGAAATCGAGAAACATTTGGCTTCAAAGCCGATATGTTGATCATTTACAACTTCTTTTTCACCACAACCTTAAGCGTGTACTCTGAGCTTCTGACACCTTTCCAAGACCAATGTTACTAAAGTTTTTTTTTTCCCTTTCCAGCGGGGTTAGTATCTGGATGGGGGACGTTAAAATATGCGACTTTTGCTGTCAGGAACATACGCCCAAAAATTCTATTTTAACGCTCAAAAATGCGAACAAAGCAAGGTACAGATTTTGCTAGCCTGCTTTATGCAAAACAAATATTGACGAAAAAGTAAATAAATATTAACATGTAGTTTTTAAGGAGAGCAGAAGGAACTTTTAGGAAGTGTCGATCGAGAATAAAACAATTTGCCATCAGCGAAAAACATTTCGGGAGATTTTTGTTACGTTCCATCAGAGTTCAATTTTTCTATCGTACTTTTGGTCATACAAGTAAAATCGCAAAATCGGAAGTGACATCGATTTTAGCGGCCGCCTGTGATCAAGTTATACCTTGCGTGTTTACTGACAACTCACGAAACAAAGGATACATCTGTGACAAAATGACGGCATAACACCTGGTTTTTGTTAGTGCGTTTTTTTTCTTTCAAGTGTTATAAAGTTCAACAAGATCGATGTGCGAATTTAACATAAAGATCACAATCGTTGATGCTAGTCCAAGTGTCAGCTGAAGTTAAGCTCCTCCGAATGAGGTTGGTACTTGGATGGGGGACGGCTGCGAAGTCCCCGTGACGGCGATAGCTAATTCGTTTTTTTTAAACTTGATTTCATTTTTTATCTTGTTTGGCCGTTCAAAGCTATTTTCTTATTTTCTTTCTACGTCAAAACGGCGAACAAACTAGTTCCCAAGAAATATTGGAGTACGTATTCGTTCTATGCAAAATGCTTTTAATGAAGTATTCGTTGTATGCAAAATAATAATGTTCACAGTGGAACACACAAGTACGAAGCAAGATCTAGAAATAACGTAGAAAATTCTCCTTACCTTTAAAGCTTGCCTTTCTCAAAGAAAAAGCATCTATCCACTTTATCGAATAGTTTAACACTGAAACAATCATGGCGGGCGGAAAGATTCTATTATAAATGTTTGCTTTCACCAAGCTGACGAAAGTGTGTCACGGTGGCCGAGTGGTCTAACGCGCTAGCAGAGAAAAATCGTGATGGCTTAGGAAGTATCGGAGTTCTCCTCGGGGCAGGGAAGTTGGGAAATACCGTAGGGAATATAAATCAGTCCACCCAATCGGACATTAATTCAATATCCGTGGGGTATGCACATTTGTGACTACCAACAAAAAAAAGATTTCAGCCCGGTTTTAAGACGTGGATGCCTTCAGCATTCCACGTAATAAAATCATACCAAGTGGCCAACGCATCACATGAATATCAAGGCAACGCACACAAAAAACGCACCGAGTCAACTCCAAACCCTGAACAAGGAAGATTGGGTACAATGACCATACCTAGCAGAGAATTTTTAGAAAAATAACCCCTGGTCGGAAATTAAGAGATCTGAAAAGGGCACCTTGATAATTGCCCAAGCAGAAAACGTCATTCCCCATGGGAATCTCAAAACCGTCGGAGATAATGAGGGGCAAGCCCTCGTCAGTAAAAAGCAACGGCTAAAAAGGGGTGGAAGGTTATGCGGGAACAAAAAGGGTGCCTTCACCCCCCAAAAGCGGCAAGGTGATTAAGGACTCTGTGAATAAGAAAAATGGGAGGAACGAACCAGTTATTATCGCCAGTCCAAGGAACAGAAAATGCGTCAACCCCCTCCGTCCCAGGTCACCAAAATCTACGATAAAAACAGGGCAACTGAGTGTTCTGGTGGTTTGCAAACTGGTCCACGGAATGGGGACCCCACTTAGCCTCGGCCATGAGAAAATAATCCCTCTTGACTTGCCAGTCATCACAGTCAACGATTATACCCAGAAAATCCGCTCTATCATTGGCAGATCTTGGAATCCACTCTTCTTCCAACTTTATGTTGTTAAACAAGCACAGACGAAACCATAATCTCTTGAGGAAACGCGTAACGCGAGACACTACAAGTCTTCCTTCATACTTCCAATTTCAACAATTCTAGAAACACTTTGATCATGAGTATGCCATTTAATAGTGTACCCTTTAACCAAGTGCAAAAAAGACTCCAAACTCAAAGCAATAGCCTTGAGCTCTCTGTAAGAGGAGTTCTTCCCAGCCTCCTCAACATTCCAGAATGTGACACTAGCACAACCCGTAGAACTCGCATCGGAATAGCACACGCCGGAATAATGACGATGTGGGGAGACGACACACCTACTGTTGAGGAAGGGAATATTTTCCTGCTAGAAACAACTCCCTCAGGGTGGAAGACGAGAGAGAAATTCTGCTATCCCAACCAGAGTTACGCAAAATATCGAAATGGGAATATGTGGTCAAGATACGGGTGATAGTCCCAAACACAAAACCCATGGAAAGAACCTTCCCCACAAAACAGGCCAATTTCCTAGGAGTAGAAAATTAGTATTCAGCATGGATAGAGTGGAGAACAAGTTCAGCACTAGAAATCGTCTCTTGGAGAATGGAAATATTGCGACTAGACAATTGCAAATCAAATCAGCCTTCCCTACAAAATCGGCATGCGTCAAAGCCGAAGTATTATTACACAAAAGAACCTTGCGAGGAACACTGATAAACGGAATTGTCGAGAATTGCATAAACCTTATCAATGACACGAAGAATAAAATTATCGGCCTCTAAAGTGTGAGACCAGAAGTTATAATGGGCTCTGAGCCTACCTTTAATTATGGGTATACTAGACGGAGCACTTTCAACTTCAAAACTATCCACAAGAACATGACCGAAATCGAAAATACCTTCAATAGTCGCACGAACATCATGCTCCGATATGGACTTACTGCTGCCCAGTAGTGCCGGAGGATTTGTCTGGGAGCTGCTTACACATTGATCTGAAAATAGGACTTGGTGGAAGGGAATTCGGTTCTCCAATGGCCAGACGTTCAACAGGTGAAACACACGTTTGAGCACGGAAATTAGTAACATCATCGTAAGAAATAGAGGCAACCGATGCAAAACCAGAAGACGAAATTGGACGTCTGGCAACTTGAAAGAGAAGAGAAAATAAAAAGGTAATAGACGGTCGAACTGATAGGCACTGAATTGCCCTAAAGTGAAGATGAATAGGTGATAAGCGTATTTAAATAATACGACAAACAAAGAACTCCGAAAAAAGAACCCGCCCAAATGTGTTACGCAGTGTGTAACCAAAATACCAATGATAAGAACGCAATGAACTAACCTGCGATCAGGCTCTATTTTAGTTTCGCGTGGTACGTGGAGTTGGCAAAACGAAAAATAGAGCCTGACCAAATTCCTCTTCGAAATTCCTTCCGCCCACTTTTTTTGATTGATTGACATGTCCTTCATCGGCCAATCAAATTTACTTCCATTACACCAATACACGCGTGGACGGCAGATTCACGCTATTTTGTTTTGACCAGAGTTAATGACCGTGGGAGGAATATTATAAACGAATTCGAAAGTTACCGTTGGCTTTAATTTGAGAACAACACATTTAAAGCATGGGGAATGTTTTCGACGACTATATTGCGGCAAAGGCCGGTGAATATGCAATCTTTTAAGCTTGACATCTTAATTTGTAATTGAGATAACCTAGCATTTTGTCGTTGGACGGTTTGGAAATACATTATTCCTTTAACGTGTTTGCCCATGAAGGTTTCTTTGGTGATTTTTTCGGGTAATATCTTCAGTTGCAGTGTATTTCTAGAATTGCGCGCAGTAAAATCATGATAAGTTTGGCTGTTAATTTTTTGATGGAGTATGAACAGTAAGATGGACTCGCAAAGTTTCTTTTATTGTTGTTCAATTGATCTCTCTGGAAACATGCCATTTTAGTTTCTGGAGTGAGCGTTTTAAGTTAAATCAACTGGAAATATTATGAAGTGTGCAAACAAACCGTGTCATGTACAGTAAATAAATAAAGCCGTTTGGTACACAGATATTCAAAACATGCATTCGTGTAACTTGCGATTTTATCACCATCTCCTCCTGTTGATATATATGTCCCCTGTCTCATCCAGGAAACCAACATGCATCGGCATTCATTGCCATTTGAAAGAACCAGCTATTTAGCTTTGAAAACATCAGGGAAGTTTGGGCCAAAGTACTTTCAACCCGATGGCCACAGAGCTCGACAACGGAATCGTTAATTTCACTCGTTCCAGGGATTCAAACCCGATTCTGGACAAGTTATGAGATGTTTCAGATTGCATATCTCCATTTATACAAATAAAATCAAGTTGCACCGTCCACGGCATTGTAAGAACAAAAGGGAGCAATTTTTTTTCGTACACTTATGGAGGATTAGTCTCGAGGACTTCGCGAGAGCTCCGCGCAATCACGATGGCATTTTCACTTCCGGCGTTTCAACAGCCAATCAGATCACGAGTTTGGTCGGCCAAAATTTGGCCGACCGTCCGGAATTGTTCAGAGACTTTTGGTCAGGCCCAATTTTAGCGAGCGACGACATAAGAGAACATATGGGCGAAGCTAAAAATGGGCCTGCATTTGATCGCAGGTTAGCAATGAACAGAAATTCATTTATTTTCTCCACTGCTTACGAAAATAACTTAGTTATGTTCTATTTGAAAAATGTGTTTGCGATCAACTTAGAGAGTATCTTAACGCTAACAACCTACTAAGGCACTGTCAATCTGGATTTCGATCGTTACACAGTACTCTTACTGCGCTGGTTGATGCTGCAAACAGCTGGTCGGTTAATATTGATAATGGCCTTGTCAACGGTGTAATTTTCATCGATTTTATGCGCCGATCAAATGGAAACTTCAACAACTAGGCGTGATAATTGACGAACACCTCTCATGGTCTAATCATATAGGTGAACTTATTAGCAAGAAGATATCTTCGCCCTTATAAGACCATACATCTCAGAGCGCACTGCCTTCCAAATCTATCAAGCGTTGATCTTACCCCACTTTGACTATTGTAGCTCCGTTTGGGGCGACTGCAACTTATCCTTGATTGATAAAAAAAACTTCAAAAGCTTCAAAATAGGGCTGCCAGGGCGATTACCAGGTCCAATTACGACGCAAGCGCCACTTTCCTTTTAAATCTGTTAAATACATTATCGCGAGTGCTCCAGTGGCTGACCGATATCTTTCTGATCACTCATCAGTACAATGTACTGTGCTCTCTTAATACAACGAGGCCTAGGCACGAGACGAAGGAGATCTGTTATCGGCAATTGAAGGCTATAGATTTTGATGCATTGCGCCTGGATCTGGAGGAATCGGATCTCTGTTCAACTGTTTACAGGGATCTAAATGAACTGACATCTATCTATCAATCAACACTCTCTATTCTTCTGGAAAAGCACGCGCCGTTGATGAAGAAGGTTAAAGTTTGTAGACAGCGAGTGCCGTGGTTTAATAGTGACATTAAGTGTAATATTAGGGCTAGACGGGTGGCCGAGAGGAAGTGGCGCAGGACAAAATCCCAACACGATTTGCGCGTCTTCAAAAACCCGCGAAATAAAGCAACTCGTGTTATGAATAAAACGCTCTGTGAGTTTTACACTGATCTAATAGCCGAGAAGAGCACAGACCAACGGAAATTGTTCCGCATTACCAAGCCGCTACTGCGTGAGCCGTCTGAAGTATCATTTCTAAAGCATATATCCCCAGCTGATTTTGCGAATAGCTTTCGTCACTACTTTGTGCAAAAAATTGACAACATTAATAAGTCTTTAGACGATCCGAGCCCTTCATTGGCGTCAGAGGCTGGAGAAAGGGATTGCACTGCTTTGGATGGCTTCACGGAAACTACCTTTGCAGACTTTAAAGCGGTAAAAAAAGGGCAGGTTGCTGAACTCATAAGGAATGCTACTAAAAAATCGTGTCCCCTGGATCCAATGCCCACCTCGGTGGTTCTCGAGGTCATTGATGTATTGCTGCCGGTTATTACGGACATGATTAACTTGTCATTTGAATCAAGCAAATTTGCACTCGCCTGGAAGAAGGCATTAGTACGACCATTGCTGAAAAAAAGTGGTCTCGAGATTGCGTTTAAGAACTTTCGCCCAGTTAGCAACCCACCTTACGTCCCTAAATTATCAGAAAAGGCGGCAGCTATCCAACTCACCGATCATGTGACAGCTAATGGCTTGCATATGCAGTTTCAATCCGCATATAAACAACATCACAGCACAGAGTCGGCGTTGCTAAAGGTGAAAAATGACATTCTCCTTAATATGGAGGCGCAAAATGTAACTCTTTCAGTGCTCCTTGATCTTAGCGCTGCTTTCGACACGGTTCGGCATGAGACCCTGCTGAGTCGTCTGAGGTCGAGGTTTGGAGTGGATGGCAAAGCGCTTGACTGGTTCGCGTCATATTTGGCAGATCGTTCACAACGTGTTGCCGTGAATGTAGGTGTTTCATCTACCTTTCCCCTGAAGCAAGAGGTTCCACAAGGGAGCTGTCTTGGCCCTATCCTTCTTACCGTATACACAAGTAAGCTGTTTGACATAGTTGAAAAGCATCTGCCAAGCGTTCCTTGCTATGCTGACGATTCACAGTTGTATTTGGTGTTCAGTCCGAGTGTCCCAGGTGACGATGAGATCGCGCTTAACGCTATGTGTGACTGCATTAAAGATGTAAAGGATTGGATGATCAGGGATCAGTTAAAGCTGAATGCCGACAAGCGACTGAATTTTTACTTACAGGCACCAAACAACAGCTTGAGAAGGTTAACTTTAGTAGTATCACCGTTTGTGACGCACGAAGTTAGGAATCGTGGGTCATGGTTTGACTCTCATCTTAACATGTCTATCCATATTAGTAAGCTTTGTGCATCGGCCTTCCTTCCATCTATATAATATAGGTCGTATTCGTAAGTTTTTAAGTTCAGATGCTACCAAAGCTCTCGTGCATGCGTTTGTCACATCACGTGTAGACTATTGCAACAGTCTTTTATATGGTCTTTCTGCCATACAAATCAACAAAGTGCAACGTGTTTTAAATGCTGCTGCAAGGCTGGTAAGCCGCGCGCCGCGCTATTGTCACGTTACACCCTTTTTGCGCGAGCTGCACTGGCTACCGGTCAGACAGCGGATTAATTACAAGATTGTGTTCTTGACGTTCAAGACCATCCACGGGAAGTCACCAGTTTATTTGCAAGAGCTAATTTCAGTTAAGATGCCAGGCATGTATAGGTTAAGATCATCTTCTAATGGTCTCCTACTTGAACCGCCATCTTTTCGAACTGGAGCCACCTTGGGCGATAGGTCATTTCTAGTAGCCGCGCCAAAATTGTGGAATGCTCTGCCGCATGAAATTTGCTCTATTGCTAACATCAATACTTTCAAGCGCCATCTTAAGACACATGTTTAGCATTTCTTTTTCTTAGAGTTTATGTACTTTCCTTTTTAATCACGTATAACATATTTTATTTTATATTGTTTATTGTAAATCTTTTAAAATTTTATCATATGTAAAGCGCATTTGATCATATTTACATGGAAAATGCGCTATATAAGTTTTAAATTATTATTATTATTATTATTATTATTATTATTATTATTATTATTATTTGACGATAAAAACTTGCGACAAAACGTTGCTTAATAACATTGTAAGATTTAAAAAAGTTAAAAGCGATAAAAAGCTATAAAGAGCTAAAATCGACGACGTTTTGACGTTAACATAACGTCATTATCAAGTCAAGAATGTATAAAAATAAGTTCTAAAAATACTAAAACGAACAATAAGAGAAAATAATTTACAGGTTAAACAAAAAGTTTCGCACGTATGGAGTCCGTTTGCACGTTAATTCAGATTAGGTTTTAAATCTTACAATGTTATTAAGCAACGTTTTGTCGCAAGTTTTTATAGTCAAATGTTATTCTAAGTCACTTCTTCTACGTATTATTATTATTATTATTATTATTATTATTATTATTATTTATTAAATTGGGATGATCTAATTACACGCCGGCAAAAGCTTAAAGTCATATTAATGTTTAAAACAAGCAAATGGATTCACCCTAGCGTACCTCCTGAATTTATTCAGTAACGCAGTAAGCAATACAACTTAAGAGACTTATAGGGGCTTCTTGAGTTGCCTATGCCGCGCACAAATTATGGCAAGCGTGCTTTTGGAATAGTTTGCCCATCAGTTTGCGAAAATCAGACTCCGTAGGATATTTTAAAACGGAAATTGACCAACTATATAGCAGGTGCCGGTAGGGCTCCCACACGGCAATTTTGTAAAACAGTGTAGTCGTAATGACACTTTTTATTGTAATATATACTGAAAGTATGTATGTATGTATGTATGTATGTATGTATGTCAAAATACAAGAGTTACGTTTTTGCACTGAAACATTGGCCGTGTAGCACTTTCCTTCTGTCCTTGTGTGGGCCCAATTCCATTCGTAGGGCTAACGCTCACATGGTTTTACATTACCCAACAATTATAGTTAATTCTGTATGTATGTCAGACAAGTACTCGTCAACAGCAGTCCAGCCAGCTTCAGATTTGTCGGCAACCCTAATGAGTTCATTGTGC
>NC_090870.1:55333455-55360955 GCF_036669935.1 Montipora foliosa
GCATTGCGACGGGGTCGACCGGGTCTAACGTTCGGCGTAGAGCACTCAGGGGAAATGCTCGTCACTTCTGTTTCGGATTCTTCGGCTCCGGCAATTTGACCGCTCTCGTTAGACTTGACTTCCAGGGGGTACAAATGTTTTACACTTCGTTTCAACAGTCGAGGAGTGCGATCTGAATTAGAGACTTTGATTAAGGCAGCTCGAACAATGCCATCCTTTCCAGTAAGCAGACGTTCCACTTTAGCCAACCTCCAAAACATCCTGTTCGTTGAATCGTTCTTTAGAATTACAACATCTCCAACAGCGATATCGGCTCCTTTTCGATTACTTGAGATTTGGGAGTGTCTTTCTCGTAAATTCAGTAAATACACTTTTCTCCATTGACCAGTGAACTGTTGGAGAAGGTGGCGATGATGTCTTGCTTTTCGCGTCAAAGATGAGTTTGTACTCATTATTTCGAAATGACTATCGTTGGGAGTATTAGCGACTCGTCGTCCATTGATAAGGTGGGACGGTGAAAGAATATAACTCACGCCATCTTGATCGTCTTCCACATATGTTAGCGGTCTTGAATTGATCACAGCTTCCACTTCAATAAGCAGAGTGTTTAGCTCGTCGTACGATAAGATTGTCCTGCCAATTGATTTCTTCAGACATCGCTTGACGCTCTGAATTAGGCGCTCCCAAAATCCACCCCACCACGGGGCCTTCTCAACTATGAACTTCCAGCTCACACCATTGATAGAGAGATAACGCATGACTTCTTTCGATCGGGCAATCTTGGCGATTTCTTTCGATGATCCTTTGAACGTTTTCCCATTATCGGACATCAAAGTTGCTGGAAGACCACGGCGGCTTGTAAATCGGCGAAATGCTAACAGGAAAGACTCCACGCTGAGACTTAGTGTTAGTTCGAGGTGTACAGCTCTTGTAGATGCGCAAGTAAATAGACATACATAACACTTGTCGTTGTCGCTCTCGGTAGAATTTCCTCGAATGAAAAGAGGTCCAGGTGAATGGTGGGTCTTCTGAGACGCGCACGCTCGGTAAATCCGGAACATTGCAGCTGGAATACGGTAATCCTTCGAGTTTTCGACAAGTAACACAACGTCTCAATACACGTTTGACTGATTGTCTCTACCCCGGAGAATCCAAACACGTTCTCTGAGCGTGGCGAGTGTGGTTTGGACAGAACTATGCTTTACTTTCTGGTGAGTTCGACAGATCAGCAAATCGACGAAAGGATGATTCGAAGGTAACAAAATTGGATTTTTACTTTCCGGTTGTAAACTTGAGTTGTTGACCCTTCCACGACATCTGAGCACCATATTGTCATCGAAGAACAATGCAAATTGATCAACTCTAGGGGGTTTCGCACCATGACCTTTCCGCATATAAACAATTTCACTTGAAAACGCGTTCGCTTGGACTGTTCTAAACCAGAGAGTCTCTGAATGTTTTAGATTCGATGCAGTCAATTCATTGTGATCCTCGAAATCAATGACCTCCTCTTGTCTGGCGGTTGTGTACTTTGATCGACACTTCTTGAGAATATTCACAAACTTCAACACGTACGCCGTGACGCGTAGCAGGCGATCCAAGTTGCTAAAATGATCACAATTGATGATTTCGGAAAGATTTATCTCTTGTTGCTTCGCTTCAGAACATGTCAACACGTGCGTGGCTTCCGGCGGGTTCTTTATCAGTTCGGACAAAGCGGTTTCGTCTACCACAGTTGATTGGACATCTGGCCAGTCGCGTTCATTCATTTGAAGGAATTCAGGTCCATTCCACCAAGTCGAATTATTTACTATTTTGATTCCGGTCATTCCACGTGAAGGCAAGTCAGCGGGATTCAATTTTCCAGGGCAATAATTCCACTCGTCTTTGGCTGTCAAGGTTCGGATTTCAGCGACCCGGTGATTTACGTACTGTTTCCATGGTTTTTCATTCGTAATCCAACAGAGCGCGGTTTTTGAGTCAGTCCAGTAAAATTTCTGGATTTGTTGAGGCAGAGAGCGGTGAATGGTGTCCATCAGTCGCGCCAAAATGCATGTCCCCAGCAATTCGAGGCGAGGGATTGACTGTTGCTTCAGAGGGGCAACACGGGTCTTGGATGACACCAGACTGACCTTGACATGTCCATCATCGTATGATGATCTTAGATAAACCACAGCTGCGTAGGCGTGCTTTGACGCGTCGCTAAATCCATGTAATTGAATGGAACTGGGTTTCAAATTTGCGTGAAAATAATATCTCGGAATCCTGACATTGTTCAATGATTCCAGTTCGGTCAAAAATGAATTCCACTTCAATAGCGTTTCACCATGGAGCTCTTGATCCCAGTTAACCTTTTGAGTGCAAATTTCTGGAAACATAATCTTCATCTGTATTAAAAACGGACTAAGCAAACCAAGCGGGTCGAAGATTTTTGGAATCAATTTTAGCAGTGATCGTTTTGTGACAGGAAGAGATCTTGCAAATTTAATTAGCTCAGTAAAATCGAAGAGGAACTCGTCAGATTCAGTGTTCCAATTAACGCCTTGGCGTACGATTCGTCTTCTTGGCTGAATTCGGCTTGCTTAAACTTCTCTTCACAAGGCGGTTTCTCTGAAGCATTAATGGCTTGGAGTACTTCTTTGCTGTTGGAATTCCATTTTCGCAGATTGAAACCACCCTTACGCATGATCTCCCTCGATTTCTGGTAAATTTCTTCGGCCCTTTTCACAGAATCGGCTCCTCCAAGAAAATCGTCAACATACAAACGGTCTCGTAGCAGATTAATCACTTCTCTCAGTTCAGGGTTTAGTTTTTCGCAGAAATCCAAATGATAGCGAATGGTTGAGCCAAGTATTGAAGGTGAGGGTCTAAGTCCAAAGACCAGCCTGCAAAATCGAAAATGTACGACGTCGGGATGAAATACTGTTGGATCCTTAAACCACAGGAATCGTAAAAGATCCTTGCTCGATTCGTTCATTGAAATCATGAGAAATGCCTAATCGATGTCGGCGGTTAGTGCGATCGGATTTGAGCGAAACTTTACGAGAACGTCAAATAACTGAGGGATGAGATTAGGTCCTACTTGCAGGCAATCATTCAATGAGGAATTACCAGGCGTTTTCGCAGAACCATCGTACACAATTCGAACCTTAGTGGTTTCACGGTCTTGACGAAGAACTGCGTGATGAGGTAAATAATGAACGTTCTCGCCGAACTTTTCCTTTGATTCCTCTTCTTTGACCTCTTCGATTATTCCCATTTGCAGTTGTTCCTTGATGATTCCATCGTATTCATTTAGTAGCTCGGGACCTCGTTTCACCTTGCGATGAAGTCCATTCAATCGGTTGTAACACAATTGATACTCGCTCGGGATAGGCTCTCTATCCATTTTCCATGGTAGACCAACAACATAACGCGTGCCATCGTAACTGAGATCCTTAAGAAACGAATTTTCACTTGATTCTTCGTCTGCAATTTTCTCTTTAATGCCGATGGATTCAGTCTCCCAAAAGTGTTTGAGAGTGTCCACTAGCTGGTCGTTATCAACTTCATTAACGTAGAAATCATGTTCACCTGCAATTACTAAATTCGAAAGAACTGCGTTTGATTGAGCAAGAATTCCACAGGGACCGGAAAGAAGCCATCCTAATTTGCTCCTCACAGCTATCGGGCCGGACTCGCCGCGTACAGTGTCGCCTTCGACGAAGTTCCAATAATTATCAGCACCAATAAGTATATCGATTGAATCTCCTCCTTCGTTGTCGAAAGCGTCGGCCAATTCTAAGCACTCGAGATGAGGAAATTTACGGATGTCAATCTTGCTTGACACCGATGAACATATCACTGGAAAACTCAAGGCGGTTATTTCAATTTCTTCATGACCGGATTTGTGTAAACGCAGTTTTACAACATCGCAACTTTGCTTTCGGTAGCGCTGCTCCCCGAAAGTGTTCAAATGCAATGTCTCGGTCTTGTAGGGCTTCAAATTTAAGTTCGATTTCAAATTGTTGGTCACATACGAACGTTGACTGCCATTATCGAAAAGAACTCGTACTGGTGTCGATTTGGTTCCGTCTTCATTAGTAGCAAAGGCTCGAGCGGTTTGCAGCAGTACTTTCTCATTCCTTCCAGACGTCGTATTAGTGATCGCCTCGGAGCTGTCTGGTGCTCTTTCTTCGATCACTGGAACAGTAGTACCTGTTTTTAACGGCTTGAATCCCCCACAAATTGATTGATGATGTCTTTGTTTGCAATTGCGGCACGTTTTCGTAGATCGACATTCATGACCGCGATGACCAAAGCTGAGGCACACAAAACATCTGTTGTTTCTTTGAAGAATTTCTCTGCGCTTTTGAGGATTGGTGACTCTTTTGCATGAAGCAGAGTAATGCGGCTCTTCGCAGTACACACAACGAATAGTGAAATTCTCGATACTTTGACACCTTTGATCATGATTAGAGAGAAAGGTTGAAGAAGTGGGCGTTCCCGAAATCTTGTGAGGGGCGTTGTTCGATGGCGCTGGCTTTCGAGTGAAATTATCGTTGGTTTTAACAGATTCACCGGCTTCTCGCGCTTCCAATTCGGTTTTGATGATTTTCATGAGATCTTCTATGTTCCAAACGTCGGTAGTTGAATTCCTAGCGATTTGAATTCGGATTTCGGTCGGTAACTTCGACATTATCACGGGTATGAGCAGACTGCCGTATTCTTTCGAAGAAACACCCAATGAAGCCAAACCCCTCGTATGAACGCTTATCTTGTCGTAAACGGCTCTAAGCGAATGCGGCTTGACATTAACACAGTTCGGTATCTTCAACAGTTCGTCCATGTGAGCACTGATGATCTGTTGAGGTTTGCCAAAGCGATCCTTTAGTAATTCTACGGCTGAGTTGTAGTTGGCTTCGGTTAGATTCAAACCTTGTATGACGCGTGCAGCTGGGCCCTCGACCAGAGATTTCAAGTAGGTAAACTTGTCGATATCGGAAATTGCTTCATTGGAATGAATAGCGGAATTGTACGAATCCCAAAACGCGTTCCAATTTGTGATTTGTCCACGGAATTTCGGAAGTGTAAGTTTGGGAAGTTTCGGTTTGGGCACGGTAACGGAGCTCGTAGTCGATGAAGAATGCTGAGAAGACGGATTTTGCCCCATAGATGAACCGTTAACATATGATGCTTGAATGTTCCACACTGGAATCTTTTCTCGGCATTCCAAGATTCTTGCGGTTACATGGTCAGATTCCTCAATCTCTTGGGTGAGTTGTTCCAAATCGCAGTGGTTTTGTATATCTGTGTCCAGTTTGTCCAGAGTAGTTAACTTTACCTCCAATTGTCGGTCGATTACTTGAAGTCGGTTCACATCGAATGCACTCGCGTTGTTCAGCAATTCGTCAACTTCTTTTTCCAATTTCGTTACAGTGCCACGATGGCCACCTCGCATTGATCGCAAACGGCTCAATGTTTCCTTCGGGTCTGTAGTCATCGTCTCTGGGCTAGAAGTGCCCCACGTTGGGCGCCAATTTGTCGTAAAACAGATCCGGAAGAAACCCAAAACGTAATAATATTCAAAAACGATTTAATCAAAATTCACTAGACTCGTGCTATTTACACCATGCTCAAAAATCGTACAACCACAACTGAGCTTTTATACGCAGGCAAAAACGAGATTAAAGATAACAAGATACGTGCTAATGCAATCACGAGGTACACGTCAATCAAATTAATAATCAAATGTCAATCACCAATGTACTGATCGGATATACGGTCCAACAAAACAATATTGTAACAAACGATTTACGACACTTACCTTACCTTACCTTACCTTACCTTACCTTACCTTACAGAAGCGGAAACACAAACAAGGAAACCTGGTTATGTGACATGTCATGTTCAAAATAGCGGAAAAAGATCATTGTAGCTCGAATCCTGGCTAGAATCCTGGCTAGGATCCTAGCTCGGATCCTGGCTCGGATCCTAGCTCTGATCCTGGCTCGGATACTAGCTCAGATCCTGGCTCGGATCCTAGCTCGACTCCTGGCTCGAAGTTTAGGTATCCTCAAAATGCAATTTCCGCGAGGATCATAAGAAGAAAACCGGAGAGAAAACGTATCTTCCATATAAGCATGGAAATTATTAAAAAACAGAGTTTCATACAGTAATATGAGAAAATTTTGAATGCGTTTATTGCATAGACATGTAGAATTTGACTTTAGTGAAAAGACCATCGTGAGAGGACACTGAGGTAATCTGCAAATATACATCTAACTTGAATATTCTCTTATTTAGCGCTGCTAGTCTCTCCGTATTGTGCACACCAAAAAAAATGCCAGATAACGGGAGCAATAATAAAAATTTGGTAAAAAATGATACTATTTGTAAATATTAAATATGGCGTCCCTAGGTATAACCTTCCGAAAGTGTATCATAACGTTAAGTTTATCATTAATCTTTTTGCGCACATTTGATACATGACTACCGAGAAAAATCCAGATTATTGTCTATTTCCATTCCAAAGATCACTAATGTATCCTTAACAGGGAATAAAATGTTATACTAAGTATCACCAGGCCCTAGACTCCGGTTTTTCAGTTTTCGTAAAATAAAAGTTTATCTACAAGGGCCAAAGGGCCCAAGTAAAAGTGAAAAGGAAAGAGAGGTTACCTAAAGTTTCAACAATCCACTATAAGAACGGTTACATCAATTCAGATCGTAAACTAAGCTACAAAGTCCAGATGAGCAAGGCGCAAAGTCCAATGAGGTGCATACATTAAGAACATAGCTTAAATCTAAAAGTCCATCAGGGTACAAGGCCCACATTAAGACTAAGTAACAATTAACCGTAAATAATTACACGAAAGAGGCGGCAAACGGTGTGGCATATTACAAGTTTTAACCCTTTAAGTACTAACCACGCATATATGCGTGGAAAATACCGATACTACTTTCAATAGTTACACTTTAGTCAAAACGTCATGATAGTGTGTTGATAGTACAGACTGACTGGCATGACAGCTATCACAGTCTGAAATCTCAAGGTGAATCCCGATTTCCACCATATTATACTGTTCCTTTGACAGGAAATCACGAAAGGCCAGGACTTTCCTACGAGCACTACTTTATCGCGAATTTTCTATGGGGACTTAACACTCGAGCTCACGTTTCCTTTTAGAGTTTATTGGCGCACGTGCTCCCCTTTCGAGCAAACAGTTGACAGCTTTGTCATTACCATGAAGTGTTGCCAACCTCAGTGGTGTCGAACCATCGCTGCTCCTTGAATCAATGTCAAGTCCAAGAGACAGTAGCTTCTCAATGATGATATCATTACCGCCTACCGCAGCATAGTGTAGCAATGTCTCCCCGTTGTTGTTTTTCAAAGTATGATCTGATTTTCTTTCTAATAGGACACTGAATGCACCCAATCTACCACAAAGGGCTGCAATCATCAATGGCGTTGTTCCATCGCTGTCTCTTGAATGAAAGTCAAGTCCAAGAGACAGTAGCTTCTCAATGATGATATCATTACCGCCTACCGCAGCATAGTGTAGCAATGTCCACCCATGATTGTCTCTAAGAGTAGGATCTGGCCCTTTTTCTAATAGGACACTGAATGCACCCAATCTACCACAAAAGGCTGCAATCATCAATGGCGTTGTTCCATCGCTGTCTCCTGAATGAAAGTCAAGTCCAAGAGACAGTAGCTTCTCAATGATGATATCATTACCGCCTACCGCAGCATAGTGTAGCAATGTCCACCCATGATTGTCTCTAAGAGTAGGATCTGACCCTTTTTCTATTAGGACACTGAATGCATCTAAGCTACCATGACCAGCTGCAATCATCGATGGCGTTGCTCCATCGCTGTTTCTTGAATCAATGTCACGTTCAATATACAGTATCGTCTTAAGAGTATTGACGTCTCCACTCACAGCGGCTGAGAGAAGTAGTGATTCTTCACTTTCGCTGTGCATACCGTTCGCATTCTTTGCACTACAATGTTCATTTGCTTTTGAATCAATCCTTAGATCGTTCTGCTGGTTGGACGGCCAAATACTACACGCTATAGACAGAACATAATACGAAATAAGTATTTAAGCCATCTTTCGTTACTGACCTTCAATTTCCCTTTCGCTGTCACTAGTTAAACTATTGAATAATTCTCAAGTCTATCGGTTAAATTTATATTGACTTACGTCAAATGAAACAAAAGTCTGCAACTTAAACGTTTAATTAAGGTGGCTCAAAACGGTTTCGTTATTGTTTTACTACAACAATGGAAACAATGCCCAATTATTGTTCAACAAGTTTTGATCTTTTCTTTTTTGACATAATAGGTTACCATAGCAACAATATGTTTTGTTCTAATTTTAACTTTATGTTCCTGTAACTCAAAAATGAGTTCCGTGATCCCCATTTCTTAATCATTGAATTGCAATTCGCATATCAAGATTCATCTTTCTGCAAAGTTTTAAACAAATCTATACTGTAGGTTCAGCGCCACATTAATTTTCGATAATTTAAGGTAGCTCTTCGATACCCTTTTAAGGAAACAAACTAAAAATTGTGGTAGTTTTGATCAATCAAAGAATTAGTGTTAAAAATAACGAAACCGTTTTGAGCCACCTTAAGAACATCACTAATTTTCTGCAGTCATCGACAAAGTTACCTAGAACACGCGACCTATTTATCGACAAAGTTGATTTGAAAACAATAAGGCCGAAGCACTTATACTTAAACTCAGTAACAAAAAGGTAAACCAGTTCAAAAGTTATCGTTTAAAGAATGCCGTTTCTTTTTTTAAAGGAAACGTTTCATTTTCACTGCACGTGATGTATTTGGAATAAAAACTGTTCTTTACAAGTAGGGTAAATTCAAACCGTTTTAAGAACAAACCAAAAAAATGTTCTTTGAAGATTGTGTGCAGGTTTTCAACGGGGAAGTCGATTGAATTCAACAAAACGTGGTGTAAGTATGTGCAAGACAAACCAGGAGCTTACAAATCCAGTACTCAGAGGTTGTCCTCGTCCTGTTCCGGGACTCCCTCTTACCCCGCCCTGAAAATGGGCCTGGAACCCAGGCGGGAAAAGAGAGAGTCCTGTATTACTCTCAGGCGCATGTTCGGAATGACGACATTATTCCCCCAAAACTGGGGGAAAACCATATTTGGAAAAAGATTCCTTGTTTGGGCATAGTTTATTCCGAGTGCTTTTACACTGAATGCATGGGGTTAATGTGTAAGGAAATTATAACGCCAAGTTTCTGGAGGCAATTGATTTCGCGTTTAAGAAATGCCACTTTACCTTGTGCCTAAGGCGGAACAACTGCAAGCTATTCATGCAGTCGTTCCTGTAATGATGGTTTTGTTAAACCTGCAACAGGATTTGGCAAGTCTGTTTGCTACATGGTTGTTCCTTTAATATGTCTGCGGTTTTCTTCGATCCAAGTCCGATGTTAATTGTAAATCAGTCCTTCTTACCGTGAGTCCCAATCGTGGAAGATCAGATGGATGACATACGAAAGTATGGAATTTCGTGCCTGAAACCCAACTGAACATGCAGCTGCATGATGTTGGCGCAGAAAAATATCAAATTTTGATTTAATTGCTCTCCCGAGACTCCTTGAAACTTACAAATGTACTGTAGGTTGTGGATGTCAATCGCTTAACGAAGACTAATAAATCTCCTGCTGGAACTCTTGATTATTGTTCATTATTTATTGCTCATTACTTCTGTCGATCGATTTATGTGATAATTGCACTGATCCAGTGAACATATATTTGAGTTGCACAGTAATTATTGAAACTGTCATTGTTTCAGGAGTTTAGGCCTACCAATTTTTTTCAAAATCGGGGACAAATTGTTTGGATACCCAATATAAAATAGTCAGGTAAAAAATGTCGTAAATACTCTCAGTTTTATCAGGAATAATACACAAACACCGGTGACAAATGAGTTTTTTTTTTTTTTGAGTAATTAGAGTAGAGTAATTTACTCAGACTATTAATTTTTCCTTAGAACAAATTTTCAAAGCACTCGTCGCATTAAATCTTTCTTTCCTTACAAGGGCAGACTTATGGCCGTGGCCAAATGGCGAAGGTCTTTTGTAGAGCTGCCTGTTGAGACTGCAATGATATTTATATCGGAAAAACTAAAAGACGATTGCATGACAGAAAAACTGAGCATTATTAATATATTCCTGATAAAGTTAGATAAAAAGTTAAACGAAATTGAATCACTACCTGGACTATTTGTTTCTTTACATACCAGTTTGTGTTGATAACGCAATGATGAAACAATAATGTTTCTATTAAATTTATACATATATATGCACAGTCAAACATTGATTATTCGGACGTTAATTGTCACGATTTTTTTTTCTGGTTAAAATTTGTTCGTGAATATTAATTAATAAGGATGATGCTACTTAAAAGCGTGTGTTACCTTGCTTTTATTGTTGCTACTTAAAAGCACTTTCCTTCTGAAACTCATTGCTAGAGGTAAAGTACTGCAGATAATATGAAATTCTGATTCCGAGCTGTTTTGTCGCTTAGTGAATTCCTATGCTATATTTACTAGTTCAGCCTTTGCATCGATTTATTGCGATCTTCTCTCAGTCGTTACATTTATTCCGCGATAATTTTCCAACATCACTGCGATCGGGTTTTTTTCTCCTCGTTTGGTCACGACGAGGCATAATTTAGATGTTCTCTTTCCTGACACTGCAAATCACACATTAATTTTCATATACGATTTTTTGTCGGAGTTTCAAGGTTCCCTTTATTTACATATCCAGCCTGGCATCTAATGCAATATGATTTGCTCATTCCGAGCATGCGCCTGCAAGTAATACAGGACTCTCTCTTTTCCCTGATCAACGGACGGCTATGGGTGAGGGACCAGGGACCACATAATTAATCCAAAAATAGCTCATTTGCATGCCATATGTGTCCATGTTTTGTAAGTCTACTAATTTGTAAGCGACAAAAAGACATTTTTATATAGTCTTGTTGACTGATTGAATAAACGGCGTTCCCTATTTTTTATTTATTTAATTTTAGTTTTTTGGAGGGAGGGGAGGGGATATTTTAAAGATACATGCATAGATAATACGTTTATCTAAGTACCTTTAAAATAACATTGCAAAAGCAACCGCACAGAACGTGCCAAATACACTACATTCTGTCATAGCAGGTAGAAGCCACATAAAAAAAAGGTGATCAGAACCATGAGACCAAACTTCCTGTGTTAAAATGAATCAATTGTTGGTATCCAGACACATAACTTAAAGTCCCACTCTTCAGTAAGGCCTGGTTTTCACTAGCGACGCGAGCATAAGCAAAAGCAGCACACGCAGGCGCATTTACTTGTTGTTAATTAGTGTCTATTGTTCGAACAAAAGGCTCTAATAAACAACAGAGTTAACTGAATAGAGTGTAACGTGAAGTGCGACAAGCTACCGAGTTTGCGAATGCTTCTTGTGCTTATGCTTGCGTCTATAGTGAAAACCAGGATTACGTAAGATTATAGAGTAAGCAAACCTTCAGTTGTCAAAGGTCTGTGAAAGGCTTTTAGATAGGCGTGGTTCTTTCCCCTCGATGTCCGCACAGGTAAATTTGTCATTGGTGAAATTTGACTCATGATTTGCAGAATTATAAACTTCTGAAAACAGCTCAGCTAGATTAGCTTGTTACTTATTCTGAGTTCTGAGTTACTGATCCCGCTATATATTTGTAAATCTTTTTTTCCACTTAAACAAGCTAATAAAGTTGTTCTTGTTGTTGTTGTTGTTGATAATGCAGGGCCAGTGCCAGAATTAATAATACAACTTTGCTTCAACGATGCTTCAAATGATATATGAAATGGATCATACATGAACTGCGGATATGAAATTAAGTGAAGCTATGACCCTCGCAGTTATGAACGCAATTTTTGCAATTGTGTAGAGAAGCGTGAAAAATTCAGGACTTCAACGGGGTTTGAACCCGTGACCTCGCGATACCGGTGCGACGCTCGAACCAACTGAACTATGAAGCCACTTTATGCACAAATGGAGATTTATTCAAAATCAACCACTGCTGAGTACCGTTTTCAAAAAGTGTCCTACTGTATCATGCTAGTCAGAGCTAAGCTCTGAAGGCAAAATAACCTACAAGTCGCTATCAAAAATCCACAGAAGGGAGTCTGTGTCGGCCTGTTTTTTGTAACATACTGCTTAATATATGTCCAGTTGGTAAGATGACAAATGTGTCGCTATTCGCTTTTACGAATTCCTAGATCACAGACAACTGGAAAAGATTTAAACGAGTAACTTTGAATATGGAGCACACAGTGTTTAATAAGTCCGTCATCGCCGCCATAATGTTCATTCCTGAATGCTGCCGGTGACTTCACTTTCCAGAATTTCAGTAGGTAAAATGCGATTAGCTAAGCAAAGGAGAAAAAATTTCTTGTTGGCGGAACACTAAATTAAACTCGCCCATCCCGTGATTCCATCTACTGTTTCGCCTGAGGAACCCAATGTTATTTATTTGCCACGAAACATTACAATGATTTAAATTAATCTCCTAATAATACATCAATTACTTTTACGTTATGCAGCGAGGAAGCCCAATAGAAGCTGGAAGCTTATTTTATTATAATAAATAATAATAAAGGAATGTTGAATGTCGTCGGCTAGGCAGGCGTTTGTGGGGAGGGGGTGAAATACAACTCCCCTAAAAGCGACTGCGTGGGAAGCAAAAATAACCTAATTGATTCTGATCTTCGCAGAGAGGCGGTATTAAATTACTTTTACACGGATTCCACTAAAATAGAAAAAGACCTACCATCAAGGACTTTCTTCATCCACTCGACAAGACCCTTGCATTGTTCTTCCCAAATGTACTTCTTGCCGTAGTTCTCGCGCAAATCTTTAGCTTCTTCCAGCCGCGTTTCTCTCTTTCTGGCCCAAATCTCCTTGATTTTGTTAGCCCACAATTCAGCATCTTCAGAAGAAACTACGTAATGGGAACCAAACCGAACCTCTTGAAGGGCTTCACCGAATCCCGAGTTGTCACTGACAAGAACGGGTAGCCCTGCTGACAAGGCTTCCAGAGCGGCGAGGCCGAAACCTTCGGATCTCGATGGCAAGATAGCAATATCCACCTCAGAAAACTGTTCTTTCAATCGTTCCCTGATTTCTATAAAAGTCCGTACTCTTAGTCGTCCTGGAGGAATACTAAGATTCTTCAAACGATTTGCTACTTCATCTTGATGCCTGTCTTGTGCGCCAACAAAGATGCAAATTGCATCATCGAGCTTACCTACAGCACCAGCTGCGATGTCAAATCCCTTCAGAGAGAAATCTTCGGAATCGCCACGACCAAAAGCTAAAACCCGACACTTGTTTCCGTCTTGCTTACCCTGCACTGCGTTAAAAAATTCACTGAAAATGCCCGGTGTAAGGACAAACACGTCTTGGTCCTTCGCACAAAAGCGAAGGGAAGAGCGACAAGCCTCTGCAACCTTAGACCCGACTGCCACAACACAATCAGCCTTCACACAGAGATCCACTTCAGCTTTATGCTGCCTTTCCGCCTTAGAAATGGCATCGGGGTCACCCTTGAACATCCCCAGCTCCTCTGGATCGGTGTGCACGAATTGAATCCACTTACATTGGCGATGGTCTCTTATTACTTGCGCGTGACGACCCAGTTCAACTCCATGTCCAACAATAAAGTCAATTTGAAGGTCATCCGGTGGAAAGGAAAGGCAATAGGTCTCTTCAAAACCGGTCATTTCTTTTGCCTGGATTAGGGACACTTTGTTGTTATGAGCCGCTTTCCTTTCCTCCTGGTCACATCGTGGGACCAAAACGGAGACCTTCACTTCAGGACATTTAGCTAATTGTATGGCCAACTCTCTATTGAACGTTGACAACCTGCTACGCTTAGATCCCCACTCTGACGCCAGCAATACTACCCTCAATTTTGAGGTTGATTCCATGGTTCTTGAATTCAACTGGACCTTCAATATAAGCACATTTACCCCGATTAGAGATATACTTTAACATTTACACTTACACAAGGCGCCTTATAAGAGAATGAAGACAAAAAAACTGGAATGACAAATCAATACTGAGCAACATTCCTGAAATTGCCAAACTGTTTAGAGTCATCAATGCATCGGACATACCAAACTTTTGTACACGTACGCTTTCCTCCAAACTCTTCAACCCTGTTTGCAGGTGAGTACAATGGAACCCCTATATAACGAAGGCCTCAGTATAACAAACGATTTCATTCTGCCACGTATGGAACAGAACCCGATATAACGAACACTCGTGGGAACGCACAAATCTTTCTAGCCGCTTGGCATTTCGTTACGCGGACGCGTGGTTACGAGACAGCGGAGATTTGAAAAGTGGTAAATAAGTTTTATGTTTCCTTTTTTCGTTATAACATTAATGGAAATCATTTACAACTGGAAATCCAGTTACGTTTATTTACACCTATTTTTCAAAACTAACAGTTAAGTCTTTTCCCTTGATTACACCATAGATTAAGGACCTTATGAGAAATCGAGATTACCACAAAAAACTTGCAGTAAAATATTCTTCACAGTCCCATTGGGAGAGTTGTTAAAAATTTCAATGAGGATTCCGTCCAAAGCACTCCACGGTAAAGGCTCTTATCCAAATGTGTGATAGGTGGCTTGAAAATATGGAAAATGGGAAATTGAACTGTGTCATTTTTCTAGATAATAGAAAAGCATTTGATCCAATAAACAAGAAATAAGATGGACAAACATATTTGGTATCTCGGGCATAGAGCTAAAGTGGTTCGAACCGCATGTGCCAAATAGACAGCAGCAATGCATTATAAACTAGACCCTCCGTGAGGGTACACTGGGTTGCCTGTGGTACGTGCAGCGTTCCAGGCAATTTTTTTCAAGTTGGTGGGTCATTAAGACCATTTAAGGGGTCACCCAGAAGTCATACCAGCAGAGGCCCTTTGGCTCACAGGTCCGCACACGTTCGTACGACGAAACAGCTCCTTTTCTGAGGTTAAAAACCTGGCTACCGGCCTATTAATTAATCATTTGTCAGAAAGAAGAAATTCCTGTCCTCTTTAAAAAAAATTGACACGCATTGCTTACGTGTGGTAGTGAAGTAACACAGCGATTTATTCCATAATGTCAACTGAGCTGTGTGTTGTCTTCCAGAAGATTCCAGTTGTCCTTGCGTAATATGTAGCTCTAACAGTGCACGATATTGTTTTGGTATTGTCTATCATTGTAGTGCCATGGTAGAAGTCTTGGGTAAATAGCCTGAGAAGACATGTGGTTACTAGCAAAGTACTGAGCCCAGAAAGATTGAAGAAAATAAATGGGAAGTGAAAAACATTGTCTTCTGGGATGACATGTTGACAGTTGTCTTTGCGTAATATGTAGGTCTAACAGTACACGATATTGTTTTGGTATTGCCTATCATTGTAGCGCCATGGTAGAAGTCTTAGATAAATAGCCCCTTTAGAAGACATGTGGTTACTAGCAAAGTACTGAACCCAGAGAGACTGAAGAAAATAAAAGGGAATTGAGAAACATTGGCTTCTGGGCTGACATGTTGATCATGCAACTTCTTTCCACCACAAGTGTAAGCGTGCACTGAGAGCATCTGACAGCTTTGTAAACAAAAGTTGAGAGCTGAAATTATTGCCTATTCGGCAGGGTTAGTATCTGGATGGGCGACCTAAGAAATATACCACTGAGTAACAGAAGCATAGGACAGAGAATTCCATTTTAATGCTATCAAATGCGAACCAAGCAAGATACAGATTTTGTCAGCTTGCTTTATGCAAAACAAATATTGATGTAAAAGTAAATAAATATGGATACACAATTTTTAAGAAGAGAAGAAGGAAGTTTCAGGACGGTCGATCGAGCATAAAATACTTTGCCATCGGTAACAAAATCTACGACATGAAAACAACATTAATTTTGGACCACGAATATAAAAAGTTACCATCAGCGAAAAACAGTTTGGGAGATTTTAGTTGTTTTGTTGTAATTGTACCAGTTTGGCTGCACCGAGTAAATCGCACATCGAATTTGTCAGAAAGAAGAAATTCCTGTCCTCTTTAAAAAAAGTTGACACGCATTGCTTACGTGTGGTAGTGAAGTAACACAGCGATTTATTCCATAATGTCAACTGAGCTGTGTGTTGTCTTCCAGGAGATTCAAGTTGTCCTTGCGTAATATGTAGCTCTAATAGTGCACGATATTGTTTTGGTATTGTCTATCATTGTAGTGCCATGGTAGAAGTCTTGGGTAAATAGCCTGAGAAGACATGTGGTTACTAGCAAAGTACTGAACCCAGAAAGATTGAAGAAAATAAATGGGAAGTGAAAAACATTGTCTTCTGGGAGAGACATGTTGACAGAATAAAAGGGAATCGAGAAACATTCGCTTCTGGGCTGACATGTTGATCATGCAACTTCTTTCCACCACAAGTGTAAGCGTGTACTGACAGCACCTGACAGTTTTGTAAACAAAAGTTTAAAGTTGAAGTTAATCCCTATGTGGTGGGTTAGTATCTGGATGGGCGACCTAAGAAATATACCACTGAGTAACAGAAGCATAGGACCGAAAATTCTATTTTAATGCTATCAAATGCGAACCAAGCAAGATACGGATTTTGTAAGCTTGCTTTATGCAAAACAAATATTGATGTAAAAGTAAATAAATATGGATACATAGTTTTTAAGAAAAGCAGAAGGAAGTTTCAGGACGGTCGATCGAGAATAAAATATTTTGCCATCGGTAACAAAATTTACGACGTGAAAACAACATTAATTTTGAACCACGAAAATAAAAAGTTACCATCAGCGAAAAACATTTTGGGAGATTTTAGTTGTTTTGTTGTAATTGTACAAGTTTGGCTGCACCGAGTAAATCGCACATCGAATTCAGCGGGCAGAGTGATCAAGTTACCGCGGCATGTTTACTCGCGAAACAGTGAAGCATCTGTGTCAAATGATGCCAAGATACCGGGTTTTTGTTTTTGTTAGTTTTCTTTTTCTTTCAATTGTTATAAATTTTGACAAGAAATGTGCGAATTCAACACAAAGATCACTCTCAGAGGTCAGAGTGACCATTGTTTCTGGAAAATCAAAAATTTACTCTCCAAGACAAGGTTATTTATCACCAGGTAATTCCATCGTTTTGGTAATAGCAGCTACTTTATTATTCATCAGCGTCACAATATTTTGCCGATTTTGGGGGTCATTTTGTTGAAACTCAAGCACGCTTCCAAGAGACCTGTTTATTTTCGTGACTTATGCGTTACCACAAAAATTCTCCCCGTATCACATTTCAACACATGTATGCAAATTTGCTAAGCTCGAAAATTACGCATGATAAATTTACAAAAGCTAGAAATTTCACAGAAATATTTTCCAGCGAAACATTTATTGAAACAAGCAACATATTTGCTATAAGAGGCAAGAAACCCTTCCTATTTCAGTTGCGTGCGAGCAAGCGAAACACAATCACAAAGTATATGCAATTAAATAAATTTCTGACAGTTCACATCAAACCCTTTTCGAAAGAACCTTGACCGTAAATAATAAAGCACAAAAGAGACAGCAAGCTTTCATTCAAATAATTTTTCACTGTCACATTTCCAATTTGTTTTTACCTTTGCTGAGTTGAGTCTTAAAATGAATGTTACTTGCCAGACAAACAGGCAAATTTTAAATAGATGCGACTTCAGTAAACACTGTGAGACACACAACAGAGATCACAGATCTACTTGTGGTTTTCGATTCCTTCTCTGTCTTTGTTGAACCCGTAAGTTACCAGAGAAATTCCCATTTGGTTTCAGTGTTGTACGTGTAGCGTGGGGCCTGAGCCCAAGCTTAGTCGGACTTGCGCAGAAAAACTATAAGTCGGACTCGTGTTCCTCGTGTGAGCTTTCAAAGATCTAGTTTTGTTATTGCTTATCTAGTTGTGTTACATTTGGTGGCAGCGGTGGGATCTTTTTTTGCCATGGAAGATACTGTAAAAGCCTTGGAAGAGAAATTGGCGAAACTTGAGGCGAAACTTGGAAAGAAAAGTGAAAGTACGGCTGGTACAGGCGGCAGTTTACCGATCACCTCTCCAGAAAACCCGCTTCGCATCAAACCAGAGAGCTTCTCTGCGACATCCGGCGAAAGTTGGGTAGTTTGGATACGGAAATTCAAAAGTATTGCAGCCCTTAACAAGTGGAGTGCTGAGCTTCAAGCCCAAATATTGCCCGCATACCTGAAAGGCCTCGCAGAGCAGACCTATTACAGCCTGACCGCCGAACAAACAGCCACGTGGACGGCAGTTGAACGCGCTCTGACAGATCGATTTCATCCTAAGGAATCTCGTCAAGTACACATTTCCACTCTACGAGCCAAATTAAGACGTCCTGACGAAGATCTACACCAACTGAGGTGCGACATTTCTCGTCTTGTGGAGCTGGCCTATCCGAATGACCCACCGGATATACTCAATCGCACAGCCAGAGATTTCTTCGTAGGTGCGTTGACCCCCATTACATTGCGCGAGAAGGTGTTGGATTTGGGGCCCAATACTCTGGATGAGGCCCTAGCAGCAGCTCAACGATACGAATCAAATCAAAAAGTGCTAAACAAAGGCAGTGCTCGAGTGCTGTCTTCAACGTCTGGTGATCAGGAGAAGTTTGGCTCCCAACAGGGAACCCAAGAACCCCCAGCATGGGCTAAGGAGCTTTTTCAACAGCAAGCTGAAATCTTAGAGAAGCTAAAAAACATTCCTCAAGGGAGGCAAGGTAGGAATGCATGTGTGGAATCTGGACAAGGCCCCAGAGCATGTTTTAAGTGTGGTAGCTTAACTCATTTTATTCGTGACTGTCCACATCAAGTGCGTCCCGACCAGGGAAACGGGAGATGGGCGGGGCACAGCAGGAAGTGACCCCGCCCGAGAATCCAAAGGGGGCATTTTTGCCTTGTGCTGTAAATGATGTCAAATCCCAAGCCTTATTAGACACGGGTGCAGAAGCAACAATTATCAGTGAGGACCTATATAGTCGCTCTAAGACACATTTAAACAAACTTGAACTCACACAAAAGCCTGTCCTGGGGGCCAACAACATGCCACTTGATGTTGTTGGAAAAACGGAAGTAACAATTCAGCTTGGCGGGATCAGGGCTCAGCATAAAGTGCTGGTGTGCCGAGGCCTAGTACAACAAGTGTTGATTGGTATAGACTTCCTAACAACTCACAAATGTATTATAAACTTTGACACTAACACCGTCTACAGTAAGGGGGAACCCAACAAAATAGTTTTTGGATGCCTTGATAAAGTGTACAGGATCACTGTGGCTGAAACCGTCACATTATCTCCAAACATGGTCGCAGACATACCTTGTGAGGTCCAGGGAATGGATGGCTTAGACGAATGTATGGGGGTGCTGGAACCAGCGGACACATTTTCGGAAAAATATTCTGCTGGGGCCTTTCGAATGGCAGTGACTGTAAAAGGGGGTCGAATCCCAGTTCGTGTGTTCAATTACCTTAACAAGCCCCTCAAAATTTACAGATGCAGTAGTATAGGGGACCTCTACCCATTGGCCGGTGAGGGAGAATCACAGCAGGAAACCAATGGGGGTGTGGGCTACAAGGTAGTACCCCCTGGGGCTCCAAAGGAAGATGTTGAGGTTGGATTGGAAGCTAAACAGTGTAGTGCGGTTTTTGTGAAGGATGCTGACGTCCACAGTTTATCAGTAGAAGAGATGTTCCCTATCAGCAGTAATTTCGTCCCGGAAGAGGAAAAACTTAGGCTTTATGACATGTTGTCCACTTATGCCGACTGCATTTCAAAGGGCCCGTGGGATTTAGGTACTGCAAAGGGCGTACGACATACTATCGACACCGGCTCTGCCCAGCCAATCCAGGTACCACCTCGAAGAGTTCCCTTTCACAAAAGGCAGGAAATGCGCAGCCAAGTGGACGAAATGCTTGAAGCAGACATTATTGAACCTTCCGATTCCCCTTGGTCCTCTCCGGTGGTTTTAGTAGCGAAGCCTGATGGCTCTCAACGTTTCTGTGTTGACTACCGTGCTCTTAACTCGGTAACCAAGCGAGACTTGTACCCGCTTCCTCGATGCGATGACATATTGGAGAGCTTATCTGGGGCGCAGTGGTTTTCTCATCTCGACCTCCTTAGGGGATATTGGCAAATTGATGTGGCAGAGAAAGATCGGTAAAAGACGGCGTTCGCAACTCCGGATGGCCTTTACCAATTCCGCAAACTAAGTTTTGGGCTTACGAATGCACCTGCATGTTTTATGAGGGCTATGCACTTTATCTTGAGAGGATTATTATTTTTTTTTTTTTCTTTTTTTTTTTTTTTTTTTTTTATTTGCAACAATACAAGAGAATACAATGCTTACGAACAGTACACTGACTACTTACAGCACTAGCTCTATTTACATGATATTACTCTAATTTTAACAGTGTTTGAATTACAACGACTAACAAATACAGTAAAGACAGTACTACTAACACATGCAGTGACGACAAAGGGCAAAGAAAAAAAAAGAAGAAAAATAGATAATTATCATTACAGCTTGAAGTTGCACTATGGAGGCATCAAAAACAGGGTAAAGGCATGTGGTTCACTACAGGTAATGTAAGATATGCACCTGACAGGAGATTTGAAAGAAACTAATGGGTAGGAGATAAATACAGATAGGTGAAGAAATATACTAATATTAATTAGATCCTCATATATCCTGCAAGAGGTTTCCATTTCTTTGTGTCTCCACTTTTTATTTCTATTTCATATCGTGATTTTAAAGTGCGTATGAAATGTGTAAGATTTGGATGGCCTTCTTTTGTCTTAGCGAGCCATATGTGATATCGTGCTAAGAGAAAGCAATAATTTATAAGAAGTGCGAATTGAGAGATATCTGGCCTCAGACCCAAAGCAGTAGTATTTGTCAAAGCATAATCCCTAGGAAGTACATTTAGGTTTATCAGCCATTCAGTAAGTTTATTCCAAAAGTGAGATGTGTGGCTGCACGTCCAAAAAAGATGAATAAGTGACTCAGAGGAGGTGTGACAAAAGCTGCAGTTTTCATCGCCCTTTAGACCTATTCTAAATAAGAAGTTATTGGTTGATACGCGTCTATGTAAGAATTTAAACTGGAACTCTATTAGCTTAGTGCTCTTTGTGCATTGTTTAGCTAAAATATAAGCAGCAGTCCAATTTATGTTGTCATTTGTTGGTAGGTCACAATCCTGTAGCCATTTTTTTTGACTTGACTCGGGGGTTAAGCTCTTGATACTGATCAATTTTTTATACATTAAGGTAGTTGCTTTTTTGACTTGTAAAATTCTTGTTGTAAGTGGCTCCTTTTCGTGGTCGGTGTTCTGTAGATCTTGAAAATTTGAATCGATCCGAATAGACTTAACAGCGGATATTAATCCGTAGAAGCTGAGAGGGCGAGGGTCAATTTCATACTTACAGCGAAAATCACTTAGCGAGAGAAAGTTGTTGTCCGATCCTAAAAGATGCTTCACCCGAGTTATTCCCTTATTGAACCAATTTTGAAAAAAAATTGTCTTGTTGGCTATCTTTATTAAGGAGTTATGCCAAAGTTGTTGGTCCAGAAAGTGATTTTTCGATGCTATTTCTGGTTCAAAGTTAACTTCTGCCCAAATTTCTAATACTTCTTTTAAAAAGCCATCCGAAGTTGTTATTTTCGATAAGATGTCCTTAACATTAAGGTTGTAGGAAAAAAAGTTTTGACAACCATATTTTTGGAGGGTTATATCGAAAAAAATTTTCCATTTTCCCTTGTTATTGTTATCCAAGTATTTTTTTAATCCATGTCGTTTTAAGGGATTTATTGAAGGAACTTATATCAATCATTTTTAAGCCACCATCACCGAAATCGTTGATCATTACCTTCCGTTTTATCTTGTCTCCTTTGCCATTCCATAGAAAAGTGTAGAGTAAGTCATTTATTTCGTTTAAAACTCTGTAGTTTGAGCGAAGAGGTGAGAGCAGGTAGACTAATTGGGAGACCACTAGTGATTTGATAACAGTGATTTTCCCTAGCAATGTGAGTCGGCGGTATTTCCAGCATCTCAGGATTTCTTTAACTTTTTCGAGTTTCTCATTGTAGTTTAAGGAGGCAGATAGTTCGGGATCTGTTGAGATCCATAGACCTAGGGATTTAACCTTGTCTTTTGGCCATTTGAGTTCTTTTCCTGATAACAAAATTTTATCATTTCCATCACTTGCGCCGATCCATAGAGCTTCAGTTTTCTTATCATTGAGTCTGAGGCCAGAGACTTTGCTGAAATCGTCAAGCATTGCGAGGGATGAAAAAAGAGATTCGCGTGACCCGTCTAATATAAGTGTTGTGTCATCGGCATACTGACTTAACTTAATTTCCACATTATTTACAGAGATTCCCTTTATATTAGTATTTTTTCTAATTGCCATGGCAAGCACCTCTGCTGATAGGATAAATAAATAAGGTGAGAGCGGGCAGCCTTGCCTAACACCTCGTTGAATCTCAAAAAAATTACTTGCCCATCCATTATTCAGAATACAGCTTTCAGTATTACTATACAGGGTTTTCACCCAGTTAATCAATGAAGCACCAAATCCGTAGAAACTTAGTGTGTCATGTATGAAGGACCATTCGAGAGAATCAAATGCCTTTTCAAAGTCAATAAAAAGTAATAGGCCCGGGATATTCTTTTCTGTGGCGTATTGGATAATAGAGTCGATAAGTCTGATATTTTCGCCTATGAATCTGTCTTTCAAGAATCCTGTTTGATCATGATTGATAAGGTTTGGAAGTACTAGTTTAATTCGGTTTGCAATAGATTTTGCTGCGATTTTGTAGTCAGTATTCAAAAGGGTAATAGGTCTCCAATTTTTGATGAAGTACAGTTCCGCATCTTTTTTTGGAATTAGTTTAATCACCCCTCTTCTTTGCGTCACTGAAAGGCAGCCAGAGTCTAAAGCATAGTTGAGTGCCGAAATTAAAAAAGGAGAAATGTCTTTCCAAAAAACTTTATAAAATTCGGCAGGAAGTCCATCTGTTCCTGGCGTTTTGTCGGACTCCATCTTTTTCAGGGCTTCGAGACATTCCGTTTGAGTTAAGGGCCCTCACTTCAGAGAAGAATGTAGACTGGAGGCTGTCGGGTTTTTTTGTCGTATAAAGGTTTTTGTAGAAAGCGGTACATTCAGATAAGATATCTCTATCTGTGGTGACGAAATCAGTGTCATTAATTTTTAATTGACTAATTGTTCCTTGTTTACAGTGCCTTTTTTCAAGATTTAGAAAGTATGCAGAGTTCCTTTCGCCCTCGTTGTACCATTGCGACTTTGACCTAATAATTGCACCTTTGGTCCGATACTCAAAGATGTTTTCCAGTTCTTTCTTTAAGGTAAAAATTCTTTCTGCAACAATATGGTATGAGGGGTTACCATTGCTTGAATTGTCTATATGTTTCTCTAAAAAAGCGATTTCGCGTTCCAACATTTCTTCGCGATTTCTTGTTGTCACGTTTTTGTATGCAGCATAGGATATTGATTTCTCTCGCACCTTTAATTTGATCATCTCCCAGAGTAGGGCTGGGTTCACCGAGATGTCTTCTTTGTATTGGTTCACAGTGTTTTCAATTACTGTTTTAATTTCTTGGACATATCTCATTTCGCTTAGAAGAGACGTGTTCAATTTCCAAAAACCTTTGCCTCTAGGGTTCGAGTGTAAAGCTACATTAAGAGTAATCATCGAATGATCCGTTTTGAAGCCAGGAAGAATATCTGCATGAGTCACATCACATAAGGATGATTCACTGACTAGAAAAAAATCAAGTCGACAGTGTATGACTGGTTGGTTTTGTCGCCAAGTATATCTCTTGGTCTCCGGGTTGAAAAGTCTCCAAATATCAATCAAACCAAGATTTTCAGAGAAGTCTTGAATCACTTTTAAGGCATTCTTGTGTGTTCTGGCAAGGCCACCCCTCTTATCCTTTTCAACTTCAAGAACTAAGTTAAAGTCCCCACCAATTATAATTTCCTCACATTTAAAGTTTGATAAATGATCGAAGAAAACCTGAAAGAAGTTTGGATCGTCTTCATTCGGAGCGTAGATGTTAGCCACAGTCAGACGCTTCCTATCAGCAACGATATCACATATTAAAAAGCGACCATTCGGATCCGAGAAAACCTTGTGGATCTGACAATTGAAGTTATTGTTGAAAAGAATACCAACCCCTGCTTTGTTGCTGCTGCAGCAGCTGAAGAGCGCTTTATAACCCCACTCACAAGTCCATTTATCAGTAGTTTCTTGAGAACAATGGACCTCTTGCAGCATATAAATAGATTTCTTTTTTACTCTCAGCCAGTTAAACACCTCTTTTCTTTTGGCATTGTTTCCCAATCCCCTGACATTAAGGGAAACTATTTTCAAATCTGTTGTATTGTGAGTGATGAAAGAAACGGAGTTGACGGTTTTGCATTTTCACAATAAAAGATATCTAAATGACCACATGCCTTCAAGCTATTGTTGATGAGATAGATTGCTATGCCCTGGAGACAGTACAACGAAAACACACACAAATTGAATAAAATTACTAAAAGACTTTTGGTTGAGAAATTAGGCATCTTGCTACAGTAAACAAGAGAAAAAGCCTGTAGCTCTGTTAGACTATTTAAGCTGTCGACCGCCTCTAATTAGTTAAACGCATATTGGCAATAAAAAAAAGAAACTGCGAAACCTTTGAAGAAATTTGCAGGTCAATCTGAACAAAGTTATTTTATGTGGGTTAGACAGTAAATTTTTGCCCGACGGGCCACAATTTACCTTTAATATACAGTTTGTCTGGTTGCGACTGGCTGAAGGAGGCAGCAACTCCATTTCGTCTGGCATCTTTAAAAGCATCCATCTGTACTTTTCTTCGGGTAATGATATCCCTGGGAAGGTCTCGGAACATTTGGAAGTTAGTGCCTTTAAGTCGGTGACCAAGTTTAAAGATCTGCTCACAGTCTTTGTACCTGAGGAAACGGGCTAGAATAGGACGCGGATTTCCATCTTTGCTTTTACCGATCCGATGTACTCGCTGGATTTCTACGCTCCTTGCATCCCTGTAACCGAGATCCCGTTCCAAAAAATTTCGAAGAACTTCTTCGGTGTTTTCACCAGAGCGGCCGCCTATTTCTGTCGATTCTACTATGTTGGTGAATTTAATATTCTCCCGGCGAGAGTAGGCTTCTAAGTAAAGATTTTTAGTGTGGACCTCCTCTAGCAGAACCTCAGTTTTCTGGCATTTTGTCGTCAGCTCTGCTAATTGAGTTTCGTAGAGTCGATGCGCTTTCTCCGCAGCTTCTGTCTTTTCCTTCAGTTGTTGTCCGGTAAAGTTGATTCCTTCTTTTAGGTCGTCAATATCTTTATTCGTTGTTGTTTGGAGATCTTCTAGCCTTTGGGTTCGTTTCTCTAAGTTCTCGAGATTGGCTTCAATCTTCTTCACGGCTGATTCTATTGAATCAAGCTTTTCCAGTTTTGCTAGGATTGCTTGCAGAGTTGCACCAACATCTTGTGTCATACTGAGAGCTGTCATTATTTCGTCTTCGTGGTGCGTTGGCGAGGAGTACTGCTTGGTTTTTTTTATTTCCGGCGAAAGACTTGACTCGTCGGAGGAAGCTGAAGATCTGGTTTTTCTTTTGCTGAGAAATTGACCAAAATAAACGGCCATTTGCCAAAATAGGGCAGAAAAATGGGCGGGCGACAGCAACGCACGTCTTTATGCCGCCATTACTCGACCCAGCCTCCAAGGAAAAGGCAGGAAAAGGCAGGAAATGCGCAGCCAAGTGGACGAGATGCTTGAAGCAGACATTATTGAACCTTCCGATTCCCCTTGGTCCTCTCCGGTGGTTTTAGTAGCGAAGCCTGATGGCTCTCAACGTTTCTGTGTTGACTACCGTGCTCTTAACTCGGTAACCAAGCGAGACTTGTACCCGCTTCCTCGATGCGATAACATATTGGAGAGCTTATCTGGGGCGCAGTGGTTTTCTCATCTCGACCTCCTTAGGGGATATTGGCAAATTGATGTGGCAGAGAAAGATCGGGAAAAGACGGCGTTCGCAACTCCGGATGGCCTTTACCAATTCCGCAAACTAAGTTTTGGGCTTACGAATGCACCTGCATGTTTTATGAGGGCTATGCACCTTATCTTGAGAGGATTATGCTGGTCAGACTGTCTAGTGTATCTAGATGATATCATTGTCTTTGGTCGAACACTGCAGGAGCATAGGGAGAGACTGTCACTTGTGTTGGCACGCTTGACTGAGGCAGGCTTGAAGATTAATCCCAAGAAATGCAAGCTTTTGTGTGAACAGGTCGTTGTGTTAGGTCACGATGTGTCGGGGAAGGGCATATCTACTGATCCAGAGAAAATAAGAGTCATAAAGGAGTGGCCGGTGCCGGCTGATGAGAGTCAGCTGAGAGCGTTCTTGGGGACGGCTGGTTACTATAGACAATTCGTGCCAAACTACGCCCACATTGCATCCCCTTTGCACTGTGCTTGCCAAAAGGGGAACCGTTTTCGATGGACAGCTGAGTGCATGGAAGCCTTCTTGCACATTAAGCGCAAATTGACAAATGCTCCCATCCTTGCTTTCCCCCAGCGGGACGTTCCGTTCATCCTGGACAGTGATGCCAGTGACAGTGGGCTAGGGGCGGTGTTGTCTCAGGTTCAATGTGGGAAGGAACGAGTAATAGCATACGCAGCGCGGGCACTATCAAAGGCTGAAAGGAACTATAGCACTACCCGGAAGGAACTGCTGGCCCTCGTGTGGGGAACGGAGCATTTTGAGACATTCCTCTATGGGCGACGATTTCTGGTCAGGACTGACCATAGTGCTCTGCAGTGGCTACGGAACTTTAAAAACCCTAGAGGCCAGGTGGCTAGGTGGCTTGAACGGCTTAGTGACTTCGATTTTGAGGTGGAGCATCGTCCGGGTCAGTTGCATGGCAACGCGGATGGCTTGTCTCGATTTCCTTGGGACGAGGGTGCTTTGGAGAAGATAGAGAGGGACACTACCCTGATTCAGTCTGTGAATATGGGACCCTTGTCGAGGGAAAGTATACGTGCGGCCCAAAACCAAGATCCCGTTCTGTCGCAAGTTGTGAAGTGGCTTGAAACTGGTGTCAGACCCGCTAGAGGCGACGTGGAAGGAGGGGGGCGTAAACTGCTGTCATATTGGTCACAATGGGGAAGGCTGTTTCTCAGGGACGGTCTCGTGTTTAGACGTTGGGAACATGAAGTGACAGGCCAAGATATTTATCATCAAATCTGCTTGCCAGAGAGCATCGTGTCACAAGCGTTGTGCGCCTTGCACAACGACCCTTCATCCGGCCACCTTGGCGTCTCGAAGACTCTGGAGAAAGTGCGGAGGAGATTTTATTGGCATGGCATGCGGGAAGACGTCGAGAT
>NC_090870.1:55365955-55368455 GCF_036669935.1 Montipora foliosa
CCCCACGTTGGGCGCCAATTTGTCGTAAAACAGATCCGGAAGAAACCCAAACGTAATAATATTCAAAAACGATTTAATCGAAATTCACTAGACTCGTGCTTATATTTACACAATACTCAAAAATCGTAAAACCCACAGCTGAGCTTTGATACGCAGGCAAAAACGAGATAAAAGATAACAAGATACGTGCTAATGCAATCAAGAGGTACACGTCAATCAAATTAATAATCAAATGTCAATCATCAATGTACTGTTCGGATATACGGTCCAACAAAACAATATTGTAACAAACGATTTACGACAAATGCCTTTTCAAAATCTATAAATAATAGTATACCCTGAATATTTAATGTTTTAGTGTATTGAAGTCAGAAGTTGACCAGTGAAGAACCAAACAATGGAAATCACTGGTTCTTAATAGCTGGAAGAATTGGAGATAGTCAGCCAGCAGATCGAAAGTCATAAATATCTTACATTGAGCTAAATGCGTTAAGGACAACATCATAAAGTGATCGTGTTTCCGAACCTGTTCCTGAGCAGGAACTGACATATCGCTGGCTAAACTTAAGAGGAAATATGTGCACTAAGGTGAAATGTTCGAAGCAATCATTCAAGGTCCATTCATGTCACACCATTTCACCTTTGTAGAAAGGGGGGAAAAGCTAAACTGCAGGATATACCCAGCCACTTATTTGTATGCGAATGGCGTTTATTGTTACATGCGTCGTAATTCAAGCGATGCCGCTACAACTTAAACAAAAGAAATTGGGATGTGCATTTTAGAGAGCGACTGATCCAAAACAGTGAAAAAATGCCAGACGCGCGTTAAGTAGTACTACGTTTAAAGATTACGTGTTGTAATCAAAGGTGTCATGAAAAATGGTTTGAGCATTTACCTGATGTTAGAGGAGGAGACGTCGTTATTTCTTTGATCTTTGAAATAAGATAACCTACCGGTCAGTATAAAATGCAGACTACAAACCCGACTACAGACTGCAGTTTCCAGATTGCAGATTGGGTTTAAAATGCAAACTACTAGGTACAAAATGCAAACTGCTGACTGGGTCCAAAACTGACTAATGTTTTGACTGCACAGTACGTTTCTATGCCAGCGAGATTCTCTTTTGAGTTAACGGTGCTACCAGGGAAATATCTTAGGAAATTTCAAGGTCAACGCGAGTCTCGGTTGCTGAGACAGTGTTTGAGTGGAAATTCGTTCGTGGAGCTTGGCCGGCTAATGGATTAACATCTTGGTTTGAATTCATGTGTTGAAATATCAGTTAAAAATGGACCAAAAAACACACCGATAAATTTCCAAACGGTTTTCTCTTCCAACAAAGGCCCCGTCCACACGTATCCGGATATTTTTGAATCCGTAACTTTTTGTTCCCAGATTCAAAAATATTTCCATCCACACGTAACGTATTCAAATCGAATTTGCCCGTGCACACGAATCTGAAACGTTTCCGGATTCTCATGGTCATAAAGCTCTCGATAGATGTAGGTCTACATGACGTCTATTCGGCGATAGATGTAGATTTCGCAAGAGAATGTGAAAAGACAGACCGGCGCCACCCTCCTAGCGAATTTGGACCCCGGGTGACTAAATCCCCTAACGGATTTAGTCCCCTATCGCGGATTTGGACTCTTCAGGATTATATTACACTTGCATGATAACCCCTCGTATCAATGTCTTCCGGAGGATTGTGTATCATCCTAGAAGAGAGTTAATTTGAAGGCGGTGTAAAGTTAGTCCTTCCAAATGCCTGGTTTGGCCGGTCAGTTCTGCCAAATGGAAAGCGCCCTAAGTGTTATGGCGCGCCATCTGTAGCAAAATTACGTTTCGATAAATACATGAGAAAGGAAATTTTGCTACAGATGGCGCGCCATATAAGTGTAACAGAATCAAATATAGTGATAAATATTCGCAAAGTTTGTTGGAGGAATGTATTGACTGAATGCATAAATGGCGGCCAAAAATGTTTTCTTTTGTTTATATGCTAATTAGACTCACTAGGCTCACTCTCAAGCAACCTTTCTTTTGTATTTTGTCCATGCAAACGAGGCTAGTGAGGCTAATTAGCACATAAACAAAAGTATATGTTTTTGGCCGCCATTTATGCATTCGGTCTATAACTGGCACAAAAAGTGTTAATAAATACTGAATGGATCTGCTCTACTTGTCTAACCTGATGACATCAACAATATGACCTGGCAACAAAAATCAGACCTCATTAAAAATTTCCCTGTCATCTGTATTAGGAACTTTGAACACATGGTACAGCTCTTTATGGAGGATGTGTCAAAGAGTAATCTTATGCCTATTGAAGAAATGGTAGACTTATTTTACACGGTTGAATTCCAGCAAAGGGGATCATGATCACCTCACATTCTCTGCATTATTTTGGGTATCGAGTTGCATATGAGCGCCCCCCGTGATGTTACACAATTATCCAGCTGTTATATCACACTGACTACTGCATAAAGAAAACTTCAGCCT
>NC_090870.1:55378455-55380955 GCF_036669935.1 Montipora foliosa
GAGATCTCAAAACAAACAAAAAAATTGAGATCCTCGGTCACCCCTTTGCTAAGACCGCCGGTTGCCATGTTGGATGAGTAGCAAATTCAAGGCAAGATATGGGGAAGTTTTATTGTTTTCGTAGCGCGTTTGTGTTAAAGAAGGCGATATAGATGCGCAACCGAGTATGTCGTGTACTCTCTTAAGGGCAACAATTATTAATTAAAATGACGAGCATTGAACTATGCTCATTTGGTGTTCCTCTTATTTCACAAAGCTGTGAAGAGCTCGAAGCTCTTGATCAAAGTCTCAACATGCTTCACTCTGTCAACTATGAACAACAATGTTTCTAAAACCGTCCTCCACGAAAGCCGCGAAATCCTCGGAATCCTCCCCCGCGTCCCCCACGGAATCCACCGCCTTGATTGTTTCCTCGGTAGTGTCTTGGGCCTTGGTAGCCACGCCTGGGTGGTGGACCGCCGCGCCCTCCTCTGTGCATCAACCTATGAGGGACAGATCGAAGAATATGACATGACGCTCTATCGACGGTCAACTTGAACTGCTTCAAACCTGACTTGGACCTTCTTCACTCCGAGACACCCTGGCATGGTCACGTTTGGCCGTGACAATTACAGCTGTCAAGGAGAGGTCCTCTTGTTTAAGTGGAGTAAAAAGTGGCACTAAATAGCACCTCTTATAAATTTGACAGGGGACGGGAAGAAGAGAGGCCCTGCAAACGAGGTTGGTCAAAGTAAAGCACTCGAAGTCAGAAATCAAGGGAAAAAATTAAGGGAAAAAATCCATTTAATATCGTATCAACCGCGGACAGAGTTTGGATTGAAAGCACCACTGTGACCAAAAAAATCAATTGGTATTTTTCTTCGGAATTCAAAAATATGTTAAGTAAACACTAAGTAACCAAAGTTTTAAGCCTTGATTTCAAAAAGACACCTTCTTATTTTAACTGGAGTTTTCCTATTTAATAGACCGAATGCATAAATGGCGGCCAAAAAAATACTTTTGTTTATGTGCTAATTAGACTCACTAGCCTCGCTCTCAAGCAACATTGTATATGCATACGAGGCTAGTGAGTCTAATTAGCACATAAACAAAAGAAAATTTTTTTGGCCGCCATTTATGCAGTCGATCTATGGTCCGCCATTTCTAACTTTCAGATCTTGAGAGAGCTGGATCGAGGAGAAAATGACGTCAAAGGCTCACTAGTTTAAGAATGCAATGCGTGTTTACGACGCAGAATTAATATGCAGACCGGGAGTTTTGGGCTTTCAGACTTTTAAACTCGTGTTTTGCATATATAATAAGCTGCATTCACACGCTGAGATTTTAGGCCAGTGAGCAAATGACGTCACTTTTCCCTGAATCGAATCCTCTGAGGTCCAATCGGTCAGTTTTGAACGTGAGTAACTGCGGACCGTGAAATCCAAAACTTACACTCAAAGTATGCGGCCTTTGGATAAGAGTCCAAGCTCAAAATTTTGGCAATCAGGTGTGAAGCAAACACTTTTAAAATAAAAGATGCACTCAAACCTTGACTTACCCAGGGGGGTGCCCCCGCGGAGGAAATTGATTTCCACCCGGTCGGTTTTGCACACCAAGGGTGCCAGCATTAGCTCGCGACAGTGACTTGATGGCATGTAGTATTTTTTCGTCCATGTGATTGGGTTCAGCGATGACTGAGGGCGTGGTAGCGGCACGAACTAACAGGTAATCCAGTGCATGACGTAGTGCTACAACCATCGCAGCTTGATGATGAACAAAACGAAACTGCAACCTGACAGAAATCAAAACAAGAATGCGTGTAATAGTATCCCTTTTCAACTTTTCTCTAAAAGTGAGGTTACATTCCATGATCCACTTAGTCCAAACTTATCCAGACGGTCTATCAATATTATAGGATAAGGAAAGGGGAAGTTATTGCTTTAATAGTTTATGCTTAAAAATTTGAGAGACTCGGAAATCTTGTCCTGACAACAACGACGGCTACGAGAACGTTATCTACGAATATAATTTCCTGTTATTGTGATAATTTCCTGTCATTTGGCATGGAGAGTGTGCATCAACATTCCAGGAAAAAAAACTGGTATGTATGGTTTGGACGTTTGCAGAACGCAATGAAGATTTATCGCCAGGCTCTCGCGTCCACCACGCAACATTTCACGTCGTTGTCATGGCGATAAACATGACGAATTAAGAAATTTACCGAAACGTAGAAAGCACGTGCAGGACGTGCACAGCCTTTGTTTTTGTTCATTGAACTTAATGTTTTGTGGATTACAGAACAATACGTTTTCAATGCTTCTACTTCACTTGTAAACCAAAATAAATCCGGTACAGCTGCTGCATGTTTTAAAAGTTGAAAGCCTTACAATAAGGGACTGTGCAATAATTATCAGGAGGGGGGGGGCCCTAAAACCAGAGGGGGGGGCCTTAAGTTAAAATAATGGAAAGGAGGGGGGGGCTCTACATTAGATTTCTCAAGTAAGTTGAGGGGGGGTCTTAA
>NC_090870.1:55385955-55393455 GCF_036669935.1 Montipora foliosa
ATGCGTAAAAAAGCTAAGGCCCATAGTTTCTGTCCTTTCATCCCCGATAGTCATGAAAATAGCCTCGTTCTGACCGTCGTAAATGGCTCAGTATTACAGTGGCAGCAGCCGCAGTGTTATCATACCTTAGCCTCAGATGTCATGCGCAGAGTTGATAAATTTAACTGATGATTTTCACAAAAGTAAATCTCTGCAGACTCATTCTCTTCCGACCTGAATAGACAATAAACAAATTTTACAAGTTAATCGTGTATTTTTTGGGTGAGAGCGTTGCACCGCTTTTGCTCAAGGAGCTAACGATAGAAGTAAACTTCAGAGAGACAGAGGTTACAACAACTGACCCAACTGTTGCCTATTTAACGACAACAGGCTACAGGTAGCCTATCCTCTGATCACTTTTCCTGCTCTGGGCCATTTCTGGTTTAAAGGTCATAAACTGATCGCGTTTCTGAATCAGGTAAAAACAACCCATGTCACGCACACTGAAAACACTAACACTTGTTTTTGGTCAAGCACACATGGTTTTAATAAACCAGTTTCCCTTACAAAGTTGCTTTCGTCTTGGTGGGCCAACGGGGATGGCGACCCGAGGCAACTGCGTATACGAGGAGCATAGCGAGAAGCGAATAGAAGAACACACGGTTACACTACTCTTCACTTCACACTATAGTATCAAATTAGTTATGTTGAAGTCCAAATCAAAGACTTTCCGTTGTTGACCTAAATAGTCAGTATGAAACCTAAGCAGATTGCAGGATTTGGGCACTACCTTTTCTACCAACACAAAAGGGTGACCTCTAAGCGATCGAAGTATAGCTACACCTAGAAACGAATAGATTTAGGATGGTTGAAAAGTTCAACGATCCCTGCTCCCTGCTTAAACCCTTCTCCATGATGATAACTCTTATTCAGATTTCGTTTTTTTTCCTGATTAAAAGACAACTGGAAAAACGAGATTAATTTTCTAAATCTCACTGGGGACGGTTGCTCGAAGCCTGGTTAGCGCTAACCGATGGTTAAGAGGTACTAAAACCCTTAGGTTAGCACTAACCATAACCACAGGCCTGATCTGCAACTTTCAACAACCCATAAAAAGATTTAAAAAAAGGGTTAATTGAGATGGATCTGTATAAATGGTGAAAGTTAAAAGAAAAGCAAGTGCGTTTCTTTGGTGCAAATCATGAGATAGGGCACAGACAAGTGTGGAGCTGACTCGGCCATCGTAAATCCCTTCACTAAGTAACCGATTTCAAGGTCCGTACTGTAAGTTTTCCGTTGATTTATGGCCCAAACGGATCTAACGAGGATCCGTCACTTACAGTACGCAACAAGGAAACGAGGACAGTAAGATATTTATTATATCTGAGGTAATAAGGCGCGCGGGAAAGGAAAATATTTGAAGTCAAGACGAACGTTTAGTTGCCAAAAATGATTGGCTTGCGTAAAATTTTGAAAACGAATAAATCTTACTGGCTTTTTGAAATAAATGCTTGCAAGATTCGAAGAGTTTCACAAGTTTATTTCACATCAACAATTTGAAAAACTTACCAAAAAAAATTTGAGCGGGTCGTAATGTTCAATACGGCCCGCTAAATTAGCCAATCACAGCTTGCATTTGAGAGACACAACGTTAACAACACAATTTACCTTGCATCCTCCCATGCTTGGTATGCGCTCAGCAACGCAATGTGATCACTATGACGTGTCCCAGAGAACTTCTTATGCACCTAACCCAGTCTCTTTCGGTCAGTTGGTGTCTCGAACGGTTCAGGAAAACTGGTGCTGGCAGCTATGGTGCACATCGCATCTCCACAACTAACGAACGAGAAACCGAAGATCAATTTAAAAACCTGCAGACCTTCATAAACTTGTGGTATTCGCCGGCTTAACAAGAACTTTTTCAAGAAAACACTCACTGAAAAATGCATCCCAGGATGATCATCTTTCCAAGGCGCGGTTCAACTGGCAGTTTGGCCAAGATATACCCAAGTGGTGTTCGATTCATGTTTCTGTCCAAAGCCTCCATATCTGTACAAACCACAATGACAATTATCAACTTATTCTACTAATCAAATAGAATGCGGTTGGTCTACGACTATCATATGAGTTGCCGGAATTAAGATGAAATTTAGCATCAAATCTATTCGAATCAAAATACTTTTGCATCATTTTGCTAAATCGAAAGACAGAAAGAAAGAAACTTCATTAAGTGTCTAATCTTCTATCGCTGGAGCACTAATTGGGGGCACTGAAAATTGAAATTAACCAATTAACGCAAATCAAATCAAACCTCATGTTGGTTTTTGAGGAGAGGGAAAAACTGGAGTACCCAGAGAAAAACCTCGCGGTGCACAATAGAGAACCAACAAACTCAACCCACATATGACGCCGAGTGTGGGAATCGAACCCGGGCCACATAATATTTGGTGGGAGACGAGTGCTCTCACCACTGCGCCATCCCTGATTTCCTTTTTATCTTCACTCACGACAGAGATATGTCAGTTTTTTTTCGAAGATTGGGGGCCAAATTCACCAGTGGTCTCGCAATAAACTTAAAGCATCTCGTAAATATAGTCTTACGACATTCAAATGTATTGGTGCTGCTGGGCATCGCCGTTCAAGTAAATTCGCCAACTCTTCCGGGAAGCACGAACCTTTCAAAAGCGCCACAGATTCAGCTACAGCGTCCAAAGGAGGAGGCTCGATGGCTTTGTTCAAAAATTCTCCGATGTCTCCAAGTTTGAGAAGCTTGATAGTGAGAGCCAGTTCGTGAAAGGGTGTGCGCAGAATTTCCGGGGTGGCGTGCTCAGCAAGTCTGCAAATGTTTCAAAATTAATCAGATCAATTAAACAAGCTTCCAAAAATTATTACAGCTCTATGTTCAGGTGATATGCATACTCTCCGAACGGCAGCCAAGCTGGTTGTGGACTTCCTTTGATTCTAATCTCTTTGCTTTTCTTTTTGGATTCTTAATCAAAGTCGTCGTTATTTAAACGAAAACTAACTTGGACAGCGGTTTTTCACAAAAAAATTACGTCCAGAGCTTTATAGAACTTGCTTCAACCTTGATGAATGTTAGTTGGTCAACTAAGTCGTGACGTCCCAACTTTGTTGACCAATCACATCAAAGACCAGCAGCCGGTTGCTCGAAGCCTGGTTGGCGCTAACCGATGGTTAAGAGGTATCAAAACCTTCAAGTGTTCATGGCATTTAACGCTGGTTAGCGCTAACCATGCTTTGGGCAACCAGGGCCAGAGTGTTAACACCATCTTCTGACGTTACACAAATCACTTTACTATGAAGATGACTTCTACTCAGGTTGTCGAAACGACAGTCAATCAAAGTCGTCCTAGACAGTACTTCTCAGGCCTACACTTACCCGGACGGCGATCAATTATAGTATGACTGCTGGGTTCAAACCATTTACAACTTTTTCAAAACTGGAAAGAACTTCCCTCGATTTTCAGACAGATTCCCTCAAGGGCCAAATTTTACCCACTGGCTTTCTAGTCCGCATTCCCAATTCTTCTTTGTTCTTTTATTCCTGTGCTGGAAAGAGAATACCATCTGAAAATATAACTTCACCTTATTGTAATCATTGTGTGGCAACTAATACCGAAAAAATATATATATAAAGTGGGAAACGGTGTGGGATATTAGGGAGAGAATTGAAAAAGCTATTTACCAGTTCTCACGTGCTCCACATAACCTCGAATTTGGTCATTTCAAGTAGTTTTCGGGTGGTTAACTATCAATAGAGTTATTTCAGTAGAGTTATGACTTAGAGTTAGAGTTAACGACTTCAAAAATCCTGAATTCAAGATTTTGGACTGCCAAAATCCAGAATTCAGGATTTTGGACTGCCAAAATCTTGAATTCCAAAATCTTGAATTCAGGATTTTGGAAACTTAACTCTAACTCTACGACATAACTCTATGAAAATATCTCTAAGAATAGTTGTCCCCGTTTTCGGAAGAAAACGGCAAAAACTTGACGTAACATCGCGCGTGTACTGTATGAACATTGCACGTGCATAGCCACTGTTTTACACTCCTTGTTTTCTGCCGCTGTCGACGCGGTCGAAATAGCTTATGCTTCCCAAAAAAATGGTTTCAGTCCTAACCACTCCGAAACGTTGCGAAATAAAGATTTTCTAAATGTTGGGTTTCGTTGTAAATCGCTTTCCTGATTCTAGGTCCTGCATGAATTATGTGGTTCAAATCTCGATGAATCAAGCGGTTAGATCCAAAGGTTACTTTAGGCCCAAGCTAACCTGGATGCTCGTGTTCGGCTGCAAAGATGAAAAGCAAACCCTGGTCTCACTCTGCCTGCACGGCCTCGCCTTTGCTCCATGTTGGTCCTGGATGCCCACACAGTCGCGTAGTTTGTCATGTTGTTGTGTGATGTAAATAACTTCACTTTGGCTCTGATAAAGAAGTGAAGAGTCAGTTAGGAGTAAGACTGCCAAAACTTGAATTCAATAACAAGAAAAGTATCTATACATTTTACAGGGATCTTTTAATCCCCAGAAAAGTTTCACAACCTGGAGTACACAACACCTATACTAGATCTTTTTCACGGCATTTCTAGAGACTAAGCTATTCTATAGACGAGTTTTTAAAGAAGTTTCGGATCGTACTAGTGAACCTTAGGGTAAAAATAGAGAGGTCTAGAGTCGCGTTTAAGGCAAACGGGAAACTTCGGGATGAAACTTGCGTTTTGCCCACACATGACCAGCGCCCAACATCAGTGGCTTCATGGCTCAGTTGGTTGGAGCGTCGCACTGGCATCACGAGGTCACGGGTTCAAACCCTGTTGAAGTCCTGAATTTTTCAGGCTTCTCTACGCAATTGCTAAAATTGCGTTCATAACTGTGAGGATCATAGCATCACTTGATTTCATATCCGCCGTTCTACATGTGATTCATTTCATATATCATTTCGTTAGTTGACATCAAAGAATCTTGTTTGGTTCTAATTAATTTTGTTGCTGTTAGCTATAGGTTTTGGGACAATTCACCAAAGAGGAAAGCAAGTTAAAATGAGGGAATTTTCAGCTTTTTCGACAAGCAGCTGCCTACCGTCACAGAACATTAACTATGCTGTCGTTTGACATTTCTTGCACACGAAAAATTTGCTAAACCTCTCTAATACAGCTCTAACTCAGTCTGTGATACCGCCGTAACTTAAATGTATCGAAGTTGGACGTTCCTGTTCTCCAACTGAAGTAAATAGAAAAAAATACTCGCTATTTCAAACGAAAACAATACAATAACTTATTAGTAGTTTACCGTCTTGCTAGTTACGGTGCATTCGGGTATTTAACTTCATATCGAGGCGGAGCCTAGTTGGAGGTCGAACACGATCGCGATGTTTGATTCACAAGGTCTGGAGAGAACGATAAATTGAAGCGAGAAGATTGGGAAAAGAAAAACCCATAGGACACGCGAGGCTAACTCGCGAGACCACCACCTCTTTCATGGCCTCGCGTGCTTCTCTCCAGCGCTCGCTGTATAACGATTGTTGTTGGTATTTGAGAGAACTTATCGGGCTCTAATACCCCTTTAACAAAGGCTCAATGCTTTAATAATTGAGGAGACCTGAAATCAACTTAACGCAGTTCAAATCAAATTAAATCGAGCTTGAAGCATTCAATACTGACGCATCCAAAAAAGGACATATAACGTTAGTCAGGTTACCACACACATACTTGCAAGAATCGATAACAAGCACCCACGGCAAGCCTCACCTCCATGGTTTCCACTGCGAGGCTTGGCGTGGTAAAACAAAGCTTTTTTGATCTCCCGGGACAATATGGCCGCCGTGTGACAAGGGCGAATAACCCATTTCCGAGTTGGTGCATGTCTCAGTTTCAAAACGAGTCCTGGTGCACCACCATTCAAATGTAAATGAGTTGCGTATTCTTATGCAAATCAAACTCATTTCCCTTACAATAGTTGAGCACCAAGACTCACTTCGAAACCTACACTAACAGCAGCTTGGAAATGAAAACGAACACAAGCATAAGCGCAAACACACGAAAAAGGAAAATTTTTGATCCATGAGCTTGTGCTTGCGTCAACCTCGGTTTCACGGTGAAATCAGCGTTGTTATGCTAGGGCTTCTGCTTGCGTCGCTAATCAGGCTTAATACCGCATGCGCAGAGAGCAAAGAAGTGAGTTTTTCTGCTGGCTGAGGAACGAATAAGGCCGAAAATATTTTTCTCACACACAGCTGGGAGAACGGGGTCCAGTGTGTGGGGGGTCTTCAGGTCTGATGGTTTTTGGCCATTCGCCATTGCCAGACCTGCCCCTCCCACCCACACCTCATGAGTTTTTTTCAGTGCAGCTTTGTAGCTTGTGTATTTTAAAGGATATTCAACACATTTCATTCAGTTTGTAGATAGTGTTCACGATTTTTTCAACAGGGGTCTGTTATGATGATTTTAATACGTTTTGGTTTGTTAAGGACGATCCCTACTATTGCTATTGCGCATACTCAAGAAAATTAAGGCATGGCTGACGTTCACTGGCGAAAAATGTCTGATTGGTCGAGGCCTTGTCATGTGACTTCAATACCTCAAATCAAACATGGCTGCCATTCGGTGTTTATTAGATCTCTGTCGACAAAAAAGACCCTTTTTCAGGCCAGTAAAACGGACGAATGTTGACTGCATAGTGCGTTTCCAGCCTGGTGCGTTTCTATGCCAGCGAGATTCTCTTTTAAGCCAACATTGCTACGAGGGAAATTTCTTTAAAATTTTCAAGGTCAACGCGAGTCTCGGTTGCTAATGTTCGAGTGGAAATTCGTTTGTGGAGCTTACCAGCTAATGGATTACCATCTTGATTTCAATTCATGCGTTTATCTTTAAAAAGTGGAACAAAAAAGATACCACTAAATTTCCAAATGGTTTCTCTTCCAACTAAATAGTTACACACTGTTTCCGCGGGGTCCCGCATCTAACAGAAAATGTTCAGATTTTCGCATTTTTTTTCAAAATTAAGTTGTTAAAATCGCCATTCAAGTGGTCCATAGAGCAAAATTTATTAAGACCGAGGGTAAATGTATTTCAGTCGTTCAAAAATAAATTTTAAAATGAATTTAGCAGTAATAATAACCAAAATCATACTTAACATGTCATAGCACCTCATATTGGGTACACTAGAAGGAAACCTTTTGTTCCAAGCTAAATGCCAATTGTTTGCTTTCCTCCAAATTATAGAAATAAACATAGATAAGGTTAACTCTGAATAGCCAAAACAACAATATTTGATTCAGAAGTCCAGCTTTCTAGCAGGGAGAATTTTACTGTAACAAAATTTTACTACAGCTAATAATACGCTTTCACCACATTGTAATGGGTTAATGTGACAACAAAAATACGTAATCAGGAATTGATTTTATCTTCCAGCAATAAAACAGCAGGAGGATATAAAATTAGGTATTTTCAAAGTTAGAAAACTTGTTGAAGGTGATTCAGTGCCACCCTCCAAAATTTTTC
>NC_090870.1:55405955-55413155 GCF_036669935.1 Montipora foliosa
TGAAACGTTCAGTTTGTAAGTCGGTTTAATACTGCATTCACTATCAAGCGCGGTGCGAGTCAACAATTAAAACAAGTGATTTCAGAGAGGATGGGGGAGAGTAAAAACAAAAGTTATTTACCAGCAAAGGGTCGGTCTGTATAGCAAAAAACTGTGACATCGTTCTTGAAAAGCAGCAATTTCAAGGCCTCGGTCACAGTTTTTCCGTATACGGACCTCCCAGCTGGCAAATAACATATTTATTTTGACAATTGGTTGCATATTACTGCGAGTATTTAAATTACAACAAATGGTATATTTTAAATCTTTGATTCTCGTGCTATGGATTCATTTGGCATGGCCTCAAGGAACTTTTGCACTTCTGGAAGTATTTTCAAGTGCAGAGATATAGTGCTCATCTTCACGTGTCGCGCACGTGACAAAGTGACCTTTACGTGCACCACTGCACGAAAGTTTGGTCATCTTGGAAAGATGTGTTCACATCTCACCTTCGTTTCTCTTTCATTTTTTTCTGCAAAACATGTTTCGACGAGTCATTTCTTTTCATCTTAAGCCGTTCAATTAGCGTTTCCTTTCTCAAACACTGAGCAAGAATACCCATCGATCAGTAAAAAACAATGTCAGGCTTAGCCACTTTGGCAAAAATACATTATTTTTACCTCGTTTCCATGGTCCAGTGGTCATTATCACCACCTGTAATCAGGAAGATAATCTGGGTCCGGGTATTCACTACATACACAGTCGAACATCATGAGAATCGCAATGTAAGGCCGATAAGAGAAGGACAAACTTCTCTCTGTTCTTTTCTTTAGCGCTAAATTAACCATACACCACTCACTGTACTTTTGCAGGCCCGAGTAAAGGCTACTTGTAGCCTCTTGTTTTGTTTTAGTCCCACAAAAGCCTGCAAAGCGAGGTGAGACCAATATGTTGTTACTTTTTCGTCACTAATTGAATGCAGGAACCGTGAGCCATATTTACCCTCATTTTTCTATAAAGTTTAGATGGGTGGGGAGTGCTGCAGTTAGATTTGGAATCAACTCAATGGATTGCTGAGGAAATCTATGAATTATGTGCTGTGTAGAGGTTCAAAGTGCGTATGTGCCAGATTTTGGTATTGCTTGTTTCCTTCCAGAATCTCGAACACCAATCATAATAATTACTGATGGTGCAACTTCACTATATCACTGTTCAATGCACAGGACCTTCTGCAAGATTTCAAGTAAGACTATTTCCTCATTGTATTAATAATTGAATGACGACCTCATACGAAAAGGTCCCATTCTTAGTAATCCAGAGAGCTCCTCCTTTTCAATCTTTTTCGAAGGCCTGTGCAATTTTGGTCAGACCATATCTGAATCATTGAATACATCCTTGAACATCATCTAAATATATATTATGCGATGTCATAGTCTTAACACTTTGATTCCTGACTTTTCAACCTTACCCACTTTGGTGTAAACAGGTGGCTAACTTGGAAAAAAATATGTAGTTTTAGAAATTTTTTTAGATTAGAAGTGCCAAGGGACAAAAATTCATTTAACAACTGCTTGTGAGGAAACCATTCAAATTTATTTGGGCTAGCAGAAGTCATGTGAGGGTCCCACCTAAGGAAGTAGCTAACAGAACTCTCAATTCTGCTCTTACAATACTCAAACTGAGAGCATCTGCTGTAGGCTACTTTCACTCACTGCAATCACCTGTTGTATGCTACTGTCACCAACTGTTGTCAGTCTTTAAGGTTTGTGAATTCTGAGGAGAAGAAGGCACAGGGTGTGAGACGTGAGAATGAGGTCCTTATCCAGCGAAGGAAGGAGATTCACCAGGCCCAAGCTGCACCTGGAGCCACGCCAACAAACAGTGACTGTTCCATACAGAGTGATTGACAACCCAGCCCGTCTTCAACACAATGACTGGTATGTTAGTGATTAACTTTACACACTGTACTTCCATGGAATGCAGCCATTCTTTCACTTCGCAATGCAAAAATATACAGCAGCATCATTCATGTGCAAGCAGAAATAATGCAACTTTCACCATGAACAATAATATTGTTATTGCTTCGGTGCACGTGGTTCGGGTAGAGCTGCATTTCAGTGGCTGGGAGAGCTGCCATAATGTTTCTCCATTTCACTTTTCCTCTGCTTAGCCTTACTGGTATTTACCAAGCCAGGTACACAGAAATAATGCCAGCATTTGCTTGCTTCCACAGGAGTGGTGTTGCAGCAGTTTTTGTCCAAGGGCCTGCATGGCAGTTCAAAGGATGGCCATACACCTCACCAGTTGATATTTTCTCAAAAAGTAGGGTTGTTATCTAAATCATTATTTTTATTATTTTGATATGATTGTTATCATTGTTATTTCCCAAAGCTTGTTTACTTAGTCTGCCATGATCAATTTCCAAACAAAAGGAAACAGCTTGTGTATTTCCGTTTTCAATGAGATTGACTTTGAATTTGTTGTGTTGCAGTCAAGGGTTTCTATCTAAAATATGACGAGATGAAGAAGGACCCAAATGTACAAAAATGGGATGTGCAAATTCTAACAGTACGTCAGTTTCTTTTCAAAATATTGAATATTGTGCGGCATTTGTGCGGTGCTGCATGGTTATCCTTGTTAATATTCGTTTCATCTGACAACTTTAGATCAGTCGAAATAAAAGACATTTGGATAAAGCTTCCATCATCCGATTCTGGGAAATTTTTGACAAGTGAGTGAATATGTTATAGGTAATTTTATATTTGGGTCCAATTTTGCCAAACTGTAATCGTGGAGAAAATTTCTGGGGACAGTGATGCAAAACGACGATTTTCTCAATTACATCGACAGCATCGGGCTGTCATGCGGGAGGTCGTGAGTTCGACTCCGGCCGGACCAACACTCAGGGTCTTAAAATAACTGAGGAGAATGTGCTGCCTCTTAATTACATCTGCAAATGGTTAGACTTTCAAGTCTTCTCGGATAAGGACTGTAAACCGGAGGTCCCGTCTCATAACCCTTGTTGGAAATTAAATGGTATGGGACGTTAAAGAACCCACTGTTCGATAAGAGTAGGAGACGTAGTCCCCGGTGTTGTGGTCTAACCTTATCTGGACGGAGGCATCTTTCACTTCCATAAAAAGTCATTGTAAACTGCTTAACAAGCAGTCTGGCTTAAGTCCCCCACTAAGTATTGTAAATTAGGCCTGAAAAGCCCCGTGGGGAGAGACTAATAGCATATCGATTGTATTCGATCGAATTACTTCCAAAAGCAGTGCCATATTACAAATACATTGTGACAGGTATACCACGCGTGGTTGAGCATCGGGCTGCCATGCGGGAGGTCGTGAGTTCGACTCCGGCCGGACCAACACTCACGGTCTTAAAATAACTGAGGAGAAAGTGCTGCCTTTGTAATTACATCCGCAAATGGATAAGGACTATAAATCGTAGGCCCCGTCTCACAAATATGTTATATGTTCATTAGTTCCCTGTGGGACGTTAAAAAAACCCAGAAACTATTCGAGAAGAGTAGGGGATGAATTTCCCGGGGTTGTGGCTGTCCTTTGTGAATGTATGGGTTGGTGGGTATAGCAGGTCCACATCAGCTGAATAGCTGCCAAAACCTCACCCTGCGAGCAGAGCCTCCTTTTGTCTTTTTCTTTACTGAGGAGGAGAAAAGTAGGCTCTGCCCGAATCGCGTCAACTGTTTGAAGCCGCCGCAGCCCGATCTTCTGGACTAGTCAATCTCGTTTTCTCTCGTCGAACCGGTTTTTCCAGTGCGAGCGTTCGTTTAGTGACAAAACCGATGGCTATAATTGAGCCCGCTGTACCGTGAAAAACCAAGATGGCGGCGAGATCTGGCATATTAGGCTTGGGTTCGAGACTGTATCCTGGCAACATGCAGCGCATATTCAATAAAGATATTCAATCGAGCAAGCAGAAGAAAGGCTCTGCTAGCAGGGTGCCAAAACCTCAACCTTCTCAAACAAATAAATAACAAACAAACATCAAACATTGTTTGGTGACTAAACATTTTACTGTTTGGCCACCTTCTGTGGTGCTGTTTGATCGTGTTTGGTCGTGTTTGATAAAATGTGAAAGGCCATCAAACATTTGATCAAACAACTTAAAACATTTCGTTTGTTCTCGTGTTTGATGGCCAAAGTATTTTTCGTTCAGACAGCCGTATCAAACATGTGTGGCGCGTGCATGCGTACCACGCTTGCCCAGCCGCTTGTATCCACGTGTTGTTTACGTATTTGTGAGTTCTTTGCTTGTGGAGTTTGATCTGAGTTAGATCAAACATGTTTTAACCGTTTGGCCACTCACTTTAACATCAGCATGTTTGGTGACCAAATATTTCCCGTTTGGCCAGGCCCTAACTCTAGTTTCTTTCTTTCTTTTTTCTTTTTCTACCGGTAATGCCTTTCGCTAAATTTAATAAGGCAACCTTTCTTATTAAGCCCCCCCCCCTCCTTCCTCTCCCCTCAAATGTGCTTGAAACAGCCTCCAAGCAGGGGGCTTAATGGAGGATTTACTGTACTTGACTGCGGTGATTTTCCTGACTTTCAGTTCAGTTCATTTCATTTTTTTTACTCAACTCTGAAATTGACTTCCACTCAAGCTTGTTCAAACATCAGTCCTAAATAACAGTACTCACGCAGAGGATCAAATTCCTTCAATTATGTCATTCCTGGGTTCAAACCTTGAACAATTCTGTTCCACATGGAGTAAGATCTGCTTAAAACGAGCAATTTAGGGCCTATTTCGATTGTTCCAGAATCAATAGTTTCAACATTTTCTACTTTTTTTGTCTTTTCTTTTAAAGTGTACATATTTTTTTTCTTTCTTTTTGCGGCAGATTTAGGCTAGGCTACTATGGGATCAGTGTAATGGGACTACTGATGCTCTATTGTCACGGATAACGAATGTCTATGTGCAGAACGGAAGTCGTTTCAATCATTAACGAAGCCCGAGAAGACCTGAGCTTGCAGCAACATGAACAATTCTCTTCGTGCTCATGTTAATTAACGTCGACAGTAAATTTAAAAACGAAACACTAGTTCAGACTTACTACATAACGACGTAGCCGTGACGAAACCGTTTTTTCCACTAAAATTGTTGCCTTTGTTACTAATACCGTACGAAGGAGATCACGAACGTCTGACAAGGGATAAACAAATGGTAGCCAGTTTCCTTAGACCTGGTTATTTCTTGATTTTCATGTAAGTCGTTCATCTTTCTAGTGTAATTTGGCGTAACCGTAGTGATTGTACATTGTTTGGCTGGAAGGCCAATGTTTGGCAGAAAAGCTGTGAGGGTCGAGAAAAAGATTCTTGAAAAATGGTAGCTTCAAGGAGAGATGTGGGAAACGACTAGGCTCCTGTTAATCGACCTCCTGTCCTGAGGCTTATGAAGGGGGCTTGCGCAAGACGACGGCGACGGCAACGAGAACGCCATGAAGCAAAAGCTCTGCAGTCCCCGCACGTACGTACGCGTAGGGAGCTTAAGCATGTGCGTTTTTGACACGCGGACGGCAACCGGAAGAGAACATTTCGTGTGCTAGGACAGTGATGTCTCCCAGATATTATACCAACCATCTTTAATGGAGATAAGATACTTAGCTATGCAAATTCGGTTGGGTGAAGACAAGTTAAAAGGGAAAACAGCTCACTTCCGGTTGCCGTCCGCGTCTCAAAACGCGCGTACTTAAGCTCCCTATTCTCGGACATGTCCCGTCTGTCCTCTTCCTGACAACCACCTGAAATGACCAAATGGTTAAGTGGAGCACACAAGCACCTGACGGTAAATTTTCGAATTTCACTCCAAACAGCCGCTCATATCCCTGAAATGTTGATCCACGCTTTACACGCGGAATGACTTAAGAGTAATTGCGAAATTACTACAAAAACGACAAATATAATTTTTACACAGCGTTCTCGTACGTAGCCGTCGTCGTGGTCCTTGCGTGAGCTCGTTATTAAGGAGTTTGTAAAGAAGCGGCTTCTGCAACGGAACAAAACAGTAATAATCATTGGTAAAAGGAGGGATTCTGTATGACAACGACGTGAAATCACCAGAAGAGAAGTTTTCTATTTGACGTAATAATTAATTGTTCAATGCACAGATGTTGGAGCCATGTTTTCTCTATTCTCTTGGAAGTGTAGTTCATAAGATCTAAGAATCAAACCATGCAGGTTTACCCCTTTTAATCCTTCTCCTTACATAATTATATAATATATATATATATATATATATATATATATATAAATGTGGAGGTCGAGTCAACCTTGGCGTAAAGTGCTCAATGCTGTGGTAGCAGAGCTAAGTATACATAAATTGAAAGATTAAAGAGGACGCATCGATTCTCTGTTACTCTGAGTTTCGCGCCTAAGCGCTCGTCAGACAGAACTTTATTCAACTAAGGTCATACCTTCTTATATACAAATTAGATAAGTAGCTAATTAATTCATTAATGTGATGATCTGATCTACGTGTGAAATAACGATTTTCGAGAGCTATTGTTGGCGGCTTGTGAAATTTGCTAAGTAAAACTTATTCTCGTGGCGGCATTTAGAAATGAGTTCTGTTCTTTTGTTTAATAAAGACGGCTTCTTGGCTCTAATTAAATAAAGTTTTTCTGTCAGGCACAAGTGGCACCGCTTGCTTTTGTTGCTGTAGGCCGGGGCGGTCGCTAAAATACTCCAGTTAATTGTAAAATTGGTGTTGCTGTCTTTGAGTGTCCAGATATGTTTTGATAGTTCCGTGCTGTTTGAATAGTTTCTGTTCCGAAAGGAAAGTTTGTGCTGCGTGTAACGTTGTTTAAAAGTTCCTTCTGTTAGTCCAATGTAGTTCTTTCCGATGGGGTCGCTTTCTGTTGTTACGTTGGCGTTGTAGACGACGCTTGAGGTCAGACAGTTGTTTTTCAGAGGGCAGTCGTTTTTCTTCCTGCAGTTACAGTTGCTTTCCGTGGAGGGTGTCTTGCTTGGTTGGAGGATTTTTCTGTTGTGCTTCTTAATTATGGTTTGCAGGTTGTCTGTGCAGCTATAACTGACTTTTATGTTGTTTTTGTTGAAGATCTTGTTGTACCGATGATTTTTCGGAAAATGCTTGCAGACGAGGTTCAGGAACTCTCTGCCGATGTTTGTCTGTACGTTCATGCTGTAGGGCGGATTAAACCAAATTATGTTTCTTTGTCTGTTCTTGCGGCTGTTCTGT
>NC_090870.1:55413255-55415755 GCF_036669935.1 Montipora foliosa
TTTTATAAGTAGTTTTTTGAAACACATTTCAAGAATAAAAACTAGCGATAAAAAACGACGTTTCGATCTCTCTGAGATTCATTTTCAAGTAGTAAAAGAAGCGAAGTAAATCTGCATATATAAGTACAAATTAAGACGTGAGAATGTCCAAAGATAAAATATGTAAAATACAAGCGCTAAAATGTAAGTGTTAAAATATTAAATTACATATATAAATAACTTGCACGGATTAAACTCTACATTGACTGTTGGTGGAAAACGCTAAAGCGTGAGTGTTACGATACCAAAACGCTATAAAGAACTATATAAATAACTTCGCACGGATTGAATCTGACTCTGTTTGTTCAAAGTTGTTTAAGCTCCTTTATAAAAGCATTTCGTAGATGAGGGCTAATCGAATTTACTTTTCGCACTTTCTCAAGATCTTAAAGTCACGATCTTAAAGTCACGATATATGTCACTTTTTTGCTGCCTTTTGTATGCTTAGTGTGTCTTGTTTCTGCTTGCTTTTTTGGTCTTAGCTTACAATTCAATCTGATTTCGCGCGCTCTTGCATTTCATTTATAGTCGTAAGTTAGGGAGGGAGCTCATAAAAATAAGACCCCTATGGTCTTTTGAGCTTCCTCGCCAGGAAAAAAATGTCCTTCTCTTTTATTTTGTGTAATAATTGTGTTACTTTAAATTCCTTTAAATTGTGTTACTTTAAATCCTTTAACTTTAAGCTCCTTTAAGGAGCAAGGATGGCACAGTCGTTTAGTGCGCGGCCTTGTGCAAGAGGTTCTGAGTTCGATTCCCTGATCTCGCATCCTTGTTTCGACCTCTTTCCGTTCTTTGTAGCTTTAGTAGCTTTAAATACCCGTAAAACGGAGCACTGATGGCGAGGGGGGAGTAAAATGAGCGCACCGTCGACCTCAGGTTGTCAGTTGAATTACTGTTACGAGTTATGGACGTTAAATATGGTTGCTTTACTTTTACTTTACTTTTTTACATAATATATAATATATATATATATATATATGTGCAACGTATTTAAATGGTTTTTTCTTCCTCGCGTAGGAGGCGCGGTGGCCTCATGGTTAGAGTGCTCGACTCCAGATCGAGTGGTCGGGATTCGGGTCCTGGCTGGGGGACATTGTGTTGTGTTCTTGGGCAAGGACACTATTCCCACGGTGCCTCTCTCCACCCAGGTGTATAAATTGGTACCGGCGAAATGCTGGGGGTAACCCTGCGATGGACTGGCATCCCATCCAGGGGGCAGTAGAAATACTCCTAGTCGCTTCATGCTAATGAAACTGGAGATAAGTGCCGGCCTGATAGGCCTTCTGGCTCCTAAGCAGAGACATTACATTTCATCTTAAAAGGTTGATTACATTAACGTGAATTAATATTTGAGATGACGTCCTCGTTGCCGTCGCCGTGGTCGTTGCTTAATTTCCCTATTAAGGAGCTTAAAGGCCCACCTTCAACCGACAGGCATTGCGTGCCGTGGAACAATTTTTATATATGGAAATCCCGTCAAAGCTGAAATTTATCCAATCAGTTCGCTACGATAAGCAATGCGAATTTCCATAACAAAAACAAATGGTCGAAAAGCCGGTCGGTTGAAGGTGAGCGTTTAAGCCACAAGCCGTTTTTGAGCCCCGAACGGCATTAGAAGTGAGTTAGACTTAACTGATTAGAGTGTAATGTTAAGTGCTAGTTTTCAACCCCGTATGAACTATGTGATCGTTAGCCCTACTAATGGAAATGGGCCCACACAAGTACAGAGAAAAACTCTGACCAGAGTGGGAACCCACGACCTTCGGGTTAGATCACTTCACATTAAACTCTAATCATTTAAGTCTGTTAAAATATAAGTGCTACACGGCCAACGTTTGTAAAAACGTACATGTTAATTGTCGGACTTTAACATCTTCAGTTCCCACGGCCTTCTCCCGTCTGACCTTGTAGCTCAGTCGGTAGAGCAGCGGTGATCTAACCTGAAGATCGTGGGTTCAATTCCCACCTTGGCCAGAGTTTTCTCTGTCCTTGTGTGGGCCCAGTTCCATCAGTAGGGCTAACGCTCACATGGTTCATATGGTATAGAAATCTAGCACCTCATGTTACACTACACTCTATTCAGTTAACTCTGTTTAAAATATAAGTGCTACACGGCCAACGTTTGTATAAACGTAACCTTTCCTTGTACTTGTACATGAATTGTTCATTGCCGTGACTTTAACATCTTCAGTTCCCACGACCTGCTCCCGTCCGACCTTGTAGCTCAGTCGGTAGAGCAGCGGTGATCCAACCGGAACGTCGTGCGTCGAGTTCTCCCCCGGCCCTGAGACTTTCTCCGTCCTTGTCTCTGCCCCTTTCTATTAGTAGGGCTAACGCTCACATGGCTCATGGGTTGAAAACATACCACTTCACATTACACTCTAATCAGTTAAGTCTGTTCAAATATAAGTGCTACACGGCCAACGTTTGCAAAACGTAATCCTTAGAAGTGAGTTATTTT
>NC_090870.1:55423255-55425755 GCF_036669935.1 Montipora foliosa
ACTGGCTACTTGCTTGACACTTGCTACATGATTCCCGTGAACTGGCTACTCACTTGGCGCGCTCTGCACGTTTTCCCGTGCTTTGGACACGCTGTTGACTTGTTACATGTTTTTCCTCGTTTGGGACCGGCTACTTGCTTAGCACGCACTACATCTTTTCCCGCAATCGGGCGGGCTACTTGCTTGGCAAGCGCTAATCTGTTTTCCCGAGTTTGGGACCGGCCACTTGCCGGCACACGGTAGATGTTTTTCCACGTTTCGAACCGGCTACCTGTTAAGCACACGATTCAAGACCCCCGCGCTGGGGACTGGCTACTTGCTTGGCGGCACCCACTTCATGTTTTCCCGCGCTCGGAACGAGACTGTGTTTTGTAGTGCTTGCTCCCAGCGGGTTGTCGGAGCTGCGAGTGCAAGCCACGTTCTAATGTAGTTGGAAAGCTATATCTGTTTGTGCAACAGTTGTCTTTGAGGACCCTTGTCAACGGTGTGGTGATGGGTGTCCAGGCAACCTCCGAGACCGGTTTTTATAACTAAAGCACATCAAGGGGTTTATTTCATGTTATTTGTCAAAAGGGAAAACAAACAGAAGTCCTGAGAGAGTTTAGTGAAGGCGAAGACAATTCAGGTTTAAATGCACGCGTGTTTTCAAACTGAGTCAGTTTCCAAATATAAGTGCAATTGATCCTTAATTGTATGAGGACCCATGCGGTTACTTCTTTATCACTTAAAGGCAAAATTATAGTTATACAAAAGGAATCGCACTCGAGATAAACATTCACCTGGGAAGCCCCAGTAATGGCGCAGAAAATTTTATTTAATTTGAAATGAGTTTAATATCGAATGAGTGAGATCTTAGTTTAATTTCCAAAGCCTCTTTGACAGTACACCATCACAAGTCTACATGTACAGCTCATTTGAAAGGCGTTTTTCTGCCAAGAGAAATACACCTAAAAATGCTTGTACCTGAATAAAACACAGCTTAACGTGACTCAGAATCTTGGAGAATGATTCTCTAGACTTGTACCTTCCCGGGGCTGGTTAGCAAAGAATGGTTTCCGTGCCTGCAATATTTTGGAACCACACAAGGCGAGCCAAACTGAATTTTCACTAAAACTGCTATCTTGACCGTTTGAGAATCAGCTAGAATCACGCAAGGAAATCTTGTTTCTGCGATTAACGTCCGAAACTATTGCATCCAGTGAGAACAATTGTCATCTGTTTGGTCTTGGGCAATGCAGAGCCCAGGAGAGTGCAAAATGAAGCATCGTAGGAAAACACGCTGTCTCGAGGAAAGGGATTACACTTTTTTCTGCATCCGAATTTGCCATTCCAAAACAAACACATGCTTCAAAGTAAGTGAAAAAAGACATGGATTCTCACTTATTCATGGTCATTTATTTCAACGACGTATTGTCGAGACGTGCATACATAAAACTTGACATTACAGGTACAATCCTGGTCAAGTGTGCTCGACTGTCAGGGCCGTAGCTAGTATGAGGTAAACCGAGGCACTTGCCTTTTTCGTGATGTAAAAAAAAAAAAGCGTGATTCCAGTGTTGTCTTTAAACTGTACTCATCATAAACAGCTAAAATGCCTACGAAAAGAAAATAACCATAGACATTGTTTCAGTCATAATCTTTTTGTGGCTACAGCCCTGACTGTCCGTAGTTTAGCTTTAGCCCACGAGTCTACCATCAGACTCAGTGCGCTGTAAAACGGAAGACCAGTATAAACTAACTGACCAAGCGACAGATCATTTAATTTTTGAGGGGGCTGGGGAGTGGTCAGCTATCCTCAAAATTCCCGCACAAGAAAAAAACACCAGAATAAAGGTCTGAGCACACCAAAGACAAAAAGATATCGATCATGGCAAAAAAATTGGTGCCGAAGACAAAGGTGAAAAACAAAATTCTTGCACAAACAAATCGACCAGCTCCCTCTTCCTTCCCCTCAAAAACTAAATGGTCTGTCCCAAATAGGATGAGATAACGGTCTGGGGATCTCACCTTGTCACCAGGGGCCCGTTTCTCGAAAGTCCCGAAAAAGTTTCGGGCCCGAAAAGCCATATGTGAAAATGCCAACCGCTTGTTTTGGAAAGCCGATCTTTTAACATGTTTTCAAGCCAACTAAAAGGAACGTGTTTGTGAGGTTTGACGACTTAAATCTTCTCCATTCTTGAGATACAAAGGGAATTGTGACACCCAAAAATGGCCCGTAAAGTTTCGGGACTTTTCGAGAAAAGGGCCCCTGATGGTGTACAACTCGCAAAGTCGACCCGGGACTTGAAGCCTTCGCGTCACACGTCAAACGTTAACGTCACAACACTAACTACTTAATAACCGAGAGTGAGGTCGTTACGGGAAAATCTCAAACTGAGGCCTTGCCGTATTGACCGAGCGATAGCGAGGTCAATACAGTAGGCCGAGGTTACCCAAATATCTTAAGGAAAGTCGTGGAGAACAACGAAGAACTCATCTGCTGCCTTTTTGCATTCTTCAG
>NC_090870.1:55430755-55433255 GCF_036669935.1 Montipora foliosa
AAGTATATAATTCACTAGATCCATCTTTTTCTCTGAGAACCCTAATATATCGCGGTATTCTTTATCCCTAACCGCAATTCCTCGATGTTAGTTTCCAGCTGCCGTTCTAAAATCGCTTGAAATTGTTTCCTTCATATTTTTCCTACCCTTTAGCAGAGGTTTAAGTCTATAAAAAGCAATTATACATGTTTGCACATATCAAGTAAAGCCCTTCACTAAGGCGGCCATTTTTGCGGGTAAACTGTAAAAATTGAGTCCGGGATATGGGTACATTGGCATACATGGCGGGGTGGACGTACGTACGGACGGACGGTCCCAATAACATCATACCAAATTTCCTCGCATCGATAGGTTACCAATATTTTCTTAAAGGCTCTGCTCGGGCTCCTTCAGCGCGCGGAGATCCGCTAATACACAAGCAAATCGATAGAGAAATGTTTCTTCATTTGCAAGCAGAAAACTTTAATTCGTGCACTATTAATTAAGTTCTTTTATAATGAGTTCATTAAACGATCTCGATTTGGATTGAACAAGAGAATGCACAGTTCCAGCTTTAATTCCTCGTAGTCTGTAGCGTAGTCCGAAATGAGTAACTTACGTATACTGTAGCTAGACGCGCGTACGACTAACAGCAGCAAAGTCAAATAACAATATTTTTGCTATTTTCAATAAAAACTACTTAATACTTAAAAGCCTTAAAGGAAGGCTAGTACATATAAGATCTAGAGAATTCGTTGCATCTGGATGAGTTTTTCAGAGCTGCGTAAACGTGTTTCATAACTGACCAGAGTTTGAAAATATATTTACACTGTGCGTACAAGGGATCAACACCTCTATCAGTTGCTACATAAAGTGCTGATCTGACAGTTGTCATTGGGTAACTCACTTAAATTTAAAATATAGTACTCAACGACCTAACGAAGGAAAATAGACTAAGTTTGAGGTGAGCCACTGATCAGGATTTTGAATAATCGGGCGGTAATCTCGCTTTTAGCCGTATGCGCTATTTAATGAGTATGAGTCAACATTTGCGCGTATCTACTTTTAGAACGCCACGAGTTCTTCGGTTCTGCCCGCACTGTTTAGCATGACCAATCAGAATAAAGGTATTGTCAAAAGAAGAGTCTCCTGCTGAAGGGGTAGTTCTAAAAGTAGAAAGATACACGCAAAGGTTGACTCAAGGATATAGTGCAAAGGGAGGGTCCTATTCATGGACTCCTGTTTTTCACTAAACTTTATAATTGAGAAAACATTGGCAACAAAGTATGCAAAAACGAATATTAGCCCCCTCCCTGCGTATCCCTCTGCGCCGGCATTTGATACTGGGGAATTTTCAATAGTTTTTTTGAATCCTTTTTTTCAAGTCTTTGTTGATCAATATTTGTTGACTGTGAGTCCTTGAAGTATTTTGTAACTGGTGACTTGCGAATTCTCCGTGAAAGCGGGTTGTTTTGTTGGAGATGCATGCTTAGCCTGGCGGAAAAAGTACCCAGTGAATCAAAATGATGCAATGCAAGCTGCATTTCTGTCATTTAATGTTGTTTACGGGCAGGGGTTTTACTGCAGGGTGCACTTTGTAACTGAAAATTTAGCATAAATTAGGAATTTCTACTTCTACAGCAGTGACCGTTACCAGAGAAATGTTACATGCCTGAAGACAACATTCTTAACTGAGTTCAACTTTTTTTAGTGGTCTTGTTTCCTTCATCAAAAACCTTATATAACCTTTGAGGGCTTTTTAAGGTGACTGAACACAGCTTTTATAATCACTTATACTTCCTTTTCTACCATACGATGACATGATATATGAAATGGATCATTCCAATGTTCCTCACGGTAACATTGGAACCCACAAATGACCAGCTCCCAACTTCAGTGGCTTCATAGCTCAGTTGGTTAGAGCGTCGCACCGGTATTGCGAGGTCACGGCTTCAAACCCCGTCGAAGTGCTGAATTTTTCAGGGCTTCTTTACGCAATTGCAAAAATTGCGTTCATAACTGCGAAGATCATAGCTTCACTTGATTTCTATCATAGTTATGCAGTCTTTGCCTGGAAGCTCAATCTCGATCACTGATAAGTGCTGCCACAAAAGTTTATATTTTTGAAAGTCAATGTACTCTGAAGGCTGTTACTATGGTAACGCATCCAGAATAAAACAAGACCTAAAGGATGCGTATTAATACGGTGGCTCATAAGTGCCATTAAAAAATTGTGATGTTTTTTTAGCATTTTAGCGACATTTTTAGCGACTTTTTTAATTAGTGACTTTTTTAGCGACTTTTTTAGCAACTTTTTTAGCGACATTTTTAGCGACTCTTTGAGCGACTGTTTTAGCGACTTTTTCAGCGGGCTCAAGTTGCACATTGACTGACTATTAATTAATCTCAAACTCGTGCACGTGGTTGAAACAGGAAGAGCAGAGCCGATCATGATGATTTTCTTCATATTCAGCGTCATTTTTACACAAATTTCTTCCGTAGAAGCTGTCATACCCGAATT
>NC_090870.1:55440755-55443255 GCF_036669935.1 Montipora foliosa
GGAAACCAGCCAGATTCTTTGATCCACAGTTAGGATGAAAGAACTTGATGTATCTAACCTGTAATTGTGGCCATCCAACTCCTCATCCGTCATGGTGGAGAATGGACTTGATGAGATGCCATATTCAGCAAGACGCCGCCCAATGGTTCTCGAGGATACGTGAAGTAACCTGGCAATCTGTGGAACTGTAAATCTTAAGTCTATGAGGGACTGTAACTGGTCCACGCTAATTTTATAAGAAGGACGTCCTGGCGTATTGCTATTGACTTGAGGAATTCGTACTGAGGATGAGCTCAAGTTTTCTAAATACGTCTTGCAGCTGAAATGTCTCCGTAAATATCCTCAGGCAACCGTACAACAGAATCCAAGACATTAAGAGCTACGATAACTTGGTCTATTTTCTCTAAAGCCTCCGAGGGGTCTGTTGATACTCTGCTGCTGTTTCGTAATTCTCTTTTAACAAGCTGGCGAAGAGCTGCTACAGAGTCGGCCATTGTGGATGTAGACACTGGTTCCCAATCTTCCTCGGTTAAGTCAACCGAAAGTTGTTCCCGGACCGCTGAATATCGGAGGCACCATTTACGAAAACGGCGGCACCATTTTCAAAATAAGAAGCATCATTTACTAAAATAGAGGCACCATAAACAAAAACAGCGGAACCATGTTCAAAATTGGAGGCACCATAAACAAAAACAGAGGCATTATTTACGAAAACAGCGGCACCATTTACAAAATTATAAGCATCATTTACTAAAATAGAGGCACCATAAACAAAAACAGAGGCACCATTTTCAAAATTAGAGTCACCATTTACGAAAACAGAGGCACCATTAATGAAAATAACAGAGGCTGAATTTTAGGTGGTAATGGCACCCCATACGTACGTCCGTACGTACGTTCAACTTGTCATGTAGGCAGTACGCGGAATGTCGCATTACATTGCTGGTGACTGCGTCTTTTTATGGCGGGATGTAGCATGGCGCGTAATGCATTTGACACTGCGTTTTAGTAAAAGAAGCAACAATTTTGAAGACGACCAAAAAACCAAAAAAAAAAAAGCCAAGCTAAGTATTTTTTAATATTTCGTACGAGGAATGAAAAGGAAGACAGTATCTCCTCGTCGACGTGGCATACCGCGCGTGTCTCACGAGGGGTTCAGCCGCTGGTTCGTTGCTGTGACGTTGCTTCGCAACCCGTCGCTCATACAGTATCGTCAGCAGGAAGGCGGGAAAACTGTTGTGCACGTGGAAAGTATCAATGTTGGCTTCAGTGATCTTGCTCATGCCAGAGACGACGTATTCGTATAGCGTAAAGAACTAACGCAAAAAGCTAACCAGGTATTTCCTGCTATCCATCCGGTTCGCTTTCATTCTATTATGCTTGTATCTATTCGTTGCACTGTTAGTTTCTGTTAACGGCACTAAAACCTTTATTGGCCCCGGCGTGGAAATTCTAGCGACGTGTATCGCTTTACAAATTAAAAATTTTCAGTTCAGTTAGGTTTTAAAAAAAAAGAAAAAAATCGACGCATTATCTTTAATTAAATAAGCTTGGATTTCCCGTTTATAATCGATTCTTTCAAGCAAGAAATAAAATAAATTAATGCATGCCTAGTCGTCTCTTGAAGTTCATGGCCAAATGGACAGTACTCCCAAAGCGATTCTGAAAGCACAGAAGCACATTCATATTTCAGCCCGTTTGCCCTGGCTGAAAACCCAAGCCCAGGCTGGGATTTTCAGCCACTTTCATTTTAAGAGGATTTCTTTCAGAACCCTGAAATTCACCATGTAATCAGGCCCTTAAGTGGAATAAAGTGGTTAGAAATCGCTGGCCCGTCTAACCGGGCTGTCCCGGTCAACGCAATTACATAGAAAAATTTCCGCCCGGTAAGCCGGGATCCCGGCATAGTTGTGCCAGGATCCCACCTAACTGGGCTGACCCGCTAATCATGTAATCGCAAACTTGAGTTTTGTTTTTTCTCAGGGTGCGTTTTTTTCGGGAAAACCCAAAAACGGATTTGTGATCTCGGATTAACGGGATTCTTCAGCATGAAAATAAAACGCAAAATCTGAAAAAGGATTATTTGCCATAACAACGAAGCAAACAAACCGCGATTAACTAGTTTGTTTTGGAGAAATTCTTCAATGAAAATGCCACCACAAAAAAAAAAAAAAAAAAAGACAAAAAAAAAAACCTTGTCAATCGATGAAAAGAAGTGATGAAAAATATGCGTGCTAAGGTACAAATCGATTACAGAGGGTATTTTTGCAGTTTTCTTTTTAGCTGCAGAAAAGGTGCTAATAATATTATTGCTATCAAGAAAATTTTTGTGTTATTTTCTGGTGTCAAATTTGCAGGAAAGCTAATTATTTTCGACCTATTCGTGTCATCCATCGTACGGTAAAAATAGCGCGAGAAAAACATTTGGGCTAAACTGTCGTGTACGGTAGCTGTTGTGTGTTATTTTTGCATGGAAAACTGCTTGTCATAAATACTTTTT
>NC_090870.1:55448255-55528255 GCF_036669935.1 Montipora foliosa
AAAATTATAACGTCATAAGGTCCTCCTTTGATACCGGTTCCATTTTTAGTCCAAATAAAAAATTCCATGCTAAAGTTTACAAAAAATGATACTAGTAGGTTTCCATCCAGTGAAAATAACCGGTTCTTCCTTTGGTTCCTTGAGAATTTTTACATGTTTTTACTGAAACGCACGGCAGACGACTTGGACTAGTTGTGCATGCGCATTCTGATTGAAGTGATGTCAGATTTCCATTAAAAAAGTTACTGCATAGAACCATCCATGCAAACTTTTTGACAAAAAAAGAAGCTTTCCTAGCAACCATTGTCTTTCTGTAGTTAAGCGCCTTCCCTCCCTCCCAACGAGTGCGCCTCCCTCCCAACGAGTGCGATTCTAGCTTAGAGTGACATTACGACGTGCTGATACTAAAGCAGCGTTTCAAAAAACTCAAGGGCGATTCTAATGGCGCTGTGAGCGATTCTCTTCAAAATGGATCAGGAAAATAAAGAAACGTTGTGAAGAGGACGCGCGAATTGCGACAGGAAAGGTTCCAACCCCTAGTTACAGCTCTTATGTTCTCTCTTAAATCTACAATCCAGGACAAACATCTCTGAGGTTTTTCTCAAGTTTCGTCCTTTTGAACAATAACTACAGCTGAGAACCCTTCTTCCCCAAAGAAAATTGTCCACATTAGCTTTAGCATTAGCTACCGGAAAATTTGCATGGATCTCACGTGCAGGAATGCATGCTAATGAGTAATCCTTCTGGTCCACTCGTAAGTCCCTTGGTACGACTTTCTGCTTTGGTTGGAAAGTGATACAGCGCACGAACCTTTCCTTTAAGACGCGCTATAGCCCAGAGATAAAGTTCAATAAGGGAAGACCTATTTTCTCTACCACTAAACATGCGATGTGGCATGTGAAGGGGTTCGAGTCCAGAAACCTCAGGCTAGACAACATTTAATTTGTCTTTAATCAAACTGATTTCGATTTGCAAGCGTGCCAACATAGTGCTTGATTTTCTTAGCTAGTAGCATACAAATATTGTCCTTGTACAACGTTGAGACATGCATTTCCAGAGACCTACCAAAAATTCCATGAAAAATATGTCGATGTTGACGAGTTACAACGGTTGAAATCTAATCTCGTCAATTCGAAAATCTAAAAAAAAAAAAAACACTGTTGACCGTTGTCGACCGTTGAGAAATCTCCACCGGAACTAAAATTCATTATTTCATTTTAGAAAAGGAGTGCTTTGCTTTTACTTAAAGTGCTGTGTCATGGCGGTGCAGTTGATTTGAACTGCTTGGCTGGACAGTTTTCAAAACCTCCTATTGCAATCCAGTTTAAAACTCTTTTATTTTGCCCGGCCTGCCTCATCTTGTATTTGTTACTTCGTTTTTAAAATCCCTCCTTCGTCCTTTCAGTGCTCATTTTGGCTGGTCTTTCATATACCGGACACGAAATAGTTAATGTCTCTGAAACAAAAGAACAAAGCGAACATAACAATACCTAATTAGCAAGGCCTAATCGGAATAAATATGGTTCTTTCGTCCTCCGCAATTTTAGTCCGGTATATGAAAGTCTACCCCGCATTTAGGTTGGGTTTTGTTATCCTTGTGATGGGTTTTGTCATAGCCTTTGGGCTAGCTCAGGTTGCTGGGCGTGCTGAAGTGCTTGTCTTGATTGAGGTGCTTGGTGTACTTGAAATGTCATGACCATGCGTGGAAGAATCTCCTCAGTACCATAAAATGAAAAGGTTAAACAAATAAAGTGAAATTTATTATTTTCACTCTATAGTCACTATGCAACTTAACGTTAACCCGGACGCTTTGTGACAAAAAAAAACTGTGTCAAGCAAGCAAACGAGATTTGAATAACTCTTTGGCTGAGCACTTTGCAAAACCTCCAATTGCAATCCAGTTTAACCTTCTTTAATTTAGCCAGTGCTGCCTCCTTCTGTTTTGGCTGCGTCTTTTTTAACCGTTTGGCCTACTTGAGAAGGTGGGTGTGCTGATGTGCTTGTCTTGATTGAGGTGCTTGGCGTACTTGAAATGTCAAGACCATGCGTGGAAGTATCTCCTGAGTACCATAAAGTGAAAAGGTTAAACAAATGAAGTGAAAAAGCATACGCAAATGGCCAATAACAATCAAGCAATGACGAAAGAATGTGCTCATTAAAAAAAAGAGAGAAGGTCAGTTGTGTTTTCCGTGACATCTTTGCAATTGTTTAGTTTGAATTTATGTGCTTGTAACGAACATTTAATCTAAAAAGAATCATTAAATTGATAGTTATATATACGGATCATCTTGTAAAAGTTTACTGCACGTGGATGACGGGTGATGTTTGAAACATCGATGCGAAACAATAGACAATTTTACACTTTTGTGCTCAGTTACCAGGCCATGTTTTGATACTTCTTAATATGTAAATGAAAATCCGTTAGTATTCTAACAACATAATTTACATAAGAAAAGGAATGATGTTTGTATCAGAGCAAGGTCAAATTCAGCCTCGCTTTTATTCATAGGCCTGGTAAATGAGCACAGAACTGTAAAGGGAGGCCACATCGCTTCAATGATAAATAGATGGTTGCTTGATCGGATTATGGGGTTTCTTACTTAGCTTTATTTTCTTTATTTTAAGCTGATTTTCGAAATCTTTTAATTTTTGAATGGTGGAAGGGCCTGTAATTGCATTCTTTCTCCCTAGCATTTGGATGAAACCATCAATGCGAGCGAGTGTTTCACGTATCTTCCGGTATATTCTTGGTTTTCACATGACGTCACAGCCGCCATATTGGAGCACCCAAGCAATGAAACAGCGGCCATGTTGGAGTCCAGATCCAACCTCCGGGAATTGAACTCTACTCTTATGCAAATTTCTCTCTGGGTATTCCGGTTTTCCCCTCCCCTCAAAAACGAACAGTTGATTTGATTTAAGTTGATTTGTTAATTTTAACTTACAGCGTCCCCAATCAGTGCTCCAGTAGCCTGCGTAGCTGGCGATGACTGTCGCTGGCGATTCTTTTTCGAGCGCGAGAGATTTCCAGCGGTGCAATAAGGCTGGAGAGGGGGAAACGAAGAACTTCTCGCGGCTTCGCTGCTCCAGTTCTTTTGCGTTCCGCAACAACAGAGCCGCCAGCTACGGAGGCTAGTGTTCCAGCGCTAGAAGACTAGACACTTAAATGAAGTTCCTTTCCTTTTCTTTACTGATAAGAGAGGTTTTTACTGATACAAAAGCTTTAAGTTGTAGTGGTATACGTAGGTCCTCATCCAAGACAAGACAGGTGTGGAACCCACACGGAAAATTCATTTGCGGGTGCTTGCGAAGTGCACTGTGACTGCAAATTAGTAGAAAAATTCCTTGACATTTTTGAACAACCAATGAGCTGAACTCTCGGAACCGTTGGCCTTTTCAACCCACATGTCCAATATACATGAACTGAGTCGGGTCGTCAATTGCTGTTGACGGCCCGACTCACCGGATGTCGGGTCGTGAAGTTTAAAAAGGAAGTAAGCTTTAATGCCGTCATTTGAAAAGTCGACGCGACTATTGGAAGTGTCAGGTGGTGAGTGAAAAAAAAACTTCGATGAGCAAAGGAGACTGTGCTGCGCAAAACTGTTGTATATTTCGTTCTCAAAGAGTAGCGACTACAATAACGATCTACGCATAGACAATTATAAACATAAAAATTGCTACGCTGTACGCTTTATCACAAAAACCATTAACCTGGAGTAGCCAAGCCAAGTCATCTACCTAGCCGCATTTTTGGAGAGAATGTTAGTGTTCGATCCAGAGTCCAACATTGTAAGACCTCGCCGACAAAGTTACTAATTCTGTCCATGACCTTAATTTTTCGTACGTGGTATAAACCACTCCTGGGCCTCAACTTGCATTTCTGGTGAACATCATTTCCTTTGATGTTTCTGATCGATGCAGTTGAGTAGTGGTGCATCTGGACTCAAACTTTTGTATATTTTGCTAATCATCTCCTTATGTAGAGAGTGGTAGTGTTTTTTTCTACGATTGCCACAGGTTGAGCCATGTATGTAGAATGCGACTTGAGGCATTTGCGACATCGCCAATGTAGAACCCCTCCTGAGGCCTCAAGCACAGGAACAGGAGTACCATTATCTTCTATATCGTTTACGCAACAGGCTACTCTTTGGAAAAGCCTTTTTTCAATCTGCCTTCCAAATGTATTATGGAACAAAACACAAATGGCAATGACAAACACGAGAACGACGCGCATCATTTTAAATAATATTCTACTTGACGTTTTGTGTGATGCAACATACATCTTAAAAGTGATGGTTAGATAAGTAACTTATCAATTACAAAGAAACATGTGACCAGGGGAAAGCCAAAACTTTCTTACGCAATCTTTATTCCTTTGGTCTTGAAGTATTGTCTTGATGTTTTGGAGTTTTGTTAAAGTGTACTGTGGCAATATAATTATGTGGTGTGGTTTTATTTTGTGGTGAGCTTTTGTCAATATGTGACGAGATTTGCTGGTTACCTGTTATGTTTCCATCATGATGTGTTGGGGTCTTTTGACGTGCTGTGTTTATAATCACATAAGGGGCGAAACAGGATGTCATAAAAGAACCTCACCACATAAAATGTAAACACAGCACGTCAAAAGAAGACCTCAACGCGTCATGATGGAAACACAACACGTAACCATCAAACCTCGTTGCATAATGACAAAACCACACCACAAGACAAAACTTCAAGACCAAAAGAATAAAGAATATTTAAGAAGGTTATGGCTTTCCATGGTGACAGACAAGAAAATGCACCTTCAGAGGGTGGAAAAAGCTCAGTTGTGACAACAGGCAGGGGCGGATTCATACTGATTTCTACTGTTTTACGGAAATCGGTGAGAAAGACGGGAAAGGGGACTTTGCATGAAAAGTTAAAATCCCAAAAATTCCCGGAGAAGGATGAACCAAGACCCCCTAGAATGGTTTTCGTTGTTTTGGAAACCGATCATTGTTTATCCTAGACCCCCCTAACAGGGTAAAAAGACCCACCCTTGGAGAGGAAATCTCACTATTTCACACCGAGTGGGGTCAGGGAAAATGATGTGTTCCATTTACTGCAGTTTACGAGGGCTAGCAATCACTTGCATTTTAACAGAGCCAAATACTTTCCGGGTTGATCTCATTTTTCGCTCGTTTGAACCTTACAAATCATTAGTCCATGCAAAAGCAAGGTACACTTCAAACGCGCTCCTAAGTATCGAGGTCAAGCAAAGAAGAAGTCAACGAGAACTAGAAGGTCACTTTTAAATATAACTTAATGCCATCGCAATCAATCTCTATCACAAGCCACGTTATACAATGTACGCGAAGAACTCAATTGCCTGATTAGGAAGAACGACGTTGAATCAACAAAGACGGAGAAAAGGAAAGGAAAGGAAGGAAAGGAACTTTATTTAGTGCCTAGTCGCTTTAGCGCTGGAGCACTAAATTGAGGACACGGTAAACTGAAATTAATAATCAGCGTAAATCAAGTCAAGTGTTGATTTTTGAGGAGAGGGGAAAACCGGAGTTCCCGGAGAAAAACCTCTCTGTGCAGAGAAGAGAACCAACAAGCTCAACCAACATATGTCGCCGAATCTGGGAATCGAACTCGGGCCACATTGGTGGGAGGCAAGTGCTCTGACCACTGCGCCATCCCTGCACCCCTATGAATGAAAGATGTAATAATGTCGTCTGCTCACCTTCTCTACAAGAACTTAAAGGGGCTAGGTCACGCAATTTTAGGCAATTCAGCACTGATCGAATGGTCATAGAATTAACTAAAATATCAAAATAACTGTTCAAAACTATAGAAGAACTCTAACAAAACACAGGGAAGCCGAGAAGGGACATGGATGGACGAAACTGGAGGGGATTGAAATGGATTGAATTTGGGTAAATTTGAAAAACGTTGGCCCACTTTTTTTCGAATTTATATCAGTCTATATCAAAATGCCATTTACAAAGCTGGAAAATCATTCTCAGTTGTTATGTGGCCGTGTTTTTGCAAATGAAAGACTCTTGCTCTGCCAATTTGACGTTTAGAGCTCATAATTAAATAAATTAAACAAAATTACCTAAAATAGCGTGTCCTAGCCCCTTTAAATTGGTAAATTAAATTGTCTTTTTCCATTTGTTAGGAGGTGAATATTTTAAATGTAAGAAACACATGAGGAGCGTTCAGAGCTATTTTTCTTGACCACTACTGCTACGTGGCCTTTCCATTTGACGTCGTCTTTGCTTGGACCCTATAGCGTTGTAGTTACAAGGGTTTAAACTAAACTGACCTGATATGCTTGCTTCAGTAAGACGTATTGTTTCACTCTCACCTCCACTCTGTGGGGTCTTGAATTGCCCTTTTATCTTCTGTATTTGTTCCTGGGTCAATGGACAATTGTATATTCGCAGCTGCGTGATTCTTCCTTTGAAATTATGGCTTCTTATTTTAAGCGGGTATTGTGTCCCCAGTTCAAAATCTTTCCCAATGTTTTTCGTCTCAGTCGCGGTTCCATTAACCCAGAACTTGGCTTCGCCAGACGAACGATTATACGTCGTTCCAAGAAATCTCCAACTGTTTAAAGCTTGAATTTCATACTGATGCCGAAGGGTGATGTTATGTTGTTTACCATATGTTAATTTGATGATACGCTTCTGGGACTCGTCAGATTTTCGATAATCAAATATTCTCAGCCCCTTCCTTGTTCCATTCCTGTAGATTATCAGATAATTGTCCTTTTGACTGCTGTTAAATTCCAAATGGTACAACCAATACAGAATTGTCACTGAATAGCGCATGTCTAAATATCCGCTCTGGTTGTTAGAAAACTTGATTAGACCGCCGCCATGCTGAAATTCGTAGGAGCCTCCTTCTCTGCCGTCAGGGCCTTTTGCAAGGGTCACATTTTTTGAGAAACCTGGGGAAACACGGTTGTTGATTTCCGAGGTATTGAACGTAGCGTTGAGTGGAAACCAGGCCATTCGAACTTGAACTGGATAAACACATATACAAAAAAGTGAAATTTAGTAAAGAAAAAATCAAAATGATTGCTGTTCATTTGGTGTCCGTCCTAATGCCTGAAGAGGATATTCTACAGTTGGATGAGAGAAACCAACAACGACAACAATACCATGGCATGATTGGATTGATTACATCCCTTAAACAGTAGGCGCGCTATTTATTGACCAATTAAGTTAATGATACTCTGAAGAACGGTCGGTCGTTTTCACACTCGAGGACGAACAAATCGTCTGTAGAACGGACAATTCACTCTATGGGTTAATCGACTACAGTGAACTGAATTCAGGTACACCAATTCCTTTAGTGTTGTCCGCCGTAAATTTGTAACACGGACAATCTACTAGCTCAGTCAAACATGCACCTGTAGGAAAAAAAATACGGACAAATATTTTAATGTAAAATTTCGCTGGGAAAATTGTACTGCAGGTAGGATCCTCAAGTTTTGTCAATAAAATCTTGTCGTTAGCAACTAAAGTTTACCATTCTCAATTTATTTTACATTCAAGGTTTTCTAAAGTTATTTCAACGCAGATTCCCATAGAAACACTGTTATTTCGGACACGTTTGCCGGAATTCCCTACCCGTCAAGATGGCTTCCAAAACCGTGATATAAGGCCTATTTTATATACCTATCACATTCTGTTTTCTAGATGAACCAATATTTTTACAGCTTAGAATGCAAACGAGGGTTTAGAGTATTATTCTACGTCTTCTAGGTAGGCTTAGTTATGCATTACTCCACTCCACTGACGTCATCGTGCTTTGCAATGAAGATAGCGTTTTGGAGTAACCTTAAATAATTATAGTAACATATATATGCAAGAGAAATCTGACCGGAGCAGTTTCGTCCGTCTCCAACATACTCTGCCTTACAAGTGCAATTATATGAACCATTGGTGTTGATGCAATTTGCGTCAGAGCTACAGGTGTGATTTCCAAGGAAACACTCATCAATATCTGAGAAAAAGTCAATAAATACACCATCAATAGTTCTACACCAGCCTATATACTAAGTTTTCAATTAGCAACTCAGTACCGTAGATTGCATTATCTAAGACAAACTAATCCATGATAAGATTTTCCGTTTTCTCACCGGTACAATTGTATCCATCACCAAAGTATCCTGGTTTACACGAGCAAGTATACGATCCTTTGGTGTTGTTACACACTGCATCTTTACAGCAATTGTGCATTCGTGTCACGCATTCGTCGATATCTACAATTAGAGTAGATAATTGTGCATAAAGAGGTACGCCATAAGGTGTTATCAGGGAATAAAAAGCCAAGATTTGAGGACAAGATTACAAATATACCATGTCATCCTATAGTTACCATCACGTACCACATTTACTTAGCTAGAAACCGGAGGTAGTAGCAGTGAAAGCAGCAGTTAGAAAAAACGAGGATAGAAAAGACGAATCAAGGGATACCTTGTTGACAATTGGCAAAGTTCCCTCCTGCAGGACAAACACAGCGATATCCTTTGTCTGTATATCCAGATTGGCAAACAGCTCCGTTGGCACAGCGATCTACCTTATCACAGGCACTCTTTAAACAAAGACAAAAACAACGCTGGCTTACAAATGATTTTTTTTTTTTAAATATGGTGGTCTTACTCTTATCTGAAACCCAACCCGGAGCCTCCATCTTCTACATTAGCTGTCTGACTCAACCCTGTATCGTATCTTATTATTTTTAGAAGCACTTCCTAGGGGATTTTTACGGATGTGTTCACAATAGCCAATCATAAGAGGACTTATGGTTGGCCATTAATAGCGTCAGAATGCACACACCTGAAACACGAAGGTATTTCGAAGTAATAAAAACACATCGCAGTTCTAAAAGTTCTAAAAATAAAGAGATATGGGACAGGGTTGACTCAAAGGTATAATACGTATGAAGGCTCCAGGTAATGGGTTCCAGCTGTTACGTTATCGGTCATTGTAAGTGATGAAATAGTAATCTCTAAAAAAAGGATAGGGTTGGCAAGGCGTCCTTCTTTCGTCAGAAACGGATACTTTTTTTGTGGGTAGTAACCATGTTGTTGTGAGGCCTTATGCGTCCCATGGCGCAAAAAGGACTGATGATGATGATGATGAACCATGTTAATTTGCCCATGACATTGCTAGTATTCAGATCTGTTTACTTACGCGGTAACAGTCACTCACTGTATGTTAACATTGTTTGCGTTGGTACTCTGTGTGCATGTGCATGATTTTTCAGTGTTTGTGAATTTACGTTCTCTTCGTTCCGAGCGTCTTTCTCTTTAGTTCATACAAAAGCCACTGTAATATAAACAGGAACATGAACACGAACGAGTACACAATTACGTGCATTAAGGCAAACTGGAGCACAGAAACCGAGGACAAACACAAACGGAACAATACTAACGCAAACACAAACAACGTAGAATTTAGCCCAGCTGGTTTCCATATAATCGCCCGGATCGCCCCGACCGGACGAAACAGTGTATAGGCGATCCGGAAAATTCGTGCGATTTGCTGTATCCAAATTTCACTCCATCGTTTTCATCGCCTTGGTAGAGCGGAGTTCTATCCGGGTGATCACGATCCCCGCAGTCGCCTCTTTCCGCCACTGTTTCCATGAATTCGCCTATACACTGTTTCGTGCGATCAGGGCGATCAATCCTAGGTCTGGCGATGGTATGGAAAATATGTTTTTGAGAATTGAAACGCGAAGAGGAACACGTTAGCATTCAGTTGTGAGTGGAAGGACGAGGACTAGTACAAAAGGAAATTGAGAACTGAGATTAGGAGGAGCAAACAAAAGGATCAATTCAATTTTCAGCCTTACGTCTGCTCCATGATAGAAGTAATCCACTGCGTCCAGAAACTCTGGACCATGTCTAAGATGAGTGGCGTTGTTCAGCTCACATCTGTAAAGTCCCTCGTTATTTTTGTGGGTATGAATATTAACACTAACGCAATTAGGGTCTTGATAGCATCGCCACTTGCATTCTTCTAAATCGCAGACTTGGATAGTAGTAATGTTATGTTTCACCAGCAGTTTGTGGGCGAAGAAAAAAAACGATGGGAAGACAAGTTCCCGACAATCATCTATAAAATCAAAATTAACTATTACAATCATCATTATAAACTAATGCTGAGATGATTAGGCTAAAGATTTTCCCTTGATCTTGAGTACAAGTCCAAATTAGTAGGTAGGATGATGTTTTGAATACATTTAGCTCAATTTTCTCGACCTCAAGGAGAAATTTTCAAGCACCGGTTAGTTATAAAAACGTGCATTCGCCTGTAAAGTATTTTCGTTCATCTCTCAAAAACTCATCCAGATGCAACTGAGTTTTCTATATCTTGTATGTACTAGCAAGCTTTTAAAGCTTTTAAGTCGCTTTCATTGAAAATAGCAAAATTACTGTCATTTGATTTTGACGCTATTAGTCGTACGTGGACTATTTGCAGTGTACTTAAGTTACTCATTTCAGACTAAAAACAATTTTTATGTAGCTGACTACTATATAGAAAAGAACTTAAAATAATGCGGTTGTCGCATTGTTTTATCTTTTGATTGATTCTTTGAAATAAATTCAATCAATAACTTTGCTATGGTGTCAAGTCGTTCTAGCTCGCTGCCGATGAAACAGCATACTAATTGGAGACACCTAGCTACCCTATCCTAAAAAAGATAATTACATAATGACTTCATTAAAAACACTAAGCCTAAAATAAAAGTTCTATAATGTACACTTTGCGTACAAAGCATCAAAAGCCCTATCAGTTGTTACATAAAATGCATTTCTAACGGTTGTCACTGCATGAGTAAGGCATGAGTAAGTTACTTAAATTTATAGTTACTTTCGCCTCACTCAGCTCAAATTGCCTGAGTCGCAATTTCCGTCATGTAGGCGACATGAAAACTAGAAAGCCGAGATTTACAGGGAAACTGGGGCTTTTTCTTCCCAGTAAACACGCCAAATTTCAGCGAGATCGATGGAAAGCACGCACACCTACGAGCTCTACAGTAATGATTCAAATTTGAATCATTTTCAGGGGGTTCTAGGAAAAGAGCTTTTCACTGGATTTTCTAATTAAGAAAACATTGGCAACAAAGTATCCGAAATGGACTGAAGAGGCTCCACCTGCGCCGATACTTGATACTGGAGAAGTTTCAATAGTTTTTTTTAAATGAGAGATAATTTTTGATATTTATTGATGGTGACTACTTTTATTTTGCATCTAATGATTTCTGAACCCTCCGTGAAAACAAGTTGTTGGCAATCATACGCGACAGCCGGAGAGTTGGCCGGTTAAGAATTTCGCGCCCTCTATCGTGGTAGAGAAACTAGGGATAAGAGTTAACTCTTTTCTCTAGTTTCTCTACCACAGTAAAGGGTGCGAAATTCATAAACGCAATTTTTTTTCTCAAAAAAAATTTTAAAAGCAATACATCAGTTTTAAAAAACAACATAACCTATTTACAGAAAATTAACCTTGAGAGAGAAGGACGAAGAGAGAGGAAACGACACCAACCAAAGCGCTAGTTAAAACTTACCATTCGGACAGGCAGATGCGACATGGAGCGAAACGAAAGCTGAGGTGATGATAAACTGCACTATAGGAGGAGTCCCCATCGCTCATTCCTCACAGGTCAGTCGCAAATTAAGACTATTTGTGTAGGGTGTCTCGAAGTCTTATTAACACCCAGAGATGCAGATGTCAAATTCTTGTATAGGACTAATTATCCGGCGCCACAACAGAGTAGAGTTTGTTTTCGATATATTAAAATTCAGTCCTAAACAAAAGGCATCATCTAGAGGCTCGGGGAAATGAATATAAGGATTTGTATGAGTTTATTCCCCAGTGCCTCGAGATGATGCCTTTTGTTTAGGGAACTCGCAAGGTTATTAAAATCGTAAAATTCCTCTTTTTTGATCATATCTAAAACAAACTGGCCTTTGAAAAGCTAATATAGTCGGGTCCATTCAAGATCTTTCAACATTTGATTTTATTGGGAAGAAGGCCTAAGGGACACTTTAAATTACAGATACCCCAATGCATAATAACACTATTTTTAGATCCATTAATCCACGGAAATTAAAATAAAGCGCAACTTGCTTTGGGGAATGTGGCGAAAGTCAGTCAAGTTCGTTTTAAAATGTCTAGGTTAACTATCAATAGAGTTATTGCAGTAGAGGTGTGACTTAGAGTTAGAGTTGACGACTTCCAAAATCCTGAATTCAAGATTTTGGAATTCAGGATTTTGGCAGACCAAAATCTTGAATTCAGGATTTTGGAAACTTAACTCTAACTCTACGACATAACTCTATGAAAATAACTCTAAGAATAGCTGTCCCCTGAAATGTCGGTAACTCAGTCATTTTCTTTGCAAATGAAAGTTTCTCTACCGACACAAAAAAAAAACTACAGCTGTTAATGCTATTACTCTTATTCAAGAAATTTATTTAAGCCCTTACAAGTGGGTGAAGGAAAACAGGAAGATCCTTATCAATACTCAATAATCCCAAAAACAATAACAAGTCAGAGGGACGGAGTGCTTTACGTTTTTAGAATCTATATATTTCAGGTATTTTTTTAATTTACCAGCAGTCATTTGTATATTGTTGTGAAAATTGTCAACTCACTTTTTAAACTGCTAGGAGCCCAATATTTTTTTTCAAACCAAGATGACTCTATTAAAAATTAACAATAGATCGTTTTCACGTGACGTCATCACCTTCCAAAATCTAAAACTAAAGATCCACCAAAGTTTTTATCCTCATCAGGCAAAAGAGGCGGCATATCTATATCTGTTGACAATTTCACAGCTCAATAGCGTGCTTCGTTTGGAAACCAGAGCATTTTGAATTTCCGGATTATGTAGGTGCGTGACACAAAGCTACGATCAAGTTTGTTGAAAAATATATACTTATCTCATGATTTTGAGCCCTTTTAGAAGTTAGAGCATTAGGAAAAGTGCTTATGTAAATGCTTGTTTTTTCAGTAGTGATAATCAGTCGCCTAGATAGCCAAAGTCAGTTCCAGATGTTTACACTATTTTCCGGCCGCCATATTGGTGTACCACTGAGGTACACCAATATGGCGTTTTCATACTGGGCTCTGTAAATTTCTGCGAAACATTTCGACGAATATCTGAAGTTTGGGGAAACGCAGAGGCCTAAAACTTGGACAAGTGTCTTATTTCTTTATCTTCTATAAGATAACAATTTCTTAGCGTTTTGCGCCTGATAGTTTTTGATTTATTTTTTTTATTGCGTGACAGTGAAAACGATCTATAAACAGAATTTATTTCCGTGCAAGCCATTTTAATATTCTAGTCTTTGTTTTGACTTGGAAGGCGCCAGCTTTTATTCTTCTTTGTCATCTACTGTCACGTCCCATGCTGGAAGACATTTGATATTTTACCGCCCGAATTAAAATCATTTATTCGTCGTGGCGAGGTACAAAAATAATGATTTCCGTTTGTCTCACGATAAGGTAACTTATGTGGAGGTGTAGTATCGAGTCGATTTTTATCGAGTCCTCTTTCCCTCGTTTCCCGGAAAATTTGAGTGATCCAAACAACTTATTAAGTAGATCAGCTGGCGACGTTTTGATTCATTAAGCATACTGCCAGTCTTCCTCAGGCGACGAAAAAAAAATCGACCAATCACAACGGAGCAGTAATGCTTTGTAGTTTAACCAGTCAACCTCATTATCATGGCCTGATGAAGACCGGTGGAAAGTTGTCAAAACGCGCCGATGAACATAACAACTGACCACATTGTGACACAATCAGTGGAACATGAGGTTACTTTTTGAGAGCTTTACAGGACTATTAAGATTTTTTTAAAATCTCAGAACAATCTTAAGATTTCCAAACGGCCGATGTGTTGACCCAGGAAATAACGAGCACAACTCTTGCCACTAGCAAGAGAGAGACTGGAACACCAGACTCCCTAATTCCCAATGCAAAAATGGCTATCATCAAACGTAGCCAAAACACGATGCCGGGGCCGGGGCCTCGCAAAATTTCCGCAAATTGTCGCAAAATTGTTCTCAATGTTGTTGTGTTTTTTTTTATCGTAAAATTGCATTCGATCCCTTGACGTCCGAATAGAATGGGCTAAAAAGTTCCCGTGCGACTCTGACTTTACTACAAACCGTTTATAGTAACCGCGCTTTGATTTATCTCTTTTCTTTTTACTATGGTCGCAACGTAGTGCACTTTCCAAAACAGTCCTTGTTGATTCGCTGATGACTATAGACACAAAATCACCTGATCAATCTATAGCACAACAACTTACAACGACTGCACACGATCTTACTGCACCATCACTTATAGCCGTTGTGAAAACTCCGATTGCACCATCCGTCGGAGCCGTTGTGAAATCTCCGATGACGTAATGGTCTTAATTAATCTGGACCTTTCTTCGGATGTGTATGGGTATGAACGATACGACAATAACACTATTAATAACTCACAGCTTTTTTTCTTAAAAATCACGATTAAATTTAATTGTTTTTTTACACGAGTAAAGGGCTAGCAAAGTAGTCACACGAGTCACATAATTCAAGAATTACGTTATCCACGGCTATGTTTACTACAATGGTTATTTCCCTACCAATGAAAGTTGCATCGACACATTCCATGAATGACGTAATGGCCTTTTATGTATTCAATACTCGCTTCGAATCAAGCGCTTCAATAACACAAAAAGGAAATATATCTTGTTCTAAATAAAGAGTGGAATATTCATAAAATTTTAAGTACACTAACGTTTTAACAGCTTTTGGCGAATAAACATCGTAAGTTGCGTGATTGGAAGTTCCACTGACTATATGACCGAGTGGAAATTTGGGTCTGGTCACCGACAAAACGAAAAATAAACGCCGTGCAGAGTGAGGACTGCGCTCGGCCCATGGCCGCGCGGCTAATAAAACACGTGCACAGCAAGAACCGCGCTCGGCCCATGGCTGCGCGGTTAACAAGCAAATGAGAACGTTGCGTGACTGCGTGATGATCATCGTGGAACTGTGATTCTGTTTTTAACGAAGTAAACATTACAATGCGATTTTAAAGTGTGGAGCTCAGCGCGTGTTCAGTGTCTCAGGCAGTTGGTGTATATTCCATAAACTCCAAGTTCAGCAATTTCGAAAATTCTCTTAATTTCGAAAAAGAAACTTCGATTTTCGGGAGGACAAAGCCAGGTGCTCGCAGAAATCAACCTCTAATTTAAAACACAAAATAACAAAGTCCAATTTAGAAAAAAAATAAAAATAAAACAAGATCTGCGTTGAGAACTTCCATAGCTTCCGTCGGTTCCTTAATTTTTTTGACTAATTTTCACCGTAAACGAAGGACAGATCGATGCCGGTCACTCGTACATAACAGTACGACAAAAATTGAAACAAAGCAAATGGGGAAAAAAAAGACACTCGGATCCCGGCCTCCGTCTCCGGCCTCGGCCCCGGCCCCGGCCCCAGCCCCGGACCCCGGACCCGGACCCGGACCCGCGTTTTGGTTACTACGGAGTAAGGTATATCTTTGAGTGGCCCGTCGGCTCGTTGGTGAAAATGTTAAAGAACGAGTAAGGTATATCTTTAAGCTGCTCGGCGGCTTGTTGCTAACATTCAATGTTTAAACAAAGAGTAAAGTATATCTTTGAGTGGCTCGGCTTGTCGGTGAAATTCTGTGTAAAGGACAGTAAGGTATATTTTTGAGTGAACAGAATTTTAGTTTCTAAAGAAACTGTGGTACTGCGTCGGTGGGAGATTGAAACAGAAATTGATTTCATCAAACGACGAAGGGCTAACGCTGGAAACGTCAGCTTTCCAAATCTTTCACGGTGGTTATTCGACCTTTATCAACTCGTTTGATAAAATCAATTTAGATTTTTGAGTGGCTCGTCGATGGAATTTGGTGTTACAGAAAGGGTAAGGTATATTTATAAGCGGTTCGGTGGCTCGTTGCTGAACTTCAATGTTTAAAGGACGAGTAAATTATATCTTTGAGTGGCTTGTTCAAAAGGTTTTCCAAAGCAAAAGTGAGAAATTTGACGGATATGTGACGCAATACGAAAACAAAGAAGGAAAACAATAGTCTTACTGTCTTTTGCTTTCGTTTCAAACCTCTTCAAGATAATGAGCAAAGCTCTGAACAGCGCGAGCAAATGTCAACCAGTGAAAAGGTTTCGTGATTACACTTGCTTTTTATTATTAAAGACCTGACACTTTTTCGCGACTCTATGTGTAAGTAAACGTCCGGAGAATAATAAGCATTCTGGGCGATGTTTTTACAGGGACTGGTTTAATGGGAGCTATCTCGTGCACGATATTTAAGTAAATGGGAATTTTCTCTCTTACTCAGAATTCATTCAAAAATATGACCTTAGATGTAATTTTCCCATTACTGGGTTGCCATAGGCAATCCAGTTAGAAAATGCGTTTGTTTGTTTGTTTGTTTTTTTTCCGTGTCATGAAAAGTCTTGCCTGTCACTCCCCTGCTAAGTGGCGTCTTTGTGCATAGAGTCTTCTGTGCGTATTTGTTAGGTTTTAGGGGGCTGGAGTAATGCGTAGATAACTCTGGTGCACACAGGAGAACATTTAATTATTAACCTTCAATGGCGTCGAAAGTCATTGTAACGCGAATGGCGTTTTAGTGCATCTTTGAACAAAATATACCCTTATGGAGCTCAAGAATGGAACGTCAATTGGATAAACAAGACAGGCGGTGAAAAAGAAATATCTGGAATCTTTAAAGCGACTAGTAATGATCTTCGACAACAATTTCATTTTCGCCATTGGATATCAAGTGAGGTTTGTTTCTAATATTTTAATAACTTGGTATTATATACAACACGGAAATATCACGGCGCCCACTGAATTCGGTGTCACTTTTGATTTTGCGATTTTCTTGTGCAGCAAAAAGTACAATAACAAAATTGAACGTTGCAAAACTTCGGAAAATACAATAATATTCCTTGTTTGTCCCCCCAAATTTTGCATGAGCATTGTTTTTGTTTTCTCTTGGGACTATTGTAAGTCCCAAGAGAAACTGGAAATAATGGTTATGCAAAATTTGGGGGGACAAACAAAGAGTATTATGGTATTTCCCAAAGTGGCCCTATATGGAATAAGGCGCTGTGTCACTGCACTACCACACGTACGCAATACTTGCCTATTTTTTCTAAAGACAGGAATGTTTTCTTTCTGACAAATGATTAATAGGCTGGAAGCCAAGTTTTTAACCTCAGAAAAAAGATCTGTTTCGTCGTATCAACGTGTGAGCCAAAGGGCTTCTGCTGGCACGACTTCTGGGTGACCCCTTAAATTGTCTTAATGACCCCCGACTTGAAAAACAATGACTGGAACGCTGCAGTTCAGTACCACCCAACTCAGTCCCTTCTGTTTTTGAGTAACCAGTACCACAGGTAACCCAGTATACGCTCATTGAGCGTCTAGTTTATTTTCGAGTGGTTTCTGCAGTTCCAAGGCACCTTACAGAACGTGCGAGCACAAATCCCGTGGATAGATCAGTTTTTCAGTTGGATAGTGCGTTTCAGCTGTCCCCAGAGGCTTTTTATAAACTTAAAGGGGCTATGACATGTTATTTTAGGGTGTTTCGGGAAACTTTTAGTTAATCACGAGTTTAAAACTCGAAAATGGTAATGTGGAATTCCTTTACTGATAAAATTATCGTTACATCACAAACAAGACGATTCTGAGCAAAAACGAACTTCATCCAGGCAATTTGCCATAAATCTGAAAACCGTCGGGCCGACTTTTTTCAAGATTACCCAAATGCAATCCGTTTCATTCTTGTTCATTTGTGTCCATCCATGCTTCTCTTCCCTTCAAAATTTGTTGTATTTCTTTTATCTTGTTCAACAATTTTAGGGGTTATTGCAATGTTTTATTCTACTTTTTGGGCAGTTTCGGGTGTCGTGAAATTACATCATTTTGCGTGACATACCCCCTTTAACTAAAATGAAAAACACAATGACTATTCTTGGTTCCTTATAAACAGAAAACCAGTTGTACTGAAGGCTAACTCTAAATGGGAAAGAGACCTGCAAAATGACCAAACATTTCTAACTTCTATTTTTAGTCGTGTAAAAAATGCTTGAAAATACAACAAGCTTAGGTAATTCTACTTCAAGAGTAGTATTCAGTAAAAAGGAATCATTTCTCTTTGGTAAGGCAGGGGACACAAAGTGCGCATACTGTAAAATGAATGATTCCATAATCCACATCATCTACCATTGCAATTGCCAATGGAGTCAGACATTCTTTTCGGAGGTTATTAAATGGTTTATTTGACAGAGAAAAGGTCACCTCTTTTACACTCACCAGCTTAATTAATTACTAGAAAGAAAGTGGACAGTCTAACTAAAGAATTAAACATTACCAGGACGTTAAACTTCACCTTTTATATGCCTAATATATTTTTTGAACAATCATAAATTATTCCACGGTGAGCTATCGGTAAACGAATTTATATTTAACCCTAACCTGAAATCAGCTCAGTATCTAAAACAAAAAAGTGGTAAGTTTTGGAGATGTAGCAGTTTTATTCTATAATTGATCAAGAAAGCAAGACCACCGTGTTGGCTTAGGATATGGTGTGGAATGAATGAATGAATGAATGCATGAATTAGTTGCACTCTTTTTAATGAACAAAACAAAGGACCAAACCTCCCAGTCAGTATTATCACATGATCTGTTTTGGGACTGAACAAAATGTACAAGTGAAAAAGGTCTATTGCAAATTAAACAAACGATCTGTCAGCAACGGTCTTCTGTTTATAAGTCTGTGGGTTCACACTGGGCACTAAGTCTGTCTAAGTCTGTCTTAGCCTAAGTCAAGCCAAGTCACCCTAAGTCCGCTTAAGCGTTCAGACATATCTAGAAGACAAATTCTTTCCGCGCAAAGCTGTCATTATTAACGATAAAAATAACAGATAAGGTAACTAACATCATAAACGTGGTGAGGTAGTCACGATCCATTTTAGGGAAGAAGTTGAGATCAAAATGAGACCAAGAGGCCGTAAAATCGCTGTAATTGCGACTGTTGTCTCTTTATTAAATTTACAAAGGTTGATCAGCCAAATAAATGGAGAAGGAGACCGACTAAACTGAGGTGGTGAAGCCGCATTAAAAACATGAGGCATTCCTGCTTCAGATCTGTTGGGAAATCGGCGAGGAATATCATAAGAAAAGAAAAATTACACTTACGTTGGCTAATCAAAAAGTGATCAAGCCACGCAACTTACATCGCATAAGTTGAAAAGTCGGTAGCGTATTTGCCTTCTAACGTTTCGTCCTCTCGGCAAAGCATCTTGAGTTAATTTTGTTCGTGAGAAGAAACTTGTTGCGTGATTTCTTTGCTTTGGCGCCTAACACGGGATCGCCATCTCCATCTCCATCTCCATCTCCATCTGGATAAAACCCACGATTTTGACATTTTTTTGGTATCAGGTTTTCTTAAGTCAGCCTTAAGTCATGTTGGAAAAAGACTTAAGAACCGCTTAGGTCGTTTGAGTTTGCCGACACTAAGACAGAAGTCACGCTTCTGTGACTTAAAGGTTCACACCTGTCATTTTCACTAAGTCGACTTAAGAGATTACTAAGTCAGACTTAGTGGTCTAATGTGAACCCAACTTTATAGTAACTCAATCAAGCTTTCAATCAATATGAAAATATTTGGAACTTGTGCATCTTTGATTCCTAACTGTGATTGACATATGCTTATGAATCGTTTTCACCTGACGTCATCATTTTCTAAAATCCAAAACGAAAAAGCCACGAAAGTTTTTATCCTCAACAGGCATAAGAGGTGGTAAATTTGTATCCATCTGCAATTTTAAAGCTCAATAGCGTGCTTCGTTTGGAAATCAGAGCATTTTGAATTTCTGAGTTATGGCCGTGCGTGACACGACGCGACGATCGAGTTTATAGAGATATATATATTTATCTCCTGGTTTTGAGCCTTTTTAGAATTTAAAGCATTGGGAAAAGTGCTTAGGTAAATAGCTGTTTGTTCAGTACAGATGATCACTCGCCTAAATAGCCAAAGTAAGTAACAGATGTTGACACTATTTTCCGGCCGCCACATTGGTGTACCACAGATGTACACCAACAGGGCGTTTTCATACTGGGCTCTGTAAATTTCTGCGAAACATTTAGACGAATATCTGAAGTTTGGGGAAACGCACAGGCCTAAAACTTGGAGAAGTGTCTTCTTCGTTTATCTTCTACAACATCAGAAATTCTTGACTTTTCCCACTGGATGGTTTTCGATTTATTTTTTTATTGCGTGACAGTGAAAACGATCTATACCTATTATCACATGTTTTAAAGAGGTTTAGAGGACAAAGGCAAAGTTAAGTGGATGATATGTTAATATATTTCACATTCATTTCACACTATCAAGCTGAATATTGATATTTCGAAAATGGCCAATTGCGAATTGAGGAATCGTTAGCATGTTATTTGACTAAGGAAATTTTGGGTTGTTCAACTGGTTTCCAGTAGCGTGTCTTTACATAGCAATACAATTTAATGCCCCCTCCACCAACCTCGGTCCCAAGGAAACACTAGTGTGCTTTTGCAAGAAAAGCTGTGGAGCGATCCAGGCTGATATTTGCATTTCATCGCTGCGTAAGCGAGTTGTTGGGGGTCAGTACATGATCTCTGATACAAATTCAGATAGGAAGCATGCCACTGAAAGACGAATTGCTGTCGAATACAGCTTAATTAAGCCATCACGCAGCATAGTCTAATGCGGTGCACACGCACCGAGGTTTCAAAACGCGAAGTGCGAAACCCTATTCATTCTCTCCCTGATCAATTTGGAAACATACCTTCAGCAATGACTGTAAAACCAAAGAGCAACGCGGATATCGAAGGCATTTTTCAGATTTATCTCGCTAGTCCGATATTTACGCCCTTCTTTGTTTATAAATTGTCTCAAGATGCCTTAGTGTTACCAAAGGTCAGCCTCTTAGATACTCCAGCTTGTGACGCACTTAGGTTATTACTGGGTTGCCGTATGGCAATCCCAGTCGGAAAGTGTGTGGCATTTGTTTGGTATTTTTTTTTCCCCGTGTCGGTAAAAGTCTTGCCTGTCACTCCCCTGCTAAGTGGTGCCTTTGTGCATAGAGCCTTCTGATCGTATTTCCTTAGGATAGAGAGGGTAGTGGAAATGCGTAGATTTCTCTGGTGGACATAGTAGAATGATAAACTTAACCTGCAATGGCGTCGAAAGTCATGTAACGCGAATGGCGTTTTAGTGGATCTTTAAACAAAATATACCCTTATGAAGCTCAATAATGGCAAGTCAATTGGATATTGAACAAGAGAGGCGGTGGAATCTTAAAAGCGACGAGTAATGGACTTCGGCAAGGATCTATCGCCCGTCGAGCCGAAATCAAAGTGAGATGTATTTCTAATGTATTTTACCAAGTGTGCTGTTATGTAGAACACTGAAACCAAATGGAAAATTCTCTGGTAACTGATGGGTTCAACAAAGACAGAGAACGAATCGAACACCTTAAGTGGATCTGTGATCAACTCTGCAAAGTCTACAAGTAAAAAAAATAATTGGAAACGTGACAGCCAAGAATTATTTGAAAGAAAGCTTGTCGTCTATTTTGTGCTTAACTAGTTCTAGCTGTCGCTAAAGTGCCAACGAGCCAAGCTTGCGTGATCTGGCGCCTGGCGGCTGCAAACATCACGCGGCGTACTCGTGAGGCACTCTCATTGGTTATCGCTACGGTCAACATGTCATCGCTTTGGTCTACATTACAGCTTTTGGTCTACATTACACTCAAATTTGAAGCGTTTCTGAGATTTCGTCCGCCTAAAAATCTTCTCGCGGCTCTATAAGCTGCCGCCTCGCCAGGCCTTCTGTCTTCAGAAGGCCTGACTCGTTGGCAATTATTCAAGGAAAAGGTACTTCATGAAAACGGTTTGATCCTGAATGTTTAGTTTGTTGTAATATTGCGCATATTTGACACGATTGAGTTTTTTCTCTTCACGCACGTAATGAAATAGGAAGGGGTTTTTGCGTCTAATAGCAAATATGTTGTTTGTTTCAAAAAATTGTTCGCTGGAAAAGGTGGCCTTTATGAATTCATGATGTTTTATAATATGCGAGCTTAACTGGATAGTTTTTATGGCAATAGTACAGCATTTTCGTGTCAAAATAAGGTTAGCGTCTTTCTGTTGTGTTAACTTAATTAAATATAAATATATATTCTGCCTCGTGAGTTTGTTATTCTCGTTAACCAGCAATGGCGTCGAAAGTCATTGCAACGCGGATGGCGTTGTAGTGCATCTTATGTTGTTTGTTTCAATAAAATGTTTCGCTGGAAAAGGATTCCGTGATATTTTCTACCTTTGTGAATTATCATATCATGTTGCGTATTGAATTTTCGAGCTTAAGGTTGAAATGTGATACGGGAGGATATTTTCAGTATTGCTCACAAAAATAAACAGGTCTGTTGGAAGCGTGCCCGGGGGGGGGGGGGGGGGTACTCCCAGAAAGTTGGGTAGGGGTGTGCGGCCCGCTTCCCAAAACCCTTACCCTATTTATGACCAAAATGGCGGAAAATTGGCCAAAATCGATACCCTATTTATGACCAAAACGGCTGAAAAATCCTACCCTTTGGGGCCGCACATACCTATATAGCCCATATAAGGGAGTACCCCCCCCCCTCCCCGGGGAAGCGTGCTTGAGTTCCAACAAAATGAGCCCCAAAATCAGCAAAAAATTGTGACGCCGATGAATAATAAAGTAGCTGCTATTTCCAAAATGATGGAATTACGTGGTGATAAAAAACCTTGTCTTGGAGAGTAAATTTTTGACTTAGCAGAAACAATGGTAAACCCTCAAGTGTTTGGGCGATTGTGATCTTTGTTTTGACTTCGCTCATTTATTGTCAAACTTTATAACACTTGACAGAAAAAGAAACTTACGAAAACCCGGTATCTTGCCATCATTTGACACAGTTGCTTCACTGTTTGGCGAGTAAACATGCCGCGGTAACTTAATCACGGCGCCCGCTGAATTCCGGCGATGTCACTTTCGATTTTGCGAATTCTTTGTGCAACCAAAAGTACAATAACACAATTGAACGTAGCAAAAATCTCCCAAAATGTTTGTCGCTGATCGTAACTTTTTATATTCTATATTCACGGTTCAAAATTAATGTTGTTTCCATGTCGTAAATATGTTATTCTCGAGCGACCGTCCTGGAAACTTCCTTCTGCTCACTAACGAATTCTTAGTTAAAATCGGCCTACAAGACGACCCAAACTGCTCCTTTTGCAAAGATGAACCAGAAAAACTTAGTCACCTCTTTTGGTCGTGTCCCAGAGTGACCGCTTTTTGGACCTTCTTAGGGACTGTGCAATAATTATCAGGAGGGGGGGCCCTAAAACCAGAGGGGGGGGCCTTAAGTTAAAATAATGGAAAGGAGGGGGGGGCTCTACATTAGATTTCTCAAGTAAGTTGAGGGGGGGTCTTAATTAAATTTCACAAATTCGATAATGAATAAATAAACATTTTCCAAATAGACAGATGCCACGCCTTTGACTATCCATAATGTCTAAATATTGCATCAACATAAACACATGCTTTAACTTATTTAGAATGTCAACATATGATAGATTGAAACAATCGCTCATGCACAGAAGTCACAAACCACGTTGTGAGCTTTGCCAATAAAACATTTGGCATTTAAGAGGTCCCGCAGACATGCCAGGTCTGTTCTTGATTTAAACAGCGAGAGGGTTTCTAGGTCTACAGTTTCTAGCTGAGGAATGCCACATACTTCTGTTTCATAGTTGTCATCAATGGGTTCACCTCCCAAAGACCGAAAAATTATACAGGTTCGGGTCCTACGGCTTTCTGAGGCAGCAATCCTCTTCTTCTCCCATTTTTTCTTCTGTTCCTTCTTTTTTCTTGATTTGGATGCTTTAGATTTGGCACCAATAGGAAATGTCGCTTTATATTTAGCCATCACCCTATCCAGGCCTTCTACAAGATGCAGAACGTTTAAACCGACTTGAGACTTTATTGAATGGCGTTGTTCAGCATTAAAATTGTGTAAACAGCTGAGGCCAGTCTTCAGTGTTTATTCTAACTTGGTTACGACAGCATTGAGCTTGTCCTGGATATCATTTGCCTCTTGTTTGCAACGTCTGATGTTGCTGTCATCATGGGGAGCTGGCTTGTAATCCTCTCGGAGAAACCTTCCTGCACAAGCAGGGTTGTCGGATAAAAGATATTGGTATCTGTTCTCAAGTTTTTCAATATCTCAAGGTACGCGTTAGAGAGGGGGGGGGGGGGGGGGGGCACAAAAAAATTTTGAGAGAACGTGTGGGGGGGGGGGGGTCACAGCTAATCTTGACGCTGCTGGAGGGGGGGACCTATCTAATTTTTCCTTTGGTGAAGCTCATTTTAGGACCCCCCCTTCCTGATAATTATTGCACAGTCCCTTAATACAACGCTTTATTATGTCTCAGATTATTCAAGAAAACTACCAATTCAATCTTCTTATAGCATTAGGTTTGATGCCAGACTCCTCCAAAAATCATTTTCAAATGAATTTTTGCCTCCTGTTAGCAAGACATTATATCTGGATTTGTAAAAACAATAAAACGCTACCAAAGGTAGAAGGCTTTTTCACTGATGTCTTAAGTCGATCTATCTATTTCAACAAAAGGGTGCGACCACCTGAAAACTTTAATTTAGAAAACCGTTCTTTTTTCTTGCTTCTTTTACTTTGATAACTCCCTAAACCAACAAATCCTTCATCGCCTTTTCACAACAGCCTTGCAACCGACAGCCCGTAAACTTTAATGCTTTGACTTCCTTTTCAGTATGGGAAGCAATGTATACTGTTTTACTGTAAATATGTAAATATGTCTATCCTGTAAGTAAGTTGTTTGTTTTGTGAGTGTGTGTGTGTGGAATAAATAAATAAATTAATTTAAAAAAAAAACAAAAACAAAAAAAACCTTCCTTCTGCTCTTTCTAAAAACTGTGTATCAATTTACTTTTGCATCAATATTTGTTTTTGCATAAAGCAAGCTAACAAAATCTGTACCTTGCTGAGTTCGCATTTGTTAGCGTTAATAGTATTTTCGGTCCAATGCTTCTGTTTTACGAAGGGGTATATGTTTGAGGTCACCCATCCAGATACTAAACAGGGCTTAACTTTAGTATTACAAAGCTGTCAGATGCTCAGAGGGCACGCTTAAACTTGTGGTGAAAGAAGTTGTGAGAGAGCTTGAAAATTATCAACATGTCAGCCCAGAAGCCAATGTTTCTCACTTCCCATTTATTTTCTTCAATCTTTCGATTCTGGGTTCAGTACTTTGCTAGTAACCACATGTCTTCTCAGGCTATTTTCCCAAGACTTCCACCATGGCACTACAATGATAAACAATACCAAAACAATATCGTGCACTGTAAGAGCTACATACTACGCAAGGACAACTTGAATCTCCTGGAAGACAGCACACAGCTCAGTTGACATTTTATATGGAATAAATCGCTGTGTTACTTCACTACCACACATAAGCACTGCGTGTCTATTTTTTCTAAAGAGGACAGGAATTTCTTCTTTCTGGCAAATGATTAATTAATAGGCCGGTAGCCAGGTTTTTAACCTCAGAAAAGGATCTGTTTCGTCGTAAGAACGTGTGAGGACCTGTAAGGCAAATGGCCTCTGCTGGTATGACTTTTGGGTGAGCCCTTAAATGGTCTCAATGACCCCCCAACTTGAAAAAAATTTTCTGGAACGGTGCACGTACCACAGGCAACCCAGTGTACCCTCACGGAGGGTCTAGTTTACACTACATTAAATTAAAATTATTCGTGATTGCGAAGCATTTCAGACAGAAACTGCTTAATTTCCCGAAGTTGCCTTACATCCACATGAAGTTATCAGGGTAGTGCAAATGAGAAAAGGTAACTCTAAAAGGGCTATTTGTAAGCAGGGTTAAGCAGAGTTCAAGCGAGTTAAATGCATTAGGAAACTTCGTTCTTGGGAAGATATCGTTGACGTCACCTATTGTCATTAATGTGCCGACCAGAGCCTCATTTACTGTCGAAACAAAGGGTCTTTTGTTCCTGTGGTTGTTATATTTGAATAAAAGAGCAACGTTTGTAAACAGATATCTTCCCTATACGTTTCGTGAAATTCATGTCACACCCCAATACAATACAATACAATACAATACAATACAATACAATACAATACAATACATACTTAATTGACCGCTCCCCATAGGGGCTTTTCAGGGCCAAAGAAGCACAACAAAACGACAGAACAGAACAACAACAACTGTTAAGAATCCCAACTGGCCGGAGGCAAACCAGTTGGCTATTTACAAGTGCAGCTGGGAAGTTGAACTAGGAACTACCAGGATCCAATTCAACGAATGGTTAGAGCGGGTCTTAAACCCTGGATCTCCGGATCTCAAGGCAAGCGCCCTAACCACTGAGCCACACTGCCTCCTAAATTGAGTCTGGAGTAAAACATGAAATATCTAATTCCGTTTTCCGCCAGGAAGAGATTGGATAATCTATGCTGTCCAAAGTATAAATTGCTTTATGTTGGATTAAAGTAACGTAAACAATACATTGCGTTATCCACACATGGATTTAAAGAACTGGACATACCGATTGTTTCTGGAGACTACTTGTTTTGATAAAACATGTTTTAAGATGTTTTATGCGTAGCCATGTTTTACCGTAAAACAGGTTTTAGCATGTTTTACGGTAAAACATTTACCGTTTGGACAGGCCTTAATGAAGAACTTGCGAATGAGTTCTGACAGTAGCTTAGAGTTGCTTTTTTGCTAAGTGAAATTTACGCTCTATTGGCTCGTTCGGCGTGGTATACAAATGAATAAGCTACACTACGTCACGAATGTTTATTCACGATCATCATGTCCTTGAAGCGTAAGCGATCAGTTCTTTCGATAAAAGATAAGCAGTGTATAATTTTGCGATTAGAGAAAGTAGAAAAAGGAACCAATTTGTCAATTCAGCCACACTGAATATCTCCTGTTTCAGATCGCGTCTCTTTACCCCCGATTGATACTGCATTTTTCTACTGAAATTCCTCCTTTAGCCGTTGCATATGGGTCAGTAATCCTATAAACTGGTGAGTAAATCCATTTTATGGCTATTGAAACAGGAGATATTCAGTGTGGCTGGCATTCAAGAATTGGTGCTCACTTTTCTGGACAGCCTATCCCATGATGCGCTGCGTTCAACCGGAAGCGCGAAACTCTTGATGCTCGTATTGCTCACTTGTAAGATCAATAGTGGAGTATGCATCCGTAGTCTTTTCTAACCTTCCTCAATACTTATCGAATACCTTAGAAAGCATTCACAAGCGCTCGTTGGCGAATATCATACAAGGTGTTTTATATGAGCAGGCCCTATTTACAACCGGCTTGATCTCTTTTGTAGGATAGCCGCCTGCGAGAGATTTGTGTCCAGAGTTCAACCATCAAACCCATTGTTCCCATTAATGTCAGGCAGAATTGACAATCACAGTACAATCTTAGAGAACGTAGCAACAAGGCGTTAAGGCCAAGTAACATCGATCGACTTAAACAGTTTGTAACCACCAGTACGCCCTTGACTATATGTAAATGTATAATTTGTTGGCACATTTATTATAATTGTATATATTCTGTATTTATATTATAGCTGACGCTACCTGTAATTCAGTTCAATACTCCAAAAGGTAGAAATAAACGAATTCATTTATTTATATTTATATGTTTGGTTTGTCGACACTCAAATAGACCTTTTTACAGTTACTGTTACTGTTACTGTTTTTACTGTTCTGTTAATTATAACCCAGCCATGAAAGTGAGGTTGAGGTCGACCCATACTTGATACAAGTACAAGGAAGGGTTACGTTTTTGCAAACGTTGGCCATGTAGCACTTTTATTTCAACAGACTTAACTGATAAGAGTGTAATGTTAAGTGCCAAGTTTCTACCCCATATGAACCATGTGAGCGTTAGCCCTACTGTTGGAAATGGGCCCACACAAGGACAGAGAAAAACTCTGATCAGGGTGGGAATTGAACCCACGACCTTCGGGTTAGATCACCGCTGCACTACCGAATGAGCTACAAGGTCACACGGGAGCAGGCCGTGGGAAACACTGGCTTCTAGGATGACATGTTGATCATTCAGTCAAGTTCCCTCACAACTTCTTTTCACCACAAGTTAAATCGTGCAGTCTTTGCGTCTGACAGCTTTGTAATATAAAAGTTCACTGAAGTTAAGCCCTCAGCTGTTCGGCGGGGTTAGTATCTGGATGGGTGACCTAAAAATGTACCTCTTACTAACAGAAGCATAGGACCAAAAATTATATTTTAGCGCTCAAAAATGCGAACTAAGCAAGATACAGATTTTGTTAGCTTTCCTCATACAAAACAAATATTGATGCAAAAGTAAATATATATTGATACACAGTTTTTAGGAAGAGCAGGACGGTCGATCGAGAATAAAATATTTTGCCATCAGCAACAAAATTTACGACATGAAAATAACATTAATTTTGAACCTCGAATATGAAAATTTACCATCAGCGGAAAACATTTTGGGAGATTTTTGCTAGGTTCAATTTTGTTATTGTATTTTTGGTTGCACAAGTAAATCGCAAAATCGAAAGTGACATCGGCGTGTTTACTCGTGAGACATTGAAGCATCTGTGTCAAATGATGGAAAGATACCGGGTTTTTGTTTTTCTTAGTTTTCTTTTTCTTTCAAGTGTTACAAAGTTTGACAAGAAATATGCGGATTCAACACAAAGATCACCATCGCCCAACTCTTGAGGTTGACCATTGTCAAAAATTTACTCTCCAAGACGAGGTTATTTATCACCCGGTAATTCCATCGTTTTAGAAAGAGCAGCTACTTTATTATTCATCAGCGTCACAATTTTTTGCTGATTTTGGGGCTCATTTTGTTGAAACTCAAGCACGCTTCCAACAGACCTGTTTATTTTCCTGACTTATGCACCGCTGTTTACAGTGCACTACCACAAAAATCCTCCCGTATAACATTTCAACCCACGTATGCAAATTTGTTAAGCTCGAAAATTACACACAACATGATATTAAAATTCACAAAGGCTGGAAATCTCACAAAAACCTTTTTCAGCGAAAATTTTATTGAAACAAACAACATATTTGCTATTAGAGGCAAAAAACAATCCAATCCGTGTCACAAAGCATGTGCAATAAATAAATTTCTGACAGTTCAATCAAATCCTTTTCGAGAGAACCTTGACCGTAAATAATGAAGCACAAAAGCACAACAAGCTTTCATTCAAATAATTCTTCACTGTCAAATTTCCATTTTTTTCCTTTGCAGAGTCGAGTACAAAATAAATGTAAATTGCCAGACAACTTAGATGCGACTTCAGTAAACACTGTGATGCATTCAATGAGTTCGATACCTTCAATGTTTGTTAAATCCATAAAAATTTGCCATTTGATTTCAGTGTTGTATATTATACCAAGTTAGTAAAATATTAGAAACAAAGGTCACTTGATATTCAACGGCGAAAAATGAAATTGTTTTCGTCTTTCAGTTTTTCCACATCCAATCTCCTAGTTGCCTTTGGCCTGTATGCATTGGCCAGCTTGCGTCTTAGTTTGGCAACAGCAAGTTCGTGGTCACTTCCAATGTCTGCTCCTCTATACGTGCGGCAATCAAGCGAAGAATTTCGCCACAATCCGTTGATGAGCACATGATCTAATTGAGCTCTTGGGCGTGTGCCGGCATTACTGGTCCACGTATACTTGTGAATCAACCTGTGCGGGAACAGGCCTCCTCCAATGACAAGGTTATTAGAAGCACAAGTATCTAAAAGGCGTTGCTGCCTATTGTCAATTGAGGGACCGGGTACTGCACGAGGACCAAGAAATAGCTCAAAACCATTTCTCATATTACCCACACGTGCACTGAAATCTCCAACGACCACCTGCAGATCATGCGCGTGAGCCCTCTGTAGTACATCTTGAAAGGATTGGTAAAATTGATCTTTCTCCTCTGCCTCTGCAACATCGGTTGGTGCATAACTTACAACGCGAACGTCCTTAGGCTGCTGCTGTTTTATTTGCCCGCCCCGATCGCGAGTTCGAAAGGTAGCCGGGGTTTTTTCATTGCTCAATTATCATTCGTATTCTGTGATACTTGGTCCACGGGGGTAGCTTTTATCGCTGTAAGGTTCCAATCAAAGGTTTGAGCACATAAAGCTGGTAAAAAAAGTGCATGTGCAATGCTGTAATAATATTTAACAGCAGGATATCTGTAGCCATGCATCTCCAGTAAACACATAGGCTGCAGCGGCTCTATTGTATTCAATTGTTTATTTCAAAATTTCGTTACTCATCAACGAGTGCCTAACTATCTGTACTGTCCTAGCTATGTACATTAAAAAAATACTAAACATTTCCTAACTACATTTCCAGCCCCGTTCAGAGGAGAAAGCCTTTTCTAAGGCCCCCAAAATTAGGTTTTTTCTTGTTTACTGTTGGCTTTGTCCGCTGGTCATGATTCTGAGTCGATGCAGTAGAGAGGTCCAATACCTTTGCCACTACAGGAGTGTCTTCACGGACGTTGTACACTTTCGAAGAAGCAACTTTCAACGAGTCAACCTTTGCAACAGTTTCGCTATCGTCATCGCCTTTTGCATCGTTTTTGTCTTGCTCGGCTTCTTTAACGTTCTGGAAAAACAAAGTTTCTCTCGATACTTAAAGGAAACAGCTTGAAGTACGGAGTTAAATTCCATTCTACCGGAACTTTTTATTTTGTGATTCATCTTTACCTGCATCAAACTGGCTTCTTCTTTTCCATCACCTTTGCTGAATAATTTCCTGTAAAGATAATACCCGGCACCCGCGGCTACACCAAGGCCAACGCAAGCTACAAAAATAGTCTTGAATTTTCCCATAGTTGCTTTTGTGAAACGTACTTCTCAAAATAAACACCTTGAATCGATGCGATTTTACGCTAACTTTAAGAAGACAGTTGAACGTCATCAATGCAGTTTGTTTCGTAAGTGTGATATCACCAATTAAAGATAATAGCCTCGTATCCATGCCGAGGGCGCCTCGGTTAAAGTTTTTATTTCCCCTTTCTCTTTTTCTTGATTTTTTCTGTTATTTAAAAAAATGTTTTCGTTCTCTTTGTACGAAAAATTTTCTTTCTGAGCCAAAAAAGCAGAGCGTGTGTATTTAATCCTCCCCTCTTTTTATCAGCGCTTCTTGAAAACAAAATAACAAAATCGCTGTGATTTTTCTAGTAAACATCTTCTTTGATGACGAAAGATAAGATTCACGCTGCAACCACGTTAAAAATCAGGTGGGCATGTAAAAGCGCTCTTGCGATAACTTTGGATCACTCCCGATGAAGACTGGGGACTAGAGCGTCGACACACTAGGTCTTCGATAGCCCATTTCCGAGTTGCTGCATGCCTCAGTTTCAAAGCGAGTCCTCATCCTGACAACCATTCAAATGGATGAGTTGTGTATTCGTATGCAAATCAAACTCATTTCCCTTACAATAGTTGAGCACCAAGACTCACTTCGAAACCGAGACAAACAGCAACTCGGAAATGGCCCATTGTAACTTTTAAATTAAGTTCGTTCCAAATTCTTCAACAAACCATACTATTCTATAGCGCGAAATTCAATAATATATGATCTAACGCGCTTTACAAATTGGTAAACTGAAGGCCAACTAATGATAGTGTTATTCACAACTGATATAAAACTTGTGTAAGTGATAAAAAATTAAAAAAAAAAACTGATAGTGTTGCTAACTAACAATAGAAAGTGAACAAAAATTGATTATATATAGTATGTAGTAATAATAGTCGAACAAATAAGGAAATAGGTAAAAAGGCTAAATCTAAAATATCTAAAAAGATGCTTTCCTAAAAAGATGCGTCTTTAATTGTTTCTTAGATGAAGTAATGTTATCAGTAGCCCTAAGACTGAGTGGTGGTGCATTCCATAAGAGTGGAGCAGCAACCGCGAAGGCTCTGTCCCCAGTCGTTTTCGGGCCTTGCTAGGATGTTGCATAATTGTTGCCAACAGACCTAAGATTATACCTAGATTGTTTAAAAGATAAAAGACTAGTAATATACGTAGGCGCAGTACCATGCACAGCCTTGAAAGTAAATAAAATAACTTTAAAAATTATTCTAAATTTTACAGGCAGCCAATGGAGGTCTACCATGACTGGAGTGATGTGTGAGTAGCGTAGCTTGTTTGTGAGAAGTCTCGCGGCGGCGTTTCAGTACTCGCTGTAGTTTATTCGTGTGGATAGCCGGTATACCATATAGAACTGAGTTGCAGTAATCTAGGCGGCTAATGACTAATGCTTGAACTAACGTCTTAGCAACTTCAAATGATAACAATTTACGTATACGTCTTATATTGTAAATATAGTAAAACGCTGACTGACATGTCTTGTTTATATGTGAAACTTAGAGTCAAACCAGACACCGAGATTTCGAGCTTCGCTTACAGACGACACGACAGTTCCGGTATCTAAGAGACTATCGGTTCGTACTTTGGAGAGCTGTTGGTGAGTCCCGATTATAATTAGCATGAAGTCCGTCTTTTCGTCGTTAAGCTTGAGCTTATCAACAACCATCCACGCTCTGTGACGGCCCTGATGTACTGCTCCACGGCAAACCTGGCCTCCGTATCACTGGCCACACTGTCTGGTTTGAACGAGAGGTATAATTGGGTGTCGTCAGCGTATGCATGGGCGTGGGGTAGATGAGACTTTATTTCTTCAAAAAGCTTGCTAGCATAAACAGAAAAAAAGAAGAGGACCAAGACACGATCCCTGTGGCACACCAAAAGACAGATGACATCTTTCTGACAGTTTCCCGTCGACAGTGACGCGTTGGGTCCGACCAGACAAATAAGAGTCGAACCATTTGAGAGCATCGCCGGTGACGCCAAATGAGGTCTCAAAACGGCGAAGAAGGATATTATGGTCCACCGTGTCAAATGAGGCACTTAAGTCCAGGAGAACTAGCAAAGACACATGTTGGCTATTCATATTTAGTAGAATGTCGTCAACAATTTTCAACAGTGCCGGGCTGCCGGCTCTGTACTATGTGCTCTTCTGTACGCCGATTGTAATTCTGGAAACAGTCCATTTTCTGTTACGTGGTTGAAAACCGCTCTCTCAGTGATCTTCGAAACAAATTGCAGATTGCTCACTGGTCGTAGGTTTTTGTGACCAGAGTCCTTCGCACCTTTTTTCACTAAAGGGCTCACAAGAGCTTCCTTCCTTTCATCCGGGAAGTGCCCCGTAGACAGGGATGCGTTCACCATTTTAGTTATTACCGGCAGCAACACGTCAAGAGAGTCATAGATCAGACAAGTGGGCATCGGATCCAGGACACAAGACTTCTTCGCAGAATTGTTAATCAAGTCACTAACATTGCGCTCACTCAGGTTGTTAAAAGAATTTAGCGTTCTGTTCTTAACACCGTCTGGAGGTACAAGATCTTGATCTTGTGGATGAAGATGCATGGATAGAGTCTATTTCCGTGCGAATGCGCTCTATTTTGCGTACGAAATACCGCCCGATATCATTCGCCAGCACGGCAGTCTTGTTTATGTGCTCAGGAAAGCGCAACTGTTTGCACTTGCCGAACAGCTTGTTTGCAGCAACAAGGTTGATAAGATATTTATTTCATCTTTTAGCAATTAAATCATCCAACGCGCCATTAAGTCATCAAATGGTCGCAAGCACACGGGGGAAATGATAGAGAAGGACTTTCTCAAATGTTTAGAATTTCGTTTTCACTAGCTCGCGATCGGTTGAAAACGGTTTACTACTTGCGTCGGGCTCCAAAGCTGAACTTGCACCGAAATTGTCTGTGACTGATCATGAAGCTGCTGGAGTATCGTATAGTGATACATTGGCTGAGAGTGAAGTTATCATTCAAATTACTACGATCAGCAGTGCTTTGTTCGAGGGGAATCAGGGCAAACGAAAGTCAAGCCTTGCTTTGATATCGACAGTGTTGAAGTCTCAGCGGCAATCGGAAAAAAATCGTTTACACTTTTAAAATAGTTCTTTTACTACGATTTCTGGGTCGTTTGTTAATCTTAAAGTAGCCTTTTTTATTTACATATTTTATATCAGTTTGAAATTCTCAATTAAGATCATGTACTTCGCTTATTTCTCTTTTATGATCGGATTCAAATTAGATTCTATGAGAGAGAGGTATATCAAGGTAGATTATAGTTAAATACCCCTTCAGAGGATTTTGAGTCTGAAAACATTCGTTAGAACAAGGTCTTTCGCACATGCGTAGAATGTCCCCTCAGGGAGAACCCCATCAATAAGAAACGCCCACGCGAAACAGCGGCTTTTTACTAAAACCTATGCACGGTCAGCACGTGATTCAGAAAAAATTAAACAAAAAATGGCGGAGGACGAACTATGCTTGAGACTACGTGCTGCAATTTGTTGCATTTGTCGGCCATGAATGAAGGCAACCAAATTGTTGCTTCGTTGAGCGATGACTTATCGTTATTTACTTTCCATAACACTCTTACAGAACGTGCAAGAAGTGCTCTAGTGGACAATGACCTCGGCTACGGAGACCTCGTCTGCATCGAATCAGAGAGACTTGTTTTGCCTGCTGGACGCAGATAACATAAAGACAGTAGAGGAGACTAAAGCCTTGATACACGAAAATCTTCATTCATCTCGCGATCCTGGATTGCTGCATGCCATGGTGGAGTATTATTTAAAAACACGCTCGCCAGCATGTCTGCAGATATTAAGTGGAATCCATGAGGCTCGCGCACAGGTATCAGGTTTTGACACCGAGAGAAGATACCTAATACTCTCTCTAAATAAACTGCCTTTAGCGTTTGCTAAAATTTCCTTTTTTATTTCATCCAAAGGCACTTTTTGAGAAAATGAACGATTCACTTAAACACAGGACAACTCGTTTGGTCACTTTGACACTTCTGGGACATATTGTTCGCAAACAGGTAGGCAAGCTTGTCATATCATTCAATGAATATATATCTTATTACTGATAAAACGCCTGTTTCATGTAACGTATTAGCTCGACGGAATTAGTTTGGGGTTAGAATTCAATGAAATCTAGATTATCGTGTTGAAGAATTTCGTGTTTTTTGTGCTTTTACAGTAAAATGCGCACGTGTTTAATCGTGTTTCACTTAACCCGCCCACTCTAAGCTTCCCAAATATATTTTGTTTATTGTTTGTAAACCTGTTGACCTTTCATTTAATTCATCACGTGTCTTTCTGCTCGTGAATAAGCTCATTTCTTATATCTTCGAGGCTTGCGCAGTCTTGTTGAGTACTTCAACAATACTCACAGATTCAACTTACGACTGCCAGCTCTCGTTACTATACTGTACCTTGTCCAATTAGTTATACGCATATTTCTTTGTTTGTTAGTGAAACTCAGTTTGCACCGTTAATAGGCTAAAAATGTGTTTTCATTTCCTTATGCTATTTTCTATCTACTTTTTAGATGAACAATATAATGCAATTTACATTATTTTAATCTATTGGCATGCATTGTACAAGTGTGGAGTAAGTGTTACAAGGTTCAAATATTTATGAGGTGATGTGGTGTGATTGTTGATGTGATGTGGGGAGATTTACTTGCTTTTGTTACACAGTGGTAACAGTTTTGTCTCCAGTATCATCCCTAAATTACAAGTTAATATTGTAACTAAAAGGAAGAGAAGTAGATCGAACATGTAACGTCACTTGTTCAAGTGCTTGCCCAGTGTAAGCCTGTGGCAGAGTTTAGGGCTGACATTTGAAGAACAAGAATAATGTGAATCTGTTTAGTTGAAAAAAGATGAAGCTTGAGAGAGATCAAGTTTATATGCTAGTAAGCTGAAAATCCTTAATTTGGTCTCAAGAGGTGGGGCATTTGAGTTGTGGTTGAAAATCACTTCTGGGGCGATATTCAAGGTTTGCCTTTGTTGATACTAACTTTACCCCACAATTTATTCCTCTCCTGCATTTTGAATGGTGGAAGCTTTCCAAAGAGCTTGTCATTTTCGTCTTTAAAAACAAACCCTTGCTGCATGTACCCTTATTGTAGTTCTTAGTCAAAACAATATAGTTCTTATAGTTGAAACAATGTAGTTATTGATGGAATTACCATCTACCTGGAGGCAATTTCACAGTAAGACCGTGGATGTAACAAATTTCTAAACAATATACTCTATCTGGTAATTTGAGGGAATTTTATGACAATTCATCTTTCACAGCCATCTTGGTTACACAAGATCATCAAGACACCGCTCTTTGATACTTTGCTTAAGTGTTTGAAGGTAAGTAAACAGGGGCTTGATTACCAAGTACTTAGACAATGTGTCCCCCTTGAAAATAGAAACAATCCTGATTTTACGTGAAGCAAGGAAGGAGGACATGGCAAACAAGTGCTAAAACAAGATTTTATGTCATTTAGTTTACTTGTTGTAGTGACTTTTAGTGATGATATTCAAGGCAGTCGGGAGTTTTTTCAGACCTTTTCATTGAGACAGTATGATTCAATATTCAAGTGGTTGTGCATGCATCCCCTTAAAACTGTTAGTTGCTCTTTACAAAGTGATCATTGGCCAAAATCCAGCCAACGATAACCTCTTTCTCAGTTGGCTAGTTTCTGCGGCAGCTGGCACTTAGTGACCACCGTGTAAGAGTGTAGTATTAAGCACTAGTTACGGTAGCATCATTGTTTTGGTTATGTACAGTAGGATTCTTTAAGAAGCACCTTCTCTTGTATAATTATTATTTGAATTTTTTTCGTTGCAGGTTGACACCGATGCTGTAGTTTTAGAAAGTGCTGTCTTAATTATTACCACCATGTTACCCATGGTTCCAGTCTCCATTGGTCCTTGGCTTCCAGAATTGTTTGAGATATTCACCAGGTTGTCATCATATCGAGCACATGGTCAAGGTATGATCTTGGTATGTCAGACTTATCAAATGAGTTGTCCAAAGCAAGATGAAAAGGTGGTCAAATTGCTGGCTTGCTTGTTTGAGTTTGATCTACAATATTTGTTTTAGTGAGAACTTATGGTACACATGTATGGTTTTAAAAATTGTGCAGTTTATTTTTCCAGTTTTGTGTTGGGGTGGCATGGTTGCTGCCTAACAGTTGCCCGTTCACCTGTGAGTGTGGGTGACCAAATGAATACCCACCCCCCTCCTGTCTGGCCTTATAGGTCGGTTGATAAAGGGATGGTAATGTAACTGAAGAGTCATAGGTCTAATTTCATTTTTAGGGCTTGCACTCTGATGGGTTACATACATGGGAAATCATGCACTGTAAAGACAGCACTTAAACTTTAAAATCCCCGGCCTTCTGCCCCTTTTTGGACAACCCCAGGAAAGCTGGTTAGATGAATTCTGAATACATGTATCTACATGTAAGGGCAAGGCCAGTCAATGGTAACTGAACCAATCTAACACCCTAATCCCAGGGCCAGGCTGCTTTCTTGAGGTGAGCAAGTGCCATGTTAAATACTATAATGGCACTTTCACTTTCGGGTTTTCCTTTGTTTTCATACAGCATTTCTTTGTACCAAATCTCTTTATTTCAAGAACAGTGGATCATGTACAGTGTATGGTTTGTTGTACACACCACTAAGTTTCCCCTCCTGATTGAAAATTATCACCAGTTTTTTTTTTGTTTCCATCTCCAGGTAATGCACCTGAAGTGTATCTCCTTCACTTACATGTTGCAGTGTACATGTTTTTCCACCGACTTTATGCAATGTACCCAAACAACTTCTTGATGTACCTCAGAACTCTAAATAATGAACCATCCAAAAAAGGCATTTTTCAAGACTACGTCAAAGTAAGCTAAATTAATTTTCCATTGCTTAACCGATTGACGCCTTGGATGCCCTAGGGCTCCCCCGGTTGACGAGTAAAATCAACTGGTGTTAGACAGAGTAAACTCTTACTCCCCTTGAGTCAATGGGTTAAAGGGAAATTATAGTTTTTTGAGTGGACTTACATGTACGTAGATGTTGTCATCTACAGTAGGAGGCTCTGCGTTGATGAGTAAAATCATGTTGTGTTAGTCTAGAAAGTTTTTAATGTTTGAGTGTCACTCTTAGAGGGGTGTACTGTAATGTATGAGTACTTCTTTTCAAATTTCATAGCCATACTCATCACCAACAGTTGTGGTCATATTTTGACAATGGAAATTGTAACTTGAACTTTATAATTATGTTAAATTTTACAGCCCATGCTGGAGTATGTGCGAGTGCATCCTTGTGTCATCACAGAGACAGCACAAACAGAGACTGATAAACACAGGTTTGTGCAGGACTAATGTGCTCAAATTATTGAAGCTAAAACTATTGAAAAAATTAATTAATGTAGTGTGATAATAAAATTATTTTAATTTCTGTTTCGTATTATTTCTCTTAATTAAGTAGACTTCTTATAGTGCAGTTCTCTGTCTCTACACATGTACACTGTATGCAGGCACCCTTTCGGCGGGCACTTCTCTAACGCAGACAAAGTTAACTGATCACAGCCCAATAGTCCATGCATAATGTTTCGTTTAGATTACAAGTACTCCCTACTGACACCTTGATGAAGGGGGCAGTAGACATCTCGTGCAAATTTCTAAAAGAAACTGTACTTCTCATGCCAGACATTGGAGTGGCAGGGTTACGACAATGTGGAAGTTTATAAATGCTATATTTTCCACTTGTTAGATTTGTACATTTTGGTTTACTTATGCGCAAGCTGCTCTACTTTGGAGAGAGTTAACTGTTATAATGGGTAGGGATGGTTTTTCTAGGTAGAAAGGCATGAGTGGTACATGCCTGTGCCAAATATTCAGGGTTAATACATTGTATTTTTGTTATTTTTCCCTCAGGTGGAAACAGAAAGAGGCACACGACATTGTCATAGAATGCATGAAAGTCTCTTTAGATCCTATTGACAGAATACAAGAAAAGGGAAATTTCCTGTCTTCATCAATGCACAAGCATAGCTGTCAAGAACTGTTTGCTGATAAATCTATTACTTCTATCCTTACTGCATCGTGCGATAGTGAAGGACTGGGGTTGGAAAAGATAAAGGAGCGCCGAATGTCTGATTCAGCCACACAGACTGGCAAATCCTTGCAAAGCGGTGACAGTGGCACTGATTCCTGTAGTTTGCCTGTGGTTTCTTCAACTGAGATTGCGTCAGGGTGGAGTACATCGGGATTGTGTCAGTTGAACACTCCACCTTCCTCACGGATGTCTCCCTCAACAAGTAATCCTGATTTGACATCATCACTCACATGTAATATTCATTCCCACTGCAGTACACCAGCTGGTGTGTATACCCCAGGACAGTCCCCCACAGCATCATTGGAAGGTGATGTAGCATATCCACCAAGCTACTCCAGTTCGCCATCTATTTCAGGGAGTAGAGGAAAGATTGGATCAATTGCAGGAATTTATAATGACCGAGCATCTTTACTCAAGGGTAGCAAGGCAGCTGCTAGTCAGGAAGGGCAGCTAGCAAGAGCCCTGTTCTCTGCACTGACCTTGCAAAGTCAGCAAAATCACAAGTCAGCTCCTGCTGCCATTATGGAACACCAGTCATCAACACCAAACAAATGTCAGGAAGATGGAAAAATTGAAAGTGCCGTGGAAACAAGCCACGAAATGAGCAATGTCTCGCACACAAGTTCTATAATGAGTTTTGAAGCCCTTGGTGAAGAAACGAAGGGTAGCATTCAGACAACTAGTTCGGAAAAATTTGACAGTGGTACTTTTAATGTACTGCCAAAAGAGGAATTTAGAGACTCAAGTGAGGAAGGGGATTATCCACTGGAAGTGAATCAGTTTAAGCCTCAGGATGCCAGATCTGTTGAGACAAATGCAGGTTTTTTGTCTGGACCTCTGACAGCAATGGCTGGTCAAACTCTAGATGCTGGAACATCTCCAAACTTGGCTGATGAATATAAACTGTTACCAGAAAATACTTGTTCAAGCAAAGAGATCGATGTATCCCATGAAGTAATGGTGCAATCTTGTTGTGAAAATGATGGCTTGATTAGTAGCACCCAACTTGAAGATGAGCTAGGTAGTACGATAAGTTTGGACAAAGGCCAATGTCATTCAGAGGCTAGTAAAAAGGAAACTAGTGTAGCATCCTCGGATGCATCATGTGACTTGTCCAAATGTCAAGCCACAATTCCTGCTTCACAGCCGAACCATCATGGCTTTGTTACTAGTGACGTTTTTGCTGGTTTTCCTCAGCTGCTTCATTGGATAAGAGGTGAGCTGGATTGTAGCAACTTCAATGCAGAAAGTGATGAACCAAGCTTCTCCAGACCTCAGTTCAGTGCAATGTCATGCAGGGCTAGCCCGGTAGAAATCCTTGATAACTACCTCAAGACAGGAAGCAGCATACACCATGGTGAACTTTCAAGGTAATGTCTGGTTTGTTTGAGAAGTGCAGGTTATTATAATTGTAGATGTGCGCCTAATTTTGACATCCAACACAAAGTGTCCCTTTAAGTCTAAGCATTTTGCTACCTACAATAAGGTACAGTATGGGTACGTTACATGTAGCATTATGTTGAAGGTAGGGTACAGTAAGTGCAGCTGTTCATCTTCACATTATGACCATCATTTGGAGGACACTTTGTGATGTTAATTGTTAATTGTATTCCAAAACACAAGTGATGATACAGTTAAAACAGCTCAAGCGATCATCTGACTAGTGGATTAATGAGTTGGACCTTATTGCAAATTTGATTTCAGCGATCAATTCAATACATGTAGTCTGGTCATCAGATGAATGATGCAAAATTCAAATCAAGCCTCAGTTCCGAACTTGAATTTTGATTGGATTATTGCTCGCTTTCGGTGCCAGGAGGGCATGAGAATCTGACAGGTGTAACAAATTGCATAATCTGCCAAGGTTGTAACAAGACAGCGTGATTTGCTTTTCTTTTTAAATTCATTTAACTCTGTCCAATCTTAAATTCGAAACTTATAAGTCTCAAGTTTGACGTTACTGGTAAGATTACAGAAAGGTGATGTTGCTAGAGTGAAATGACCATTGCTTGACAGATTATGCAAATCAGTAAATCTGTGAAATTCCCATGCCAGCCTGGTACCTGAAGCTACATGTGTAGCAGTATTTGAATCAAAATTCGGGGTTTTGAACTGAGGCTTGATTTGAAAATTTTTTGCATTATTCATCAGATGAACAGATTGATATGATTGCTTAAATCAAATTTGCGATCATAATGAACTTGTTAATCCGCTTGTTAGAGGAACGCTTGAGCTGTTTTGAATGTAAAGTTGGAATGAAGGGCAGGAGGACACTTTGTGACCTTTATTGAAATCAGCATGCATCCTGGCAGTTACTGTACTTGCAATTCTGGACATATCTGGGTAATGATAGTATACAATGTAGTTCATGGTACATTTTTGCCAAGAAAAGCATTATCATTTAGTTCTGGTGCATTTCCATTGCATGTCATGCATTCAAAACCAGAGAAGTCTCTTCAACACAATTAATAAGACAGTCTTACCCAGACAAGCCAGTCTCAATTCAAAGCGATTTTTTTTGGAACTTTTTTTCTCTTATCAACAGGGGGGCATAGTTAAGAAACAGGGGTGTGGTTTTGTAGTGGGTCTCAAAGAGACTTTATCTGACCCCACCCTTCCTTTACACATCCCCCCCTCCCCCCCCCACAACATTCCAGGTAGGTCCCTCTTATGCTGGTGGTGTTTTAACAAAATGAAACCAGTTAAAAAAATTTTAACTGGTTTGAAAAAAAAAAAAATTAAATTTTTAACTGGTTTGAAAAAAACAAACTACATGTAGTTTGAAAAAATTCAAATCAGAGGGGAAAAAATGAACTACAACAAATGCATGTAGGCCACCCTATGCATTGGAAAATGAGCATTCCAATGAAATTACAGAAAAACAGTGAAGGCAACTCGAACTATTTGTCACACAATTTAGAGTATATTGAATGAGATCCTACATGTATTTCAATAAACCAATACATGGTAACACGGTAGGTAATGAATTGTAAGAGTTGTTATGAGTTTTGATAGTTATACGTAAAATAGAATTAAAAACATTTTTAGTAAAGTAAAGTAAAGTCACTTTATTCAACGTTGGTAGTTCCTTCAGTTACGAAACTGGTATCAATGGAAACCCTTTACCCCGCTCTCTCTGTCTGTGCTCTATTTTATGGATATTTAAAGCTATACATGTAGCTACACGGATCAGAGGAAAGTGGAAACAGATGTTGAAGTCACGGAAGATCGAACCGGGACCTCTTATTCCGAAAGCCACGCACTAACCGAGTTACTTGTAACACTCAAAATTATTGCTTTTAAAATTTGACAGAAATGATTTTGTAACTAAATCTGCTACATGTATATTAGTCTTGCAGTTGTCAGGGAAACTTATGATAGAGATTCTGTTCAGTAATTGGATTTTTTTATCCTACAGAGTCCCTCTTGTTAGCCAAGCCGGGACATGCTGGACACACTTTGGAGGTAATGATAAAAAACATTTCAAGCTGTTTTATTAAGAACAAAAATTAATATAGAATTTTATTTGAGGTAATCTTTGTTTAAAATAATTTTTGACTCATTAGCATAATACATGTACCTATGATTTTCCTTCATACATGTACGTGTAAGTTATTATTTTATGAGTTGAATTAGCGAATTTTTGTGTTAATGACGACTTACGGAATTGGTGCTTGTATAATGAAAAGTTATCCAAGAAACACCTATGCAGCTCTGTGCTTAATGGACTACCTTATGTACATTTCACAACTTGTAGCAGGGGTTTCACTAAAAGTCAGTCACCCGTGGTATGTACTATCCAATGTAGCAATTGGCCAATTTTATACATATACATGTAGTCTTTCAACTGTTTTTGATTGGCCGTACTTAAAAGAGGAATAGTAAGTTGATTAAAACTTCTTAGTCTGCTTGTTTATAAAGTTGCCATCATGTGAATGTAGGTAAACCTCCAGTTGACGAAGTTGAGATTCTGAGAGGACAAGTCAAATTATTGCACAACCAGTTATTGTTTGAGCGACACAAGTGTGATCTGCATGCCATCCGTAACAGAAGACTCATTGGAAAGACTTTCAAAGCTGTGCAGTATCAGGAAGAATTACAAGCCACTGTAAGTTAATTTGTTTGTGTCCTTTAGACTTGTGAACTGAATAATAGTGCTGAGAAAGAGTTTCCAAGAGTACAGCTAGAGAAGGCTTCTTGGTTTTTGAATGTCATTTGAATTGTAGTCGCACAATGTTCAGTGACAGACAGTATGCCGAGTAATTATTTTCATTGTTGGACAATTTTATTTTAAAAGCCTTAATACCATAATAATTGTTGATAACTAGTTAAAAATGATCAAAAGCACTTTACAATAATTACATGCAATTTGTGCATTAAGAAAATTTAAATTAATTGTAGTAAAATAAAATGATAAATTAATATTCTCTATAAAGCTGCCTGAAAAAAGGTATTAGATCTTAAGCTCACATCCAATATTCTGTTATTTTCCATGAAAGATTGAAAAATATAAGGCAATTATTGAGCCTTGGAAGATAACCCCAGAAGGACATCAACTTATGAATAAATATGTTCAGTAAAATGTTACTATGTTAAATAATATTATGACATAATTATTCCTTTACCATTCAATCAGCCTTGCTTTTTGGTTTTTCAGTAAAATGTTATACTTACATGTAAAATGGAAGTTAGTGAAAATTAAAGTCATGTGACACCCATTTAGAATGTACTTTAAGAGTCATAAGACTTAGGGGTCATATTGCAGAAGAAGTTGTCTGGTTTGATTTTTCCTCCACAAGTACATGTACTTGTAATCACTTAGTTTGTTTCAGACTTCAGTGGTTATGATGGTACACTTACAGCAACTACCGGTACATTGTTACAGTAAGAATATAACAGTCCTGAAAAAGCCCAGTTTGTTATTGCAAGTAAATTATAGTTTTTTTTTACGTTTAGGCCTTATGCCATGTTATGAACGTGAAAATTCAAGACATTAATTTTAATATTATGATAGTATAAAAGTAAAAAGAAGTTGGAGTGTGTGACCAAAATATCTGAATGACTTTTCATTCTAAGTACAAATCAGACAAAGGTCACATGCTGGTACCAGTATCATATGACTCTTTAGTGATAGTTCACTTTTAAAACACATTTAGGTCACCTGAGACCGCTGTATGGTCTTGTGTTTGTAGTAAGATATTTTAGCCTAAGGTTGAATGTATGATCCCATGTAGTTTCATTTCATTGCAAGATACATTAACTGAATTTTGGGCCACATTTCTGAATTGTCACTAATTATGGCTTGTTCAGTGCTAGTCATGGGATGTACAGATCAGGTGGGGTTATTTTCAAGAGCTAAGTGTAAATAAATTTGATAAAAAATTAATGGTTAAACAGTAAAGTATGAATGAAAATAATATTATTGATTTTGATGTCGTTAATTTTTGCCTGTTTTTCTCTTAAGAGACTTAAAACCGGAGGATGCCTTCGTTTGTAATTTGTAATACATGTAAATTAATTTTGTTTATGAGATATTAGTCTGAGTCTTTTTAACCTTGCATTCAATATTTATAGAAATACATACATGTAGCAAGCCACCCATACAGTGGGAGTTAAACAATTAATTTTGTTAGGCGAAAGTTCTATGTCTAAAAGTTTGTTTTGACTTTTTTTTTTTCCAAAAGAAAATTTTTTTGGATGCTTGCAGTCTGATCTACCTGGCTTATAACAAGATCTTGATACTTGGAAAATGAAATAGTGTCATTTTTGCTCAATTTTAGTAAATGCTATAATGGGAGGAACAGATTTCTCCAACAGCATGTCATAAGCCATTTGCCTTGTCCATGCCTTTGATAGAGTAGTTGCATGTAAATAAGATACATGTACGTACAAAAATGTCATACAATGTAAATCTGTGGACTTACATTAATTTTACATTTTGTTTTAATTTGTTTATCAGTATGTTACAATGTTAAAGTTGGATCTAAAAGTGTAACTCTTGGGAATAAATTAGCTTGAAAACAGATGGAGTTACCGGTAACTGATTATTATGAGCCTTTTGTCATGTAGTCATTTTGCATGAATTAAAATAATAATAATAATAATAATAATAATAATAATAATAATAATAATAATAATATCACAAGAGATTCAGAAAAAATGTGAAGTGTCCGAACTCAGGTGCTTCCAGTAGTAATTGAGGCACTGGGAGCAGATCCAAAAAGGCTTGAAAGCAAGTTAAAGTGCATTGGCACTAACACTTCTATAGAACTAATTCAAAAAACCGCTCTCCTTGGCACAGGAAGAATTCTGAGAAAGGTTCTGGAGCGATAAAAGCCTTGATAAAATTTGGGTTTCCTTCGGCAACTTGTTGCCTGGCCCCCAAGAAGATAACCCGGATCCAACTTTTGGAAAACCTGGTACTGAATCCACAATAATCATCATCATCATCATCATCATCATCATCATCATCATCATCATAACCCGAGCCTTGGCCATATTGGGGGGAGGCAAGTGATGTCACCCCTGCGCCATCCCAAGTGTCGACGACATCCACATTAGTATCACTCTGCGCAAAGAGGGGTTATGTTTTCACCTGCCTTGATTGTTTTGATAACAGAAAGACCAACTGAGGCTTCAGGAGGACAAGATGAGAGAATTGACTGAGGCACTCAACCAACAAATGGAAGAGAGCAGGTTTAGTTAACCAGAATGTTCAATAATCATTTCTTGTTGCATTCTCTGTTATCAGATATTATTGTAGTGAAGATTCTAGTCATTTTTTTTTTTTATCAGAAAAGATTGATCAGATATTAATTAAGGTAGATTCCCCTTGATACATGGCTTGAGCCCTGCAAACGAATAATTCTTTTTTCTTTATTTCCTTCACTCTTTCCTTGTTTCACAAAATTAATGCTTTGTTTATCACATGTACTTTTTCCAGGAAATACAAATCCCTTACTTCAGGTTGGGAAAACCACCAAAGGATTGAACTTCAGTGAGATTGATTTTTTTTCTGCAATTAAATTTAATTAAACATTTCAATTATAATTTTATGCACATTGAATTTCTGTCTTTTTCTCATTTTACCAAATTTTAAGTTTCTCCCCCTTTATTTTTCTTTAGGAATTTGTTAAATGAGAATGCCCAATTGAAGTACAAAGAAAAGGAACTCCTTGAGAAATTTGAAACTCAACAAAGAGATTATGATTTAAAACATGTGGTAAGTGACTATTGTTCACTTAACTGTAGTTTGAATTATTTTGTTGTACACTTTCGTACGGAAGTTTATTAAATTCTCTTCTCAATTTAAACAGGAAGTGCATCAGTTGAAAGCAAAAATCTTCACATTAGAAAACGAGTTAGAGCGACTTAAAGTTGAGTCGTCAGAAAAAGATCACCTGACCAAACAGGTAATAATTGCTTTGTTACATCTTTTTGGCATTGGTTGAGTTTAATATTATTGAAAGTGTGGGTAAGCCTTAAAAGAACAAGAGATATCTACATGTAGGTGGAATTTGTACAGTGTGTGTAACAGGTTTAACTCTTATCATGGTAATGTGCTAAGTTTAAAGTGTACATGTACCTAAAACCATACAAACGTAGGTTGGACGTGGATTTTTAAACTTCCAACCCCCTACACAAAATGAAGTGTACAATGAAATTTGTTGGAAAAATTTTTCGAAGAAAATTTTTTAACCTCAAATTCTGATTGCCTTTTAAATTCAAATTTTCCAGTCCATACCATTTTGAATAATATCAAGAACTGATATTTATTGTGATTTATGTTTCGGTTGTCGTACTGAACTATTATTTAATTAATTTTGTATTTTTGTCAGAGCAATGGCACTACCATAACGTGTTCTGGGTTTCACCTTGGAAATTTAAAAGTGATTTTTCTTTTCTATTAAAAATAATGCTTTTGCAGAATTTTCAAACATTTCGCTAGGTTGTTTTCTCCTTTCCTACGTAATTTACAATAATAATAATTTTTATTACATCTTGTTGAAAAGAATTTTGATGATGCTCAACGCCAAAACGTCAGTGAAACCCTTGTTAATTAAAATTGTTTCATTTGTATCCTTTCTGTAGTTTTTGTACTGGCTCATTATTTTGATCAGGGTCAGTTTTGGTTTAATTTACTTTTCTCTTAAAAAACTGTCTTATTTTTACTGGTACATTGTATAATATTACAATCCATAAAATTTACAATTGCAAATTATTTACAATTATTACAATTTGTGAAAATTGCATCATTTTCCCAAATTTTCAAATTTTTTACAATTTTCAATCACAATTTACATTTATTTACAATTCGTACAATTTTAATTTTAATTTTTAGCATGAGGGAGGATAACTTAAGGAAAGAGATTAATTTCTGGTATTTTTTAACATTATGCAGGTAAATCATCTTGTCAAAGAGGTACTTTTGTTGGGTGAAATAAATCAACAACACAAAGACACTATAAAAAAATTGAGACTCACAGAAGCTCAACACCCTGAAAGCTCGATGCACTTAAAAACCTGCCACAGAGAATTAACAGGTATGTTGTTAATAACTCTGGAAGCTACTTTGAAAAAGTGGCTTAGATTTTTTCCCAGATACTGTAACTGTCAGTACCTGCATCTTATGATTGACTTGCTGTTTGCAAAGCAAAGTGTTTTAGTTTTTGGCAGCATTTTGTTTCGTTTTTCGGTTTGTTCAGTTTTGGCCAAGTTAAGATTGCTAACCATGCATTACTTCATGGTCCATTTCCAACTGTTGTCTGTCTGAGACAGAGACCGTATCAAAGCGAGACTACATAGGTTCAAAACCATTAATTCTTGGATTTAGAAGTGGTGGCTCCCAAATTTAAAGGAGCCGTTTGTTTGCATCTTCAGGTTCTACAGTGTAAACCCGAATCTTTCTTGCAAGTAGTTCTTTCAAGTGTTTCATTTGCACTTTGTTTGAGTAGTTAAACTCTAACTGGCATGGAATCTCCATTCGTCTGCTAGCTGTTTACAATGTTGTTTATAACCGATCACCTCAACACTGATTTCTCCACTATGTGCAAGAAAATACCACGCTCTGCGGGAGAACTCGCAAGGCAAATGGCCGACCATTTTGAACATTGTGTTTCTTCTCCGATCGATGGCTTCCATACATTTTGATAAATTAATACATGTATGATATCCACGCACAGCTGATGCAAAAGCAAACGTTTCATTTCCATGTCCAGACTTCCCTCGTTAAATGACTGTGTGGTTACCAAGCAAAATTTAATTGTTTGCATCGCTCTCCTGCGTGCTTTTTTCGTGCAAATTCTATCATTTTCATTTCAACTGTGGGCTTTAGCAGTGAAGACATTTCTTGTCAGTCACAGGGAATAGGGAAATTGATTAAAAAGAAGCTATTAAATTAAAATGTATTTTCAGAGTTGATTAACTTATTAATGTCGCTGCAAAAGCACAAACACACTTTTTCATAAGAGTGCTTTTTTTGGTGTTCTTATTTTTCCCAAAATCATGCTTGAAAGTTGGGAGTGCGGCTTATGCACGAGTGTGACTCATACATGAGTATTTACGGCAATTGGGTTCTCATGTAGACTGTTCACTGAGATGCATGGAGGCAAATTGAAATGCAGGAAATACAATGTAGGCTACTGTTGCAGCTTGTTGAAAAAAAATTGTTGAAAAGGGGATGAAATTAGACAGAAGAAGTACAGTACTGTATTTCACCCTTTATTCACTAAAAATGACTGTTACAGTAATTATTATCTCATTGACTCCTGGGGGTTCCCCATTGACAAATAAAATCGTCTGGCATTAGACAGAGTAAAATACTAAGTCTGGCAGGTTTTGGCTGGTTTAGCTGTCAAAGGGTTAAAATTTTAAAATCATATCTCTGTCGTTGATACACTTTAAGTTGGTTACATGCAAAGCCTGAGCAAAATTTTTAAGCTGTGACAAGTGTTGTTGTTGTGTTTTTGAGCAGTTGCTAAGCAAACAGTGAAATGGCAGAAGGCTGAATTAGAGGCATTGACTTCCAAACTAGCTGATGTGGAGACAGTGGTTTCCAACAAGGTATTGATTGTGAAAATAGAAATTTCATCATCTTATGGTCAAGGTTTTTGACCTGTTAGTTGCATTACTGCTCATGTACAGTGTAGGAAACACTACTTGACATCGGACCATGCCCACTGGCTGACAGGATGCACTGTCCCCTCTGTATCTTTCTTTAGCATTATTTTTTGTTGTCAAGTGTCCAGGAGCTTTCCTCATAATTATTCCTTACTGTCTGTTGCTGTCTTCAGTACAGTACCTGCTTTTCAAAAGGTCCTTGTTAATTGCAACCACGGGAATTTCTGGGTCAGTTCAACAGAAACGCCTGCACACATGAGTGACCTTTGAGTCTTCCAGCCTACATATAGTAAAAATTATTATTCCCAACTGACATTAACCTGGCACAATTACAGAATGTCTTTTGTGAGATCTTGATACCGACTTTACAGCTTTGTCATTTTCCCTTCCTTTCAACCTTCTTAAATTTGATACTTGAATAACTTCTCCCTGGTCAATGGTCACTGAATATGATTTCCATTATTAAGTGAAAATGCCTTTGAATCTGTTTAATATAACGTTATAAAGATATTGCTTTATGTTTTGGGTTTAGGGTTACTTAATCTATTTTTATGTGTACCATTGTCTGTTCTCTGACATGCATAATTATATGGGGTCTAATCTCTCCTCAAAAACACATTATTAATTAATTCTTTATAATAGTCTTTGAAGAAAGGGCCTTTGTCAAGATATAATCCTCTACTTTAAGATCAAAAGCATAATGAGTTTGACTGTTTAAATTTGCAGGATAATGAAATTAGAGATATGAAAAAGTTCATAGAGGGATTAAAAGGAACATGTATTGGGAAGATACAGGTGAAGATGCAAATAATTTTATAATAATTATTAAGACACTAATCGATAACATTGCCTGGGTTCATGTACTGGTAATTCTAGTACTGTTAGAAACTTTGTTAGTAAGAGTTACTGTAAATGGATGACAGTTTAAACAATGGGAAAGCAATACTACGGTTGTCTTTTGGTTTTCAAGTCAGTAGAGGTGGAATATCAATTCAAGGAACACCACAAAACAAGAAGATTAATAATGTTCATGAAGAAATATTTGTTGTTACATTTTATTTAATTTTATTCCAGATTATTATTATTTTACATTTATTTCAAATTTGCAATGCACAAAATATACAACCTTTACTATTGTGACACACCGTTGCTCTTTCCTCTTCTTTCAAGGCTCTGCACCCTCTGATTGACTATTTTCATTGGAAGTTTTCAAACAGTATAACCTGCAAAATCATTAAAATGTTTGATTTTTTGTTGCATGATTCAAACATTGAGAGGAATAGTTGTGTAATGGATATCTTGCTAACCTCACCTTTGCAGGCCATGCTGTAAGTTATACATGATTGTGTAGCTTATACTAGGGTGCTTAAAATTTACATGTAGTCAATAAAGAGATATTCTGAAAAACTGTTGCAGCTAATAAATTTTCTCACTTGTCGTTGTCGCAAAGTACAGTGCTCAATGATGCAGCTCGACAAGGTCAAACTGAAATCATACCATGGCACCTCTGGCAGCGGCTATAAGGTCCATATATGACCTTGCAGCATAACTTACAGCCAGCTGGAATCAGCTGTATGCTGGTTTTTGCTGAGGGAAGAAATCCGGAGAACCCGGAGGGCTGGCGCAGTGGTGAGAGCACTTGCAAGCCTTCTGCCATTGTGACCTGGGTTCAATTCCCAGACTTACAGTAACTGTCAGCAATGCATCCATGTGGGTTAAGTTTGTTCACCAGTTCTGTACTCTATTCCGAGAGGTTTTTCCTCCAGGTACTCCAGTTTTCCCCTCTCAGAGGATTTGAATTTGAATTTGAATTCATTTGATTTCTGTAGTCTCTCCAATTAGCATCCAAGGGCTAAATGCATGTACCCTTGACACTTAAATTATAAAAAGTTCATTCATTCACTCATTGAATCCTTATTTTTACTGTGCCTTAAATCATTTTAGAGCCTAGAAGAAAAATACAATGCACAGAAGAAAGTAACACAAGCACTAGAGTCATATATTCTAGATGTGCAGGCTGTTGAAAGTGCAAGAAAGGAGAAGATTGCAAGTGAAAAGTTGCAACCAGAATCTTAGTTATAACTTATTTTTATTTATGTAAGTAATGTCTTGTGCATTATCAAAAGCAGTGGTTTCCATGAATGAAATGAATGGGCAGTTTGTAAGTCATTTAACATGGATCATCGCAGTGTGCTGGGTGGTATGATAATTATTATTTTTAATTAATTACTGATAGCTGTCTTTGGCACTAGCAAGGGCATTGAGGCATCAAGGTCACACTGCAAATACAAGACAGCGAGACTGTCAAAACTAGTGATCAAACATTTTGAGCTAGGACTGCTTTGGGAGCCATATTATTATTTGTTTTAAGGAACAAAAAACCTTGTAGGACTAATTTGGCGTCCATTAACTTATTCATCTAAGGATGCATGCCTGAAGGCTTGATATTTTTCATATAGAAATCTCACTGCAAGGTAAATTGTATTTCATTGATTCTATCTAATAATCCTTCACCCCTCACAGGGGTGCCCAGTGATGATTTGAACTGTCTAGCATTAATGATTAGGTATTTTCTGGATGAACACAGAGATTGTTGGGGCTTAAAAACTCCTGAGACAACCCTTGAAAAATCCTCTTGGAAACCCTAATGGGTTTCTCCACTAAGGATGAGAACTGTCCCCCCATGGCATTGCCCATACTGAGATTCATGGGGTGTACGGGTTACTTTAATTTTAATCTGACTGTATATTGTATTTATTTTGCATCTCAGACATTGGAGACAATGAAATTACTGACTTCCATACATCCATTTACTGGTACTTTTCTTTATTCTGGTTTTGTGTCACCAATGGTTTCAACATTTCTTATCTTCAGGGGGTAGATAACTACTGTATTAGAAAATGCTCCTCAATTTGCACCACTAAGAAAACCCAGGGTTCTTAAATATTTCCAGAGACCAAACGTGTGTCTAAATTATCTGTGAATTGCATTCTGCTTGCTTTGCTACACAATTACAGGTGTACATGTAATACTATTTAACATTTTGTTGTTGCTAAAAGAAATTCTCTCATAGTGGGTGTATTTATGCAAAAATATTAATTTATTAATGTTTAAGCAGAAGTAGGCCTTATGATGGTTGAAGCTGTTGTCCTGAGGGCGGTTGCTCGAAGCCTGGTTAGCGCTTACATGTACAGTGTATCATTGGTTAAGAGGTATCAAAACCTATAGGTTTCTGAGCAACCTGGGCTTGAAACAGTAGGCAAAGCACAAGATGACATAGCTGGAATCGGTGAAATCAATTCATTTTTCTATCATTTTAGGATACAAAAAAACAATGGACTTTGAATTTATTTGCTGTCCAAAATTAATGCTTATGTTGACCATTAATTTTTGCGTGAAATAGACTTAGTGTTACCGATTAGCATAATTTATTCCGATTATCCATATAAAATAATTCTTAAGTTTTCCCATTAATGCACCCATTATTATAAGTACATGTAGGCCTACTTTTCTTACAACACAAAATTTAATGTACTTCTATGCTGTGGACGCTACATTGCAAGGCATGCTTTTGCTTGTATTCAAGAGGTGTCTCCCTTAGGTCTGTTTCAAACACCGCATTTCACATGTGCCCTGTGAGTGAATCTAATGCAAAATGAATGAGTGAAAACAATAGATTTTTCTCATTTTCATTAGATTTGGCATTATGTGAAATGCAACGTTTAAAACAGGCTTTGCAATCATGACATTAAAACATGCTTAATTTCAAAGTAATACAGTAGCTTATGTGTTTTCAATATATTTTCTTTCTGGCACAGTGATAACATACATGTAAAATGGTTTTAATATTATTGAGGAGTTATCATAGTTTATGAAGTGAAGTACAATCATCCGGTTGAGCACAGTCTTGAGAAGGACAGTTTAAAAGATGACAGAGACCGATGTTTCGACAATCTGAGTCATGGAAGTCATCTTTAGAGTCAAGAAGAAGATGAGGACTTCTGCTTTCTGGGGTTGTTTAAGCCTCAATCAGTGTCATCTTAAAGAGTCCTTCTTGCATTTAGGGACTGCACTCACCCAGTCGATTGTACTTTAATTTATTACTTAATCATGACAGAGTAATGTGTTGTGCTATGTTGGAAAGCAGCTACAGACATAACTTGTCAGTACATTAAAACGGTGGGATAATGATGGTTTTAAAGATGTTACAACTTTTTCTCAAAAGGCTGGTTTACAGTGAAGTTGTACTTTTTGTTCAGTACCCTGTCCACCCTCTTGGAAGGTTGAAAGCACGCTGAGGGTGACCTTAGGTTTTTGTGCAGATGTCACTGCTTTTTTCGTTAAGCACAGGATGTTATGGGGAACTTGATTTAACCTTAACATCTAATTACCGGTAGATGCAGATTTAATGTTTGCGCAAGGAAATTTCTCTTTAAATCTAAATGTTAATGCCATCTGCTCATTTACAACAAAACAGGTACATACGGGTAAGGTATTTTTAGACTAACATTATCTCAACTGTATATGTTTAGAAAAAAGTGCTATCATTCTGAGGAGGAAAGTCAGGGACACTTTATTGACATTTATTACCCATATTTCTTAAATTGGCCCAAGTGATGTTGCAGTAGAGGGGAGGAGAAGGCCGGGGAACACTTAATGTCAGAATCAGTGTGCATCAGATTAGGTGCAGTTATGAGCATGAAACCTCTAAAATGGTTTATCTCTGCATACAGTAATATTTATAGGCTTATAGTCATTTTAATTAATGTTTTTGCTCCTGAGGGGTTTCCTGTGCATGAATGAAAATAATATTGTTTGGCATTAGACAAAGTAGAATCTTTTGGTGGCACTCCTAAGAGACAAATTAGGTTTGAAGGGGAGGTTTTGTGTGGGTGTTAACCATTTCACACCCAAAGGGTTACTTAGATTAAAAACTACAAGTTGGTTGGTTTATCAGACAAATTAAAGCAGCCTCCGATCCAACAATAAACCATATTCATATTCTCAGTATTGAACTGAAACTAGCTAGCAATGGAGGCTAATGCCAGGGAATCTTTTCAAATGGAAATGCTTTTTAATGTATTTCCCTGCATTAGCCTCCATTGCAAGCTAGTTTCAGTCCAATACTGAGAATAGGTAGGGGGTGACGGGTACCATAGCTGAAACAAAAATGATAAAGGTTAGCGTATTTTATTTGAAATAATTATGTTATTGGAGTGTTTCATTTTTCAAGGTGTGGAATATTGGCAGTGGAATAAGGGTAATGAAAGGTGAATTTAACAGTCTGGAAAATAATATTTGAAAATGATTTCTCTGCGAGCCAGAGTTTCTTTTTTAGCCTAGAAAAAAATCAAGACTATAGTTTAAAAAAAGTATATCCAGTTGGTAGGTCACTTTCCGGATAAAAATCGCATTAAAATTAATGTTGACCCAGGTTTTTGTACATTCATTTTGCTAAGGTTTGCTTACAGTGACTGAGCATGTTTGCAGTTAAGTCAGCAAATATATTGAAATCTTTGCTCAGATTGAAACTGTCAGATGGTGAGTTACCCACCAGATAAAGTTATCCCACATTTGATTAAAATATTAATGAGCCAGGGGTTTCAATAGAAGCCGGTTACCGGAGGTATGCCGCCGCCTGCTTTGCCTCGCACCGCCGGCTAGTTTGCCTTGATTTTCACTAAAAATGCTATCATAAACTTGTCAAACTGCCGCCTTCAATGGGCTATCATGAACGGCTATTTCAGAAGTTATTGAAACCCCTGATGAGCCCCAGCTGTTTCACTTGTGTCCAGAATTGCAAGTAATGAAATGCTTCCTCAAAACTGCCTTCTGACAATGGTAAGGTTGCTCTTAAGTTTAAACTGCTACCTTCAGTTGGTTTCCAGTGTGGAGTTAATAGTTACATGTATGCAAGGGAAAATTATCTGGAAAATGGGCGGTGACTGGAGAGAAAGACCTGACTGTCCTGGTTGCCTGTGGGCAAACATCTTAAGCAATACTGTGCAACACAAACTGAGACTGTTTTGGGTTTTTGCAAGAGTATTATTAGGCTTGTCTTAATCAACTGAAGGCAACTCACGGTTAATGTTAGATTAAGAAGATGGTTAAGGCAGACTTCAACACCTGTATCTTTGGACACAAGTGATGTTGTGGAGCGAAAGTGAGGGACACTGGAAAGGTTTGTTCAAAATTGTAAGCATCCCTCTGCCTCTTTGCAAGCAATTGTTTTGCTCCTCTCCCACTAAAGAGAGTGAAACGGCATGACTATTCAGGGGGTAGGGGTAGGGGGTGACCGGTACCATAGCTGAAACAAAAATAATAACCTTAGGCCTAAACACTATGCTTAAGATAATGTTTAGGACAAAGGTTAGCATTTTTGTAAAGGTTTGGGTTGTCTCAGCTATTGTACCCTTCACCCCCTACCCCCGGAATAGTTATGCTGTCTGTTACTCTACTCAATCCCAGCTGCCATCTTCTCATTTTATTGAAACCCCTGAGCAATGGCAATTTTTAGTGTGAAGGTCTGAATTAGGATTATGGTAATCAGGAAGGTGAAAAGTGCTAAATTTTTGCCCAGGCTGAAACCTGGGACTTTTGGGAAGAACTTTGTAAATTATTTAGTTATTAGGGTATTTAACATGCTTGCAAATAAAATCAGTATTTATTGAGAGACTTGGCCTTGTGTTGCCTTCCAGAATAAAATTTATAATGGGTTGTATATGTTTAATTGTCAAGGTATTTTTGGGTGTTTCAAGAAAGCCTTTCATGTGTTAGTTGTAAACAAGGAATATGGGTTTTCTTTACCAGGAATGTTGATGAATCACAAAAAAGATGATTCAGAGGAAAGGGACTGTAATCTCATAGTTTGATGCTACTCTAGTCTGAAGACATTTGAATTAAGCTAAAAACGGGTGCAATTCAAAAACCCAACACTTCCACATTCTTGGCTAGTGGTGTCTTCCTCAGGGAGGTCCAAAGATATTGCAAGTGTTCTTATAAGCCACCAATTTGCTAGAAAAGAAAAGGCAGAAGGAATGGTGTGGTACAGGGTCGGGGTACTTCAGTTTTTCTCTCTCCTCAGTTTGTTATAATTATCCATGGTAATTAGTGTCCTTTTCTCTTAACAAGATACAGTTCGTGATCATCTGTCAACCTGGTTGCAAAGTGAACCTAAACTGCCCCGAAAATCTTATTAAACTTGCCAAAACAATAAGAGTAGGTATTTTCAAGACTACCCAAATGCCATCCATTATGTTCTTGTCACTTTTTTGTCCAGGCGTGAAACCCAGTTAGTTGTTGTTCTATAGTGGTCATTGCTACAATCTACTATTTTTTGGGCATGGTGTATGTTAACCAAAAATAAGAGATTGTCCCTTTAATCAGAATTTAGGTCAGGGACCCCCTGTTCTGGAAAGAATTAATACAGGTACCTACAGTACCATCACAGTTAAACATCTTCATGAATGATCAAATTTTATGTATACCCACCACCCCTCCCCCAAGGCCAACCTTGCAGACCAAGGACTGGGGAATTGTGTTTAACAGTCAAGGCTTGGTGGTAAAATGTAAATGCTTTGTTTATGGGGGAAGTGCACTTCACATGTAGCTATCAAGCTAGTTCACAGGCACCCCACTTTTAATAATCTGAAAGAAACAATTCAAACTAAGAGGCAACCAGGTGGCTATTACAAAGCATGGTAGAGTTGAATCTAGGACAACCGTAAACAAATCCAAACGAGAGGTTAGAACAAAATAAACTTTCTCGTGTTGTAAAGTATGTCACTTCACAGATCACCCAGCATGACAGTAGAACAGAAAATAGAAAGACTTCTATCACTTCACTTGGAAAATTCTCAAGCAGTTGTAGCTTAGTTAATTGATCACTATCATGTTTCATGAGTGAACAAACAAGGTCAAATTGTGTACAAAAGTGCTCTTTCGAAAACTTTCACTGAGAGATAACTTACAAGGATAAAGGATAGAAAAGGCTCAGAGCTAACAAGTGTGTCCCCTGCAACCATTTTTCTGGTTGAATAGATGGGTTTTCTTTTGTAAGAAAGAAAACTCAGAAGAGTAAGATTAATGCCAGGATGGAGAGGATGTTACTCCAACAGATCAAGGTTCTTTGTGAGGCAACCAGGTGGCTATTACAAAGCATGGTAGAGTTGAATCTAGGACAACCATAAACAAATCCAAACGAGAGGTTAGAACAAAATAAACTTTCTCATGTTGTAAAGTATGTCACTTCACAGATCACCCAGCATGACAGTAGAACAGAAAATAGAAAGACTTCTATCACTTCACTTGGAAAATCCTCAAGCAGTTGTAGCTTTTGAGTTGCAGCAGATGAGCTTGTAGCAATAATAATTACTGCTAGAAGCAATTTTCTATCAATATATTATTGATAGAAATTTTAGCTGGTTCCCTTATTTTATGGTTAATGAACTGTTACTTGCAAAAAAGCAGTTGGGGGTCTTCCCTCTTCCTTCTCTTTCAAACATACTTTTTGTATTAAAATTTAATTTTCCATTTAACCATAATGAATGAATCCACACCTTTGTGATTGTCGAAAACTCACTTAATTAGCTCATGTCGCAGGGTCTTGTGCTAGAGGACAGGCTCTTCTCCTTGTACCAATTTAGGCCTCGAAAAGGCAAGAAACATGAGCTCTTGGAACTTGTGAGTTTAAATAATACGTAATTATTACTCTGTTGAGAAGTGAAGGAAATAATATCAGGAGCAGGCATAGCTCAGTTGGTTAACTGCACATCTTTCAGAGCAAGAGGTAGCCTGTTCCAGGCGTTCAGCTCGATTTCTTTTGCTCGCTCTCGTTTCCTCGCCTCTATCTGAGAGCCTGGAACAGGCTAAGCAAGAGGTCCCCAGTTTGATCCTCAGTGCCTTCAACATCTGTTTTGACTTTCCTCTGATCTGTGTAGCGAGAGCTTTGATAAATACCCGTATAATGGAGCACTGACAGAGGGTGGGAGTGAAGGTGCACTGTCGGCTTCCACTGATACCAGGCTTATAGCTGAAGGAACTACCGACGTTAAATAAAGTGACTTTTTCATGACAGGACAGTTAAATATTTGTTTACTACAGTGTATCTAAGTGTGAGGTAACTAAGGAGTCCCAGAGGAAGGAGACATTGTCTCTTTGTGTGCCCTCGGTACAGAGAATGTTAAAATACTGCACATTCTGAGGTGGTGGGTGCAGGGTTTTTTTTGGGGTGGGGGGGGGGGGGGGGAGTAGGAAAAGCGTAGAATTACGCCATGTGTTATCACCTTAAACAATTATTTAATGAATGATAACAACGGACTCATAACGACTAACTATTTCTTTGCTTGATTGCGTTTTTCATAAAGCTGTTGCACCCAGTCTTTCACTAGTGGATGCTGGAATTTATCCTTTGTGAAATCAAAAAATTCTTGAAGCCAGCCAGTGCCAGACTTATCTTCACCTTCCTCGTATTCATGTGCCTGTAGGATCATTTCAAAGCGGTCCAAGTCTTTCACAAACTTCGCTTCTTCTGTTTGTTGTACTTCATATTCTTGCCACAAGGAGAAAAATTCCTTGCCAACTTCCTCACCGACCAAGCTCGACAAATGCTCCATAGCGGTTCTTTCACGCTTGTGCTTTTCTTCCTTGCTCACTCCATCAAACGGCGTGATATCGCCGACAATACACTCCGCCATGTCGTGGACGAGTGCTAGTTTAATGCAATGGTCACGGTTGATGTTAATGCCCTTGTTTGATCCGGACAAGAGAAAGCTCATTATCGCCATTCGATACATGTGATCAGAAACGCTTTCTGGTGAAGTTACTCCCCGATAAACCCAGCCTGTACGCTTCGTAGACTTCAGCTTTCCGACCAAAGTCATGAATTTAAGAAGATCAGCCATGACTCAAGCAAAAAGTAATTACCCGGTTGCTGCCGACGTTGCTGCCGCTATTTTTTTCACCAGGCTTTTATAAAATGGCCACGAAAGACTGGATCCCAGTGTCGGACGGTTGTAATTCGGTGTACCAAGTACACGGAATTATAACCTGTAAGTCCTTTGACGAAGTGGATTCACGAACTGCGAAAAACTACAAATATGAAACGATATCTTCTCTGGCGGACATGCAGTATTTGACACGATACACCATGATAAGCTGATTCAGCGTCTCGAGTCTGACTGCGGATCATGGTTCGATTCACAGCTCACTATGTCTAGCCAATCAGTAAGCTTTGTTCTGTTGCATTTTACCACCTGTGTAATATTCGACGCATACGCAAGTATTTATCTCAAGAAACTACGGGGACGTTAGTCCATGCTTTCATAACGTCCCGCATCGATTATTGCAATAGCCTATTGTATGGGCTGCCAAACAACCATCTTGCGAAAATTCAGTGAGTTCTGAATGCTTCTGCTAGGCTGGTATGTAATGCGCCTAGGGTTTGTCATATTACACTAATAATGCGCGACTTGCATTGGTTGCCCATCAGGGCACTTAGGGTACTTCTCCTCACGTTTAAGGCGTTACACGGCCTCGTGCCTTAGTATCTGAAGTCCTTGATAAGTGTCAAGACGTCACGATATAATCTCAGGGGTTCTAATACTTTTCTCCTAGCTATGCCACCAGTGAAATCTAAGGCCACGCTAGGACATCGGCCATTCGCCGTCGCAGCGCCGTCATTAGAGATTGTGCATTCCAAATCTTACGCGACATTGTTTCGTCATTCTGCCGTCCTGAGTCTTCCAGTCGTCCTGTTGCGTAAGCTCCCTATTGTGGAACTCTCTGCTTCGGGCGAGATGACTTTCGGGCGACTTGACCGTAAACAGCAATCTTAAGTTATAAAAACGAGAAATAATAGATAAAAATATGACAAGGACGGTTTACGGTCAAGTCGCCCGAAAGTCATCTCGCCCGAAGTTATGTCGCCCGAAGCTAGAGTCATGTTGCCCGAAATTTATAGTCATGTCGCCCGATATCTTGAGTCATGCTGCACGAAATTTCATAATGCTCAAAAAGATTCCGAAAATGTTAAAAACTAGTCAGAGTGAAATGTAAAACTGTGAAACTCAGGTTGCTCGTTTCGCTGTCGTTTGATATCACGGAGATAGTAATCCTAAAGTAAAACACGAAAATGAAAAAACTAGTAATATCAGTTACAGTATGGTTCTTGCCGTTGTTGTTTTATATGTTGAAGCATTCTGATTTGAAAGTCAGGGAAATTTGAAAGTTTGGGAGTCAGGGTGGCTTAGTGGTTATCTATCGAGCCTCTCACCGCTGCCAGCCGGGGTTCAACTCTGGCCCCGGCTTGCATGTGGGCTGGGTTCCCGTCGATCTCAACCTGACTCGCGGGTTTTTCTCCGGGTACTCCGGTTTTCCTCCCTCATCAAAATCGACTCACAGCTAATTAACATCTTGCTGTGGAGCTGTGCTCCGAAATCAACATGGACTGTATAGCGGCAGCCAGAGACGCCCTTGTATGCTTTCAGTCCGATATCGTGAGCTGCCCCAATTACTACTGGAAGCACCTGAGTTCGGACACTCCACATTTTTTCTGAATCTCTCATGATATTATTATTATTATTATTATTATTATTATTATTATTATTATTATTATTATTATGAAAGAAGGTCCACATCACTAGCGAAACGCCGCCATCTTGATTACAGCACGTGCTCAAGAATCATCACATGGTTGCTAGCATGAGCAGTTCATAGCAACGAACAACGCTGCGATGAACAGCGATATTTTGAGTCGTTGTTTTAGTCCATATTTGCATAGCTTAGCGGACACAACATTTTACGAGTTTATTCCTTGCGATTTACTTAAGTTGTTGCCTTTCTTCAAGTTTATACACTCGATAAAATTTCGGGGGGCCATGACTCAAGATATCAGGCCACATTACTATGAATTTCGGGCAACACGACTCTGGTTCCGGGCTACTTGACTTCGGGCGAGATGACTTTCGGGCGACTTGACCGGTTACCAAGAAGCAGGAACCAATGGGCCCCTGGCCTTCGCAAATGCTCGGACCATATTTGTTAAAATGCCAACCACATCGTGTGTGTAGAGGCTATGAAGCCCCTTGGAAACATTTGATCAGTTTAACTTAACTCCCATCTTTGTCCCTAGACCGCACACTTCCAAAACCTTCAAAAACCCAGTGTCACAGTGGATTGTGACCCCTTTCGCGGATTTGGAACCCCTGAAAATAAGTGTTCGTTTGATTAAGGTAATGAAATTGCTTGGCAAATTGTTTTTTGAGTTGTAAAAAAGGCAAAATTAAAATATTTAGGTAGCTTTTTCTTTTTTTTTTTTCACCTCAAAGTAAAACGTTCTTAAAGCGCTGACCATATTAATTAAACTATCAACTAAAAGAAAAACAGTTCTTTCAAAGACAAGAGTCAAGACAAGAGTGCTTTAAACAACTTTTACTGAAACTCAAGTCGAACTTTGCTTTTTCTCCTTATTGAAAATTAATACGAGAATTCATGTCTGGAAAAGTTTGGTTATACTTGTTGTCAAGTAAACTTCCAACACTGCGTCTTCCAACCAAGAGGTGTTACTTGTGATAACGCCGCTCATTCTAACTATCAAATGGTAGGAAAAAAAACTATGAAAGAAACACCGCTTGAAGCTTAAGTCTGACTTTGCTTCTCTCCTTATTAAAAAATTAACACGACAATTCAATGAGTTCCTACTACGTGTTTCAAGCTTCTGTCAGAAAGGAGTTAAATTAAGATTCGCATTTACATAGTTAACGAAATGCCACCGCGAATATGTTATAAACAACCTTTACTGAAAAATTAACTTATCTAAGTCTTTTTCTCAAAGATTTATGCTTTATGGTATCAGTCAGTTTCCCCGATCCAAAATATAACTCTGCCTTGATAAACAATTGAATAAGCTGTAATAGGAAGTCGAAATCCGCGAAGGGGAACTAAAACTGCTACCGGATTTGTACCGGGAGTCCAATTCGCTGGGACACCGGCGTGGGGGAGCCAAGTTCAAAACGAAGAATAAAGAGTGAAAAGGGGCTGCAGCTAATGAAGAGGGAGTACCCGAAACGCCCTCTGACCGATTTGCCCATCAAGAGGCAAGTTATAAGATCGCTATGGCAAGTCTTAATGTAATCGCAACGTCACGGCACCTTTAGGTTTTTTTAAGGTAAGCACGTGTAGTCTTTTTGATATTTTTCGTTGAGTGCCCATTATTCATTGTGCATTCATTTAAAAATGCCACTATACTACTACTCATACAATTCATAACTGTAAAAATGTCTTAAAACAAGACAGCAAACAATGGAATATTGAAACTTCTTAGAGGCTTAAGGACGGTGCCTACTAATTGAAAGGTATTTTTGCGCGGTTGTATGGATATACGGGAGAAGCAGATCTCAACAAATGTTATTAAATTCCAAAAAGAAAATTGGGGGTAACCACGCATTTTTCAGAGATAATTAATCAACAATATTAGTAAAAAGCTTTAAAATACAAAGCAATATGTGGCGTTCCTTTCCACATTAAAGCTTACTTATCTCTGAAAAATGCATGGCTATCCTCAATTTTCTTTTTGGATAGCAAGAGCACTTGCTAAGTTCTGCTTTCTCCGAATAGTTTTAAACCGCGCAAAAATATCCCTGCATTAGTTAGCACTACCGATAGGAAAATCCGAGTATCTGGAGATGCACAGAACGTATGCGCAATAACAATAGTAGGCACCGTCCTTAAGCAAAACACCTCCAAAATTCATGGAGGAATGGTCAAGCGCATGGGAGGAATTAACTCTGTTACGGAGGCTCGTAAGTGTCCTGGTATGTGCCTTGCGTTTTCCTTCTATGGTCTTCTACGCTCGCCCATGTGTCTTCTCAGCGGCTATGAGTGACTGGCGATCTTGTTTGCAAGGAAGAAACGAGAAAATTGCGAGGAAGAGCTTCGAAGAGCTGGTGAATACGGATTAAAACTCTTTTGAATCATTTCAAATCGAAGTAAAAACGAATCAGTATAAATACACATCTCTTGACACAATTTAATCCTGTAAATCAATACCTCTTACTAACCCAGTTTGAGGTCCGTAATGTAAGTTACGGACCGAGTTTTTTCCCGTTAATTTATGGCCCAAGCGCGAAGCGCGCGGGCCATAAATCAACGGGAAAAAGCGAGGATCCGTAACTTACAGTACTGACCGAGAAAACGAGGTTAGTAAGATATTTATTATATCTCTGAGGTTAACCGGCGCGCGGGCAAGGAAACTAGTCAAAGTGAAGCGGAAGGTTCAACAGCCACAAAGAAAGCCGTGCCAAAATCCCGAAAACTAATAAAATCTTCTTGGCTGTTAAGTTTGAAATAGTTGCTTGCAAGATTCAAACAGTTTTCAGTACAAGTTTATGCAACAGAAATGACATGAAAAACTCGCTAGATGATGTTTTGTCGAAATTTTAAATTTAGCGGGCTGTACAGCGGGCCGTACTGTAGAATACGGCCCGCTAATTTAGCCAATTACAGCGCGCGTACTATCTGAGAGATATAATAAATTTTGTTATGGCTTAGCGTTACCGAGGTAAAAAGTAATTACAGTAATAACTTACAAAAACGAACAAACAATCACATGTCATCGGCTTAAATGACCTCTCCCCATAGGAGCTTTTCAAGACCAGTAAGAGTGCGTTCGATTGACCCTATTCCGGAATAAGAATACGCCAGTGGAGTAATTTAAAACGGCACGTGGTGTTTCGAAGCAACAAGGATAATAAAGATATGTTTAAAATATCATTTTAGGAGGTGTTTGACAATTTTAACGAAGGATTTCTAACCTCTATTCCATGTATTCCTATTCCAGAATACGGTCAATCGAACGCACCCTAAGAATCCAGTTTGCAAACCAGTTGGCCATGCATTTAAAATCGACACAATCTCTCCGCCAAATGAAGGATCATCCTTCATTGTCAGTTTGCTCCAAATGAAGAATTATATCCTCCATTTATATTAGTCTGTCCCAGGACTTGTGGTAGCAGAAAATAAGCAAAAAAGTAAAAGTAGTCGCAGGACAGGATTTGAACCCGGAATACCCACTTTGAACGAACTGCTGTTATCCATTTAACCACTAAAAATCACCAAAATGGTAAGCGTGCCGATTATTTATCAATTCTTATAAGTATAGATATATAATTATTGCTGAATAATGGTTATGTCTAAGGCTTGATTTTAAGATGGTTAGCTTTCTCTTGAAGTTTGGTAACCGACATTTTTCACAGTGTGAGCTTGCTTCTTAGCGGGTTTTAAGACATGTTTACAGTGGCATTTGGAAGAGAAAAATTATTGACTTTAAATAAAAAGGACGTCCTCGCAAGTAGTGATGTGGTAGTCTCGTGGTTAAGTGAAGGGGTTGTTAATCAAACGTCCCCAGGTTCCAGTCCTCCGAGTCCAGACATTATGGTTCGGCTTAAAAAATGTTCATTTCCCATGATCCCTATCAAATTTTTCGTGTCCAAAATGAACGATAATACTTCACTTGGAGCAAATTGCAATTGACAATTGAGAATAATCCTTCAATTGAGAGAGAAACTTGGTTGTTACGATGCCAGCCGAGAGGTTGAACCTGGGACAACCAGGATCATATTCAACGAGTGATGAGAACGGGTCTCGAACCCGGGAGCTTCCATTTTCAAAGCAAGCACACTACTAGTAACCAATTTTTTTTTAGTTCTTCGACCTTTTATTCTTAAGCTTGAGTTTTAATTGTTACTTGTCCTACGATTAAATTTCACATGACCGTTTTAAACGAAGTCCGAAGTCAGAGCCAACAGGTGTAGCAGCCATGAGAACACCAGTGAGCCAGAGAAGAGAAACATGCTAGCGTTAACATGGTGAACACCTCCGCTAGTACTGCATTTTGCTTCTTTGTTTAAGTCCTCCCTCACTTCTTTCAGATCTAGGACCAAGTACTCCTTGTACTTACCCTGAAGCCATTTCTGCATCGACAAGTCGTTAGTCAATTCATAGAATGGCTCTAAGGCCAAATTCGTTGGGTACGGCATCTGTAGAATAGTCGGGCGCCATAGAAAATCATTGGCACACACAGCAGGATTCAGAGAATTGCCTCCTCGACAGGTTGTGAATGGACCCGAAATTATCGCTTCACGAACAGACTCGCTCAGGTTCCGTCGGTAATAAGCAGATGATGAAACACTGTGAGCGCCCTTGTAAGGAATCAATATTTCAGCCTCGAAATCTGCTTTCTTTTCATCAGTTTTTGTAAGGTCACAATACGACACGCTTAGAAGGGACTCCTTACGACCTCCCATTTCGGCTTCACGGACATAGTGGGTCCCATATTCCTTGAAAAAATCCATTGCTTTTGCATCATTTTGACTTTTCAAGAGTTCCAAAAACTCCTTTTTAAATGTGTCATCCCAGTTCTGGCTTGCTTTGAAATTGAAACTGTTGCGAAACGGAACTTGGAATAGTCTGTACTCCATTCCAGATATTGCAGATGAATAGGAACTGGCAGAGTACAATTTACTGTAACGGTCGTACTTTGCTGAAGCCTGAAATGTCTCTGTGGATTCCTCTTTGTATTTGATGCCATAAGACTGAAGTTCTGCCTTGACGGTTTCTTTAACACTTTTGAACACTTGGGAAAAAGGGACGGACCCAATTGCCACGGTATCAATTGACATCCCTCTGGGAACGAGAAAACTCTTTAGACCGTACTCAGAAATATCAATGGTCTCCATAAAACGTTGATCCCTGTTTACTGGAAACTTCTCAAATTTCAGCCATCGAGGATTGGCCATTTTTAAATGTTTCATGTTCCAACCTTTCATAACAATGTTCAGACCTGGAAGACACCCGTCTGGAGCCCATTCTACAAAATAGCAGTCCGTCAAGGGTTGATGGAATAGCTTATTGCGCTTCCTAATGAACTTCAAGTTTGCTAATTTTCCCACATTTTGTGAAGAAGAAGCGGAAAATCCCAGCAGGACTCCAGTGGTAGTATCGTACGAGGCGCCGTGAAAAGTGAAATTCCGCGAGCTGAATTCCGGATGAACAAGTCCCGATTCCGGTACTGATTTTCCATTCGGTAAGGTGATGTTTGTGAAATTCACGAAAGGAACCATAAAAGGGATGGGTCTCTCAATGCTTGAGGCTCTTAGAAGATACGGATCGCGGAAAGTTTGAGATCCATTCATGGCAGATTTTAAGCAGTTGGTTGTAGCACCTCCGAAGCAAAATATTGCTGGGAACTCGTACCAGTTTGAACGGCTCGAGTATGTTGGAGAGGAGATGTCCAGGACCACAGTAAACCGGTCGTCCTTCGTAAGCAAAGCTCTTTCAGGGTCACGGAAAACTCCCTGAATTCCATTTACCGATCCTTTGATCACGTGGTACACGGTCGGGTAGAGAGGGCTGTCATACTCGAGAAGAAGTTCAACACCAGGGCTATTACCTGAAGCTGAAGATAATACTTTTTAATAAAATCAGCCTTGTCTAGTTGAAGGAGCTCAGTACGTTTTTATGTTTATCTGTACAATGCTGTACCTCCCTTAGTGGCGGGGGTGGGGTGGGGGAACGAAGGGACGGTGGGTTTTTTCACAGTCAAGAGGGTCAAGAAGAACTATTTCTTTCAATAAGGAAGCAAAAGATGGACAAGAAGCTTTCTTTTAAATAATTCTTGACTAACAAGAATTAGTCAAATTTCAAATTGCTTTTTGACCTGAAGACTATGCAGGGTTGAGTTCAAATAAACAAAATTCTAAAAAGCCAGAAAATCTTTTCTTCTGACGTTAAAAACTATGGCTACCCATTAATCATTTGCCAGAAAGAACACGGCTGCTACGGAACCCAGGTATGCTAATTAGTTAAGTTTGAATATTACGCAACACGATGAATCCACAACGGCCGAGAAATCTCACAAAAGCATTTTCCAGCGTAAATTGTATTGAAACAAACAACATATTGCTATCAGAGTAACAAAAATCCTTCCCATTTCAATTGCGTGTGTCCAAACAAGAAACACAATTCGTGTCACAAACCATATGCAATTAAATAAATTTCTCACAGTTCAGGATCAAACCCTTTTCTGAAGAACCTTTTCCGTGAATAATGAAGCACAAAATAGACAATAAGCTTTTTTTCAAATAATTCTTCACCAGCACATTTCCACCTATTTTTTTTTAACTGAAGACTGTGCAGAGTTGAATATAAAGTAAATGTAAACAGCCAGACAACTGAGATGCAATTTCAGTATACACAGATGCATTCAAGGCGTTGGATTCCTTCAACTTTTGTTAAACCCATACAGAATTTGCCATTTAGTTTCAGTGTTGTACATAACAGCAAAATTAGTAGATGAAGTATCACGTGAGGATTCGGTCGCTAAGTAACCGCCGTACATGCTCAACACAGAGGTCTCTTTTCCCGTACTCCAATAATTAACAGAATTCGGATGTGACAACATGGGAAAAGTAGCAGTCCTTCATTAACTCATCATTTGACAGGTAAGGAATTTTTTCTTCGAAATCGGTACAAAATAAAATAAAAGTTGCGTTACCTCCGATCCGGCACTGACAATTTTCGCGGAAAACTGGAAACGACTTTACCCAAAAATTTGATTTTTGCCGACGGAGACAATCGTGTCGTGAAGCAAACATCTTTTGAAGGGCTAAATCATGGAAATAAAACTACGTGAAAACCTTGTTTTTTTTTAAACGCGAGGAAAGAGGATGATGATCAAAGATAACAAATGTAAGGACAATCGAATTTCGAAAACCGAGTGGAAAGAGATTTGTTGGGACAAAATATAGGATCACGTGACCAAAATAACGGATCGTGGAGTGTAGAATTGCGAGACGAAATCCACCTTGATTGAAGTGCGACTGGTGCTGAGGCGATCACGGAGAGTTGTATTTCAAGCTCCATAACTTCACGCGGTATCTGTGCCTTAGCAATGGCTTTTGCTATTTCAATCTATTATAAGTAATCCGTCTTGCAAGATGTTTGGCCTCCTATCTCCCTCAAGTAATAGTCCATATGAGTTAAGGAAGCAGACAGAGGAGGTTTGCTCAGCCGATTGTTAGGACCCAAAGATTTGGGAAAATATTTCATTATCAAGCGCTCGAAAGAAACACTGATTTGTAGTTGAATATTTGATTATTATTGTAAAGAGGCGCAATTCAGTTTTCACTGCTATGTTTCTTAATTAAACACAGTCTATGTTTATGCCTTTTCCAATTGGCGAATTCAGTTACTGCCACCGTGAGCTGGACATTTGCCTTTACCAGTTCTTTGGATCCTAGACAAGGTACAGTTGTTGAAAAATAAAAAAAGAAAATTCTCCCAAAAAAATTCTTCAACTCGACTCGATCTTGACTCGAGGTTGACTCGTGGCTTGTGGTTGACTTGGGTTGCGACATAACTTCCCTGAGAAGAAGATGAATCTACACACAAAGACGCAGAAGACTCTACGCACAAAGACAATACTAAGCAGGGAAGTAGTAGAAAAGACCTATTGCGCAAATTTTCCATTTTCTTTACACGGCAAAAACCGAATTAAAGTCATTTTCTCAGACTACCCTGGAACCATGCTCCACCCTCAGTCCCTCGCTCGGCTCGCTTCACTCGCCAATTTTTTTTCGCCACCTTCCTTTTGGCTCCATAACCCCAACTGCGGAGCTTGGTCCCAGGCTATTCTCAGACCAAATTGCCATGTGGCAACCCAGTAATGAGAGCATAAAGTTAATGTAAATAAAATGTATAAACCCAAACACTTCAGGGCATATTTTGTATAAACATAACAATGGTTTGTTTATATTGCATGATACAGATCTCAGTTTGTAATAATGAGCAAGCACTTTGATAGGTTGCGTTGATTTATTGAAATACTATACCATGTAAATTTAAGAACATCTTAAGAACGTTTTCAGCCTCATGTCGCAAAAATATATAAGTACGTTCAGCCTTACGTCCAAAATTAGCAGTTTTTTAAAACAAAAAGGAGTGTAGTCACTCAGCTTGAGTTTGTTTGCCACACTAACAACCTGAACTGTTGTTCATTCTAATTGACAGGTGTCAGATCGTGACAGAGTTTTATAAAAAAAAATGTTTTAAAGTTTGTTTGTAAATCCCTTTCGTCATTTCGAAAATAAAGTATTTCGATAAAGCCTCTACCTATCACGTCTGTTTTCTATACTATCTGACTCGTTAGAAAATTGCTCAGTTTAGGGAGAATCTCCTAGCTAGATAAGTTTCTTAGTTATCTTTTAAGGGGCATTGTACCTTTATTAAGTCTATTACTTATTTCATGTATCTTTATTTACGTGTGGTACAAATAAACTGTTTGTTGTTGTTGAATCTTGCTATAATTATAGCCTTAAATTTTTCGGGTTCTTTTTGCAAGCATTTCTTCAGGTTTTAGAAAAAATAAACATGTTATTCACCAGCCTAGGTCGGTCCGTATCGGGAAAAACTGTGCCCTCTGTCTTGAGTACCGCCCTCGGGAATAGTTTTTCCCAATACGGACCTCCCGGCTGGTGAATAACATATTTATTTTTTTAATATAAAAAGACAGGTTTATTTCAATCTTCCAAGAAGTACGGGATGATTGAATTACTACCAACACTGATTCATTCGTGCATCATTAGTGGAACGACTGCAAAATTTGCAGCATTTTATAACAAGGAAACACTGGCTTCAAATTCGATTTACATATAGAATTCTCGATTAAAAAATTGGGTTGATGCTGGTGGCAAACCGAAGTCGGACACCTAGCTTAATTTGAATTTCTCGGAATATAAAATGCCTCCGCTTGTTGTAATGCAGCTACCTTTGGGGTTTTTTTTCGTGTAGATAAGACTTAAAAGAAAAACTGTTATCAGGACACACGTCATGAGACATAGTTGCCATACGAACCTGTCGAAATCAGCAATCCGAGGGAAAGCAAGGAAAAGACACACAGCCGGAACGCGTTAGCCTTCATCGCACTCACTTCGGAATGTGTACGTTGTTATTCATATAGCCTGGGTAGCAAGCGTTTCCGTGGGGTTTTCTGACCGAGCAAAAAATGCTCTCGCCCCATTTTTTGCTCGGTCAATATTTTTCTTCTGCGCCCCACGGAAACGCTTGCTATTATGCGTGTAGGTTGATTCCTGGCGCATATTATTCGCTCTCTGGTCGTTATAATATTTAACAATTATTCCATGAGCGCGCGTTGGATATGAGATGGTAAATAGCCAATGAGGCGCGTAGCGCCGAGTTGGCTATAACCACTCTAATATACAACAAAGCGCGAATGGAATAATTGTCTTATTAAATTCCTTAAACTCCAAAAGTTTAGAAGTACGAGATACGAGCGAAAAAAGCGAGAAAATCCTAGCGAAATCGAAAAAAGTTGATGAAGATGCGATGTTGTGTAATACCTCGTGGTCAGACAGACGCAGGCTCATCACAAAAACATTTCTTACCTTTTCGCGTATCTCTAAGCTTCGAAAGTGATCCAAACTTTCCACAAAAACGTTTTTCTTTTGCTTTATACCGAAAGAAATTTCGCTTTCTGGCGTAAACATTTTTAGTTTAGCAACGCTAAGCGCAATCATTTACCATATAAGGTCAAACTAAGGTATATGAGCTGATAACCGAGATTGAGTGAACCAATCAGAGCACGAGAGTTGCATTATCCGAGGTTGAGAATTTAATAATTAAACATATTCAAAGTCAGATTCCTGACCGGATACATCTATATACTTTTTCATTTCATTTATTGGCCAGAGGAAAAAAAAAAGGAAGAAAAAACAATATAAATACATTGCTCATTTGGCCAGCTTTTTGTGCTGTTTATATCGTTTCCACGCGCCCTAAAGGACAGACAGATGACGCTCTTTTTTAACACATTGAAGCACGACTACCACGATGACCAAGCACAACCTATTTAGTTTACTAGTGTTAAACATTCCATGAACCAGAGGGTAGTAAAAAATTGCCCTAAAGGTGTATTCAGTGGCTTGAACTACTTGAGTAGTTAAAACCTTGATCCCATGTGCATATATTATAATCACGATCACAATGGCGCAGGGCGTGCATAAATTAGGGCCAACGTTGAGCATGACGCAACGCAGAGTAACCCTAAGAGACACGTGTTACAGAAATAACACGTGCATCCCATGTCTTCCCATAAATTAGGGTTTGGCTAATGAGATGCAAGTGACGTACGTACAAGTTTTCATGGATGACAAAGAAAGGGTGGGCATGCATTAAAGGCAAGTTTGAACACAACCCCAGCTCAACAACACGTACAAATTTCGGCGGAGAAAAGGGGGCATTATTCCTGTAAGAAATGATGCTATTTATGTCGTCGACTTTGACCTCCTCGGGTCACTAGATACATTCAGCCACAAAAATGAGCCAATCATAGATCAGGGCAGATTAAGGGATTACGATCTCCGTGACTGGCGCTCTTAGCTGTGCATTTGCTTATCAAGATTTTTCAGGCAAGTTTTATTCTGCTTAAGTTCTTTTTTAGAGGGCTTCATTCTCGCTAAACGCTTTCCATGGCTCCACCTCGGGTATTGATTATTGGCCACTCCTTTATCCGCCGTTTAAAGGACTTTATTACCTCTTATCCCGACCTTAACGCCAATTTTCTCGTTGCCGAAGACTGCGAAATTAAATGGCATGGTGTTGGCGGTAGAACTATTGCAAAAACTCGAGCCTTTGATTTAACAGTGGTTGAGTCTTTTCTGCCCCAGATTGTCATTTTACAGCTGGGATCAAACGATCTCGTACACACTGACCCGTTGTCGATAGCTTCTGCTATTGAGGATTTAGTAACTTTACTCTACGACCGCTTTCAGGTCAAGTGTGTTTGCGTTTGCCGAACTGTTTATCGAGAATCGAGCCCCACGTATAATAAACGCGTTCGTGATTATATTAAGTCAAATACTGGAAGGTACTGCAAGAGTCACTCCATTACTCTTTTTATTGGAGGCATAGGGGGTTTTGGAATACCAAGGTTAGCCTTTATTCCAGCGATGGCGTTCATTTATACTCGCGCGGCCATTATCGACTTTTTAGGAGCCTCAGAGGGGCCGTTTTAAGATGCCTGCATTCCCTACACAATGAGGGCATTTAACCAATAGTAATCTCTCACCATTGAAAAGATTTGCTATTTATTTGCTATTGGTTCGCCAGTTCCTTGCGTTTTATGTTCACCAAGCCGATGAATATATATATTTTTAATGAATCAGCCTTCAGTTGGAATTACACGTTGCTGACTTTTTGGTTGCAACATTCCACGCTGTTCACAACTTTTTATATCATGTGCAGATATCCACCTGATGGCACAGTGTGCCCGATGTTATTTATTATACCGGCTTTGGTTGTTTTTATTGTGAGCTAATTACAAAAGCCATACGGGTGTACAATTCTTTCGACCACCGAGTAGGATAGGTGTGTCCAATGCACTCGGCTGCTGTTTTTTCTCACACTGCTATGAAACTCGGCTTTTTGATACGTTTTCCGATAGCCCAGTTTATCAGTTAACCAGATGCGGGACATCTGTTGATTCTTAATTGACTTCTAATCAGTGGGGTAATATTAGCTCTCACGCCTCCTTTTTAATTAGCTTAGCACCATCATCTATGCCTGCAAGAAACGCACGTTAGGCACAAATTTTCGTCGCTCAAAGTGGTTACGTCCTTCTGAGCTCCCTGAAGTGGCTCCTACAATGCCCTCCCTGGCTTCATGTGCAGCTTCTGAAGCCAATAACGACTCTGGGCTTATGCAAGTAAATGTCGAGGCTCTGGTAACTACTATTTCTGTGGCCGTCTCTGAAGCCGTGAATGCTGCCCGAGTAAATCGGCGTTCCAGCAACAATAACGTGTTGACCCCAGTTCCTTCCACGTCAATTGTACATCCAAATGATCAGGCGATGGAGGACGAGGTAACGGCGCTAACGGGAGTTTCAGGTACGCTCGACTCATCTTGCACCTTGTCTGCGACCGCAAATAGGCCCCGCCAATTATTTACCAGCATCGCCATCTCCCTGGGATCACGCATGAGTGCTAAGACAAAGCCAAGATTTGGCAAAACGAATATGTAGACTTTGGGGCGTTGTTGAGCGTTAGGCCCTTGACTGAAACGTTTGTACTATCACTCTCGCCGCTCTATTGTTTAATGCTATCATTTATACGCCTTACGTAGCTCACGCATGGGCTGCTACGTGCTTTGTAAAATTACCCCGGGGTTTAATATAATCACATACTTCTTAATAGGCAATCATCATTAGCCTTTCATTGACGCCTTGGGGCAGGGGTCGTACTGTGCCCTTTTTTTGTTTTATGGCGCGTCATAAGTTGTCCTACAAATATGTCGCGGGATTTATTCCACGGGAGTCAAGGAGGTCGCACGTACGCGACATAAATGATATTTGAAAAAAAGCCCGGTCAAAAGACAGCTGCGAGGTCGAAGGCTACGAGTCTTGGAAGAAAATCTGCGAGCCAAAGGATGAAAACAAGTCATCTCCATACTGAGAATAATCCGGTGAATAGTGCAAATTTGTACATTGGTATGGGTTAAAATTCGCCGTAAGGACCAGATAAAACTTTTGTAGAGGAAACCGGTGACTAAAATTTTGAACCGATAGCTGTAGCTAGCTGTGAACACGTGTTGTCTTTGCAGCATTGCAAAAATCCAATTTTTGCCGGTATTTCAGATTTGATTGACGTTGTGACAGAAGATTAACAAAAAATTGTTATTTTAAGGCCATTAGACAAGATATGACCTGCTTTGAGGCAGGACATCGGTTTTTATTATCTTTAGGTCCTTAGGTCCTTAGCACGCGATGACAGATTTTATGTCCAATGTAAACACCAAAAGCGTTAGTGCGAACCCTGTCCATGGTAGTTCAAGCATGGGCTGCTACCAGCGAGTCAGTACACTTGATTGTTCCACTTCCGCAGTGACTTTTCAACGGTACATCTGTTTTCTCTGCCGTTACAATTTTCCCTCCTAGTTGGCAATGTCAAGTTATAGGTCAGTCATGGGCTGCTATTTACGTGCCATTTAATTGTACTTTTCCATTTTCTCTTTTCTCACACATACACTCTCGCTTGCGGCTGTAGTTCAGGCATGGGCTTCTCCGGCCGTGGGAACGTTATCTGTTCGCGTTGCCAAGTATCGTCGTGCTCTTTGCGTGGTCTTGGTGGGGCTTCCACATTTCCGTGGCCTTGGCGCTTTTTGTCGCCCCACCTATGTTGAAAGTGGCTTTAATTTACTGCATTTTTTATAGATTTCGTTGATGATATAATAAATAGCCACGTTTATGGCCGAATAACGCCATGCAACATGTTTGTAGTTGTCCTTTTTTGAGACTTCCATGTCTCAGCGAACTTAGTGCGACCACTTGCAAAGTGCCCTATATAGCAATATTTTTATATCAAGGCCGGGGATAAGTGTCGACATAAATATAACAAACATATATTCCGTACATTTCAAACACTTTATTGAAAGAAAAAAAAGACACTCATATATTGTTTAGGGGGCCGACATATCTCTCCCTCAACGCCGTACCGGGAGGAAGGTCGGTAGCAGAAAGCGATCGCACGGGATGACTCGTTTGGTACGACTCCAGCGCCACGTCTGGAGGTACTGGTTTTTTCTCTCTTCTTCAAATATTCCGTCAGCGCAGGCGAAAATGGTCTGGCTTTCCGATAAGTACCCTAGCAAGAGGAGATGCTGGTTTTTATCAGGACTTGACATTTCAGTTGATCGTACAGGCATAAACGCACTCGTAACGTAAGAACCACGCGTGTCTGGTGTTCTCCAGATAGAGGTAAGAGATGGTTTCATGCAGACTGGGACGCCTAAAAGGCTTTGCGTGTTGTAAGACAGCATGGCGGTTCACGAGTGAAGTTGTCTCTGGCCTTTCTGTGGATGAATTCCAGGACCTAAAGATACGATATGGGCAACGGTTTTGAAAGCTAAAAATTTCAATGCATGCTGTACTTTTCTGGTAGGACTGGGTGGCCCGACACTTATTTAAAAAAAATTGTAAGAGGAGAATCGGGCGTCTTCCCTTGTTATTGATCATGGATGGCAGAATTACCCAGAATTCGTTTTGGGCAGGAAGGAGGCAACTTGAGAAGTACTAGCCAGATACTAAGCAGTAGCCCTGGCTGGTGTGCTATTAACGTAGACTGTCATACCATGCGAGCAGAGACTCTTTCGATCTTCCTTGATAAGTCGGGAAGAGGAAATATGACTCTGCCAGCCGCCTCGACATTCTTTGATTTGCCGCTCATCCAAAGAAATGAATGAGTCAGTCCAGTTTCGACTCAAACCTGTTTTTTTTTGTGCATGATCAATCGCCACGCGTTATCAATTTTTTTTTTAAGTTTACAACAGCTTGGCAATTTTTAACTGTCTAAATTCCCATGAGTATTTCCTCCATATGTCGGTTACAGAAACTAGTCTGACAGAAACCTATAAATTTTTCAGCAAGAAAATGAAATGGCAGTTTTAAAAGTATGAACTATCTTGAGTTTCGAATGCAATGATTCCTTGGTTGTCGTGTGTTTGCCAGAGCTGTTCGAAAATATCCTGACGGTTTGTTTTCGTTTTGTGGTTTGTGGTTAGTGGTCACGCGTGACTGACACCGACTAAATTTGAATTTTGATGCATGCTCAATACGAAATGTTGAGGCGGCTGGCAGAGTCCTTTTCCTCTTCCCGAATTATCTAGGAAGATCGAAGGAGACTCTGCTTGCAGGGTACATATGTCAGAGAAAGAGATGTTTAGTTGCCTGTTGCGGTAGTGAAGTTCACATCGAAATGAAAGATGTCACCGACAATCACGAAGAGGAAAATGCAAAAGAGGAAGAAGAAAACGAGGACCCTAAAAAAGACGAACCAACTTTTACAGAAATTGTCTTATGAAGTGGATTGACCATCCGCTTTAGGGGGAGTCGACAAACTGTATCGTGCGGCGCGTCGTTATGGTTTAAAGCGCTGGCAAGTACCCAATTGGCTCCGGCAACAACCTGGCTATACCCTACACAAACCTGCAAGAAAGCACTTTCGTCATAACCGAGTGATTGTGTTTGATATAGATTCTCAATGGAAGGCGGACTTGGTTGAGTTCGAACATTTGAGTCGCCGGGTGGAATAAAGGATACAAGTATCTACTTCTTACCAGGTAGGTGTAGGTTGTCCCCTTGAAATAGAAAAAAACGGGTGCCTCGTTGGTGGTGTTATTTGAGAGCACTTTTCAGGAAGCCGCAAGTTGCAAACAGACGCCGCAAACGAATTTAAGAACAAGGCTTTTCAAACCTTCCTCAAAAAGGAGAATGTACACCATTTTGTAATCTACAAGAAACCAAGGCTCAAGTGGTTGAAGGATTCAAAAAGCCAACAAAGTATAAATTCAAATTGGGAGATCAAGTCAAGATCAGAAAGCATAAACGCATGTTGAAAATATGTTACTTACCATCTTGGATGGAGGAAACCTTCACTGTTGCTCAGCGACTTCCGTGCGACCCACACGTGTATCGTTTAAAGGAAGCAGACGATGACAGGATTCAAGACACTTTTTACGAATTTGAGTTACAGAAAGTGATAAAAACGCCAAAACAGCTGTTTCGTATTGAAAAAAATATACGCAGGGGACTAGGAGCGAATAAGGAGGTGCTGGTGCTTTGGAAAGGTCCACCTCCGCCATTTTACATTGCTCATGGTTCTCAGATTGGAGGCTGGGCCCTTACTGTGGTTGGTCTTAAAAACATTGTTGAATAGGCGGTTACATGCTTCAACATTGGTTGTGTGTTGGAGAAAATGTTTGATCGAAATCAAATATTCTTTCAACACAACGTTTTGACCAAATGTCATTAAATATGCATGCTACACGCTCTAACATTGTTGATCCAACGAATGTTTTATTACACCCGGCGTTCATTTGAATGCTTCACTCACCTGAGAAAGAAAATACGGTCATGACTGGTTCATCTTACCAGCTGGCACCTCCATCACATATCTTGGTATTTACATCTTTCCTCCTTCGTTGTCGCTTTGTTCGGGTAAGCAGAGGCTGGTTCAAGTTCAAACTAATCTCGTGGAACCGTGGCAGGTGGGTGACAAGCGCTTACCTCTGTTGCATGAGATGTTACTCCCAGGCAGTTTTCGAGTAACACTCCTTGAAGAAAGAGAACAGATTGTGTACCTGCCTTTGCGGACAAAGATATTTCAGACCATTGAAATCTATTGAACGAGTGGATATGGACAAACGCCAGCATTTTTTGACGGCATCGTCAGCGTCGTTTGACATTTTCGCCGTCAATTAACATGATCAAAAGTTTTTGCACGGTCACCGGCAGCCTCGCTTCAATTCTTAGGCCAGGTAACGTAGCTAGAACTGTAAAAGGGTCTATTGATGATGTGCGGCTATTCAGCGCGATTGACCGTACGTGCCAGGTACCAACATGAACATTCAACATTTGTTTACATTCGACATTCATTCATTTATTCATTTGAATGTAACATTCATATGTACCGTACGGTAAATGCCACTTGGTACAGGGATGGTCAATGTCCAGGGTTCAGGGTCTGTCGATTGTAAAGGAAACTTCCACTGTTTGAACAAATGTCCACTAAAATGTTCCATGTGTACTTATTAGAAGATCTGTAACAACAAAAAAAATGCAGTACCTAATGATATAATTTTTTTTATTGTCTTCCAAAGAACGGCCTCAACGTTTCCCGGTGCCGCCATCTTGAATGTCGCGCCTAAGGAGTAATAAGGTGTCTGGAAGGAAACAAATGTTTTTACATTTACGAGAAAGCACAAAATTACTTTGAGTTGAGGATACCGGCCGGCTGTTAAGTGATTCTACCTAAGAAATTAGCTCGCCCCTTGGAGTACTTAAACCATCATTATAATATTATATCCTCAGCTGTACCAAATCGGAGACCTTGTCCAGATCAGAGCTTCCTTCTTGTGAGGACAACGACAACGCCTGTCAGAAAAGAAGAGTTGGTGGGGGGATTGCTCTCCATAGACGTTTTTCAAACCATCTAGGTGTATTCCGATTTAATCGAGTCTCAAGTAGTAAGAAATGCTCAAGCCAACTTACTTCCGATACTCGTTCCTCGTGGTCAGCCAGGGAACATGATCACAGAAGAAGTCAAGGTGTCATCCTACCCGTACAACTGTGTTTTCCTCCGTGGCGTTCAATGTAAGGGAAGACACGAGTCAAGTGATACCATTTGCTCCAACCTCGTTTCCAGGGCTTTTCACCGCCAAGAGCAGTGAAAAGCCCTGGGAACGAGGTTGCATTTGCTCCGGGAACCGTACGCGTGACCCTGCATTTTCGGCGTCGTGCTATTCTATAACATCATGTAATTACCGATGAACCACCAATATTACCCTTATGGACGACATGTTGTACCGTATATGCAGCACGGCAAAGAAGGAGACAGTAGTATCTATGGAGGAAAACAGCCTTATGGTCAAGGGGGTAACGGCTTAGGTGGAATGTTTAATTTCAGTTCTTGTTCCGTACAGCAACTCCCTTTCTCAAACCAATAGCAAAAAAAAAAGCGAGAAAACGAATGCTCGATACTGGATTGGAAACGGGACTGCAACTTGTCCAAGACGTGATCAATGGTCAGCCCGTTTAAAGAAATGGAAACCGCTAAAAAGTTGTCTCGGTTAGGCGGGTTGTCCCTAGCAGAGCGTTTACAATGCAGCTAGGGTTACCCTAGCGCTAGAGTGACCCTAGCACTCAGATTATTATTATTATTATTATTATTATTATTATTATTAAAAATACATGTAAGGAATGGATAGATACGCCTAACAATTCCAACTTGAAATCAAGTGAAGTTATGCTCCTTGCACTGACTTGTGAACGCAATTTTACCAATTGCGTTGAGAAGCCCTAAAAATGTCAGGACTTCAACGGGGTTTGAACCCGTGACCTCGCGATACCGGTGCGACGCTCTTACCAACTGATCCATGCAGCCACTAACGCTGGGAGCTGGTCATTTGTGGGTTCTAATGTTCCCGTAATGAATGAATCAAGGGTATTGAAGTTTCATTAACGGCGAAGGCGTCCCTTAGGCTATCGCTATCGAATTGAAAGATGGTTAGATCATTCAGTTCAATTTCACTTGACAAAGGTGGTGACAATGCCTTCTTTTAGGACGGTGCCTACTAATTCAAAGATATCTTTGCGCAGTTTATTGAATGTGCTGGAAAAGCACATCTCAAGAGGTGTTATAATCCAAAAAGAAAATTGGGGGTAACCACGCATTTTTCAAAGATAATTAATCAACAATATTAGCAAAAAGCTTTAAAATACAAAGCAATGTATGGCGTTCCTTTCCAAATTAAAGCTTAATTATCTCTGAAAAATGCATGGTTACCCCCAATATTCTTTTTGGATAGCAAGAGCATTTGCTAAGTTCTGCTTTCTCCGCATAAATTTAAACCGCGCAAAAATATCCCTGCATTAGAAAGCACTACCAATAGAAATCCGAGTATCTGGAGATGCAAAGAACGTATGCGCAATAACAATAGTAGGCACGACCAGTCTAAGTGGTCCGGCAAAAGTTAAAGCAAAACTCACATACTTGCTTACATATTTTATTTAGCATGGAAACACGATAAGATTAGCTTTTGCTACTTGAGAGGTTCTCCACAACAACATTACTAATATATAAGATTAAAA
>NC_090870.1:55533255-55540755 GCF_036669935.1 Montipora foliosa
TCTCCAAGAAGTGTCCATTCTTGTGTCACAATACGGGCATTCACTGAAAAACTTCTATCTGACTCAGCATTCGATTGCGCAAGAATAAAGCCCTGATTTGACAAATTTTGGAAGAGCTGAAAATCGTGGCCCAGTCCTACCAAAATACTTGAAACTGAATACAGCTCACCAGAAATGGTCAACACGTTGCCCTTTTTTTAATTGCTCAACATCTTGGTCATTAGAATAAGTACGCGTGATAAAAGTGAGCAAGATTTCAAAATAACTACATTTATGGATAATGAAATGCTTTTTCAATGAGTTTATTCAGAAGATCATCATCATGTTCAGTTGAACATAGTCAAGTGAACTACATTACTACAATCAGCCACAAAGCTTTTTGACACATGGTGTTTAAACAGTGCCTTTTAAGTGTAAAATAACACTATAATCTGAATCATGCAATAAATTATGATAAGACCCCCCCCCCCCCCCCTCCTTCCCCCATTCAATGTTGCCTATTTGTATCTAAATATCCCGGGAATCACGCTACAACATTGTTTGGAGGAAATGGGGCGAATTGGACTAACTAAGAAGGCTAAAAGATAAAAGAAAGGTAGTTGGTCAATGTGTCAACAACAGGAGCCCATGACTAGGAGCCTCCCAATGCATTGTATCCTTGAGTCAACCTTTGAGCGTATCTTTCTATTTTTAGAACTAATCCTTTAGCAGGTGACTCACGTTTACAACAATTTACATCAATTTGCGCAATTTGCATACATTGTTTTTGCTATTTTTGTCTTTGTTCCATGCACAATAACTTTATTCTGATTGGCCATTCTAAACAGTGCGTGCAGAGCCGAAGAACTCGTAGCGTTCTAAAAATAGAAAGATAAGAGCAAAGGTTGACTCATAGGGCGTGTATAGGAGAGGCATACAATTTGGTTTTATCAACGGAGTTGATAATGTAAATTGGCCACCGTACAGAGATTCTGAAAGCTGACGTTTCGAGCGTTAGCCCTTCGTCAGAGCGAATCCAAGAGAGGCAACCTCCTACTCATGCGCTCCTGGTCAACAATTTTGTCGCTGATTGTAGAACATGTAAAGTGGGTACACAAGAAAATTTGACAAAAATAAAGTAATTATATACTACTTGCTTAATCCTGAATCTTCGTCTGAAGCACATGACTATAATTTTATTTTCAATTCTGTAACACACATTGGATTCACCAGCTAAAAAATAGGAAAAATAGGAGGTTTCATTTAAAAGATAGGAGAAAATAGGAATGTGCTAAAAAAAATAGAATAAATAGGAAAAAAAAAATGGACACCCTGCCCCGGTTGCTGCACCGGAGCGGAAATTTCGTTCCGGTGCGAAATCTCGCCACGGTATCATATAAAAGAGGAACGAACACTCGTTCCGGTGTGAAATCGGGCTCCCGGTGGGCTGGAACGGGTAGAACATGCGTACTTTTCCTGATAGACGCCATATTTGCAATTTGGATTCACGCTAGTATTTTATCGATATGTGATGTCCCTCAAAGTAAACACGATACGAATTCACCGAGTCATCAAGAAGTCACCCCGTTGTGAAACTAGCGCCGGGGCAAGTTTTCTCATGTAAAACCCCTTAGTTGGTACGACCATTTTGCGCTTATAATGAGTGCAGAATAAATGAGAAGAGATATATTTGAAAATGATCTGTTTTTGTGCGAGTAACTCCTAGCTGTAAACCATAGTTAACGATTCTATAAATTAGTCCAAGCTTAAACAGCATGAATTATTTATTCTCAGAAGAACTTTGCTGTGCAATTCTGTCAATTTTATTTGTCTGCATCAAACGCGGTATGTTGAATTCCTCATAATTTAAATCTCTGGTCCGATCGCGTTGCTTGCCTACTGTCAATTATTGTGTGACTTTCAACAAGAGCGTTTTTGCAAAAACGGAGTATCTAATAAGCGTCCAACGGTTCCAACGGTTCCAACGGTAAGAGAAACACGACTCCAATAGCAGTGACCATTTCAGTGAAGTCGATACAGACGAACAGAATAAACATTACTCATGCATCTTTAAAACTGTTTTCAATTCACAGCCTTTGATTCAAAAACTGACCTTTTATCATATGGCCCGCACGGCCCCGCGCGCGCTTTCATTGCAAAACTATTGGGAAAATCCCCATATGAGGGCCGTACGCATTAGCGCGAGCAGGGCCGGAAAAACCCGTACGGCCCTACTAGGAACACGTACTGCTCCGTGCGATGCAATTTTAGAGGATTTCGTCGCATTTAAACATCCAAGTAATTTACAGCCAGAAAAGCGAATGCAGACAATAGATTAGATCAATTTTCTGTGCAGATTTTTGTTTTTTGTTTTGTCCTAACATCATCTTCTGACTGCTCATAAATAGTGTAAAGAGACCTTATAATAAAATGCTTATTGACTAAGTTTAGGTCGGGCAGCACGGGAAAATATTTGGCCCTCGGTCATGGCGCACGGACCTCGCTGGGTTCTGTCAGTACGCCATGACAACTGGCCAAATATTTTCCCGTCCGGCCCTCCCATTCAGTCAATAAGTACATATTATATAATATTAGTCGAGCTTTGAAAGAAAAACCGGAATAATAACCTAAAGCACGGTTGTTGCTATGTACACCGTTTTGTTAAAGTGCCCAATTTGAAGGTGATTCTTACTAATTGTAGTTACTTTTTCCGGCTTTATTGAACCGTGATCGACCTTTCGGACCTGTCTTACTCTAAATACCTGCATTTAGTCTCTCAATCCTTTGGCTTACCTCTTCTATGCAGTCCACAGTCTGTAATTTACTCTTTGGTTTCATACGTATAACTTGTCCTGCGAGCACCCAGGCTAGTTGTGCACTACAGAACCGTATGAAAATTCACTCGGACGACCCATCGATCTCGGGCCAAGAGGCAGGCGCTTCCAATGAAGTTTAGCTTTTGTATTCAAAATAAGTCATATCATTTTTCATTGATTTATATTTGAAAGGAGAGTTCATGGATTTAAATCTTCCAAAAAATATGGGATAATTGTCATTGAATTCACTCATGCCTCGTTAGTGGAACGACTGCAAATTTTGCGGCATTTTCTAACAAGGAAAGACAGGCTTCAAAGTCGAGTTTGAAATGAAAGTAAAACCAAAGAATTCTCGATTAAAAAATTGGGTTGATGCTGGTGGCAAATCGAACTCGGCCAAGCAGCTGAATTGGAAGTTCTCGGAAAATGTACTGCCTCCGCTTAAGTGAAATGATTCCGTTGTGATACAGCTACATTTGGGGTCTTTTTCGTGCAGAATATGACTTATAATAAAAGAGAAACTGTTGTTATAACACAAGTCATGAGGCATAGTTGGCATACGAACCTGTCGAAATCAACAATCCGAGGGTAAGCAAGGAAAAGACACACAGCTGGGACGCCTCCATCGCACACACTTCGGGATGTGTACGTTGCTATGCTTGTAAGTTGATCCTTGGCTCATATTTTTATTTGTCGTTGTCTGGTCATTATCATATTTTACCATATTCAAGCTCACTTCTTATTTGGGCATATTTTGAATCAACAAGAATTGTGTTCGTTCTGGTTGTTTATCTGAGTATGTAAGAAAAAGTAAATTTAGTTACTGAACTACATCAAAACCTGAGGGGGGTGACTAGAGTAGTCGACTCCAGAAAACTCAGCTTTTCACCGTCCAACTCTCCCGAACAGATATCAACCCTTTGTGAAGGTGGATGGTCCGATTTTCACGAACACACGTAAGTTGTTTCGTTTTTCTCTGTTCTTTGAAGGCAGGCTCCTATAAAAATTCGTTTTTGGGACATCATAGCCACTACTTGCATAAATGGGAGCTTTGTTGCGCATGTAACTTAGTTGGTACGACCATCGGAATACGGGTTTGGTTTTGCATCACTTCACCCAGTGATTGGTTCATAGTTCTCGCGCCTTTTTTTCAAACAATCAGAGATGAAACCAAAAGCAATCGTGGCTAGCGCGTGCACATTTTGCTTCGCTTTGTATCGGCTACGAGTAATTACTTCGAGTTTTGATTGGTTTACCGGATTGTCTCCGTCCTTTTTGATTGGCCAAAGTAAGTACTTTGGTTTTGGTTTTACGACACTCATTTGAAAACCGCTCTAGTAGTAGTAGTAGTAGTAGTAGTAGTAGTAGTAAGACTTTATTTAAACACGGAAAATCATCAATTAAGCTTTACAAATTAGAAACTAAAACTGTTTACAAGATATATTTGAAAATGATCTGTTTTTGTCCGAGTAACTCATAATTGTAAACCATAGTTAACGATTCTAAAAATTAGTCCAAGCTTAAACAGCATGAATTATTTATTCTCAGAAGAACTTTGCTGTGCAATTCTGTCAATTTTATTTGTCTGTATCAAAACCTGTATGTTGAATTCCTCATAATTTAAATCTCTGGTCCGATCACGTTGCTTGCCTGCTGTCAATTATTGTGTGACCTTCAACAAGAGCGTTTTGGCAAAAACGGAGTTGCTAATAAGTGTCAAGTTCTGGTTCCAACGGTAAGAGAAACACGACTCCAACAGCAGTGACCATTTCAGTGAAGTCGATACAGACGAACAGAATAAACATTACTCATACATCTTTAAAATTGGTTTCAATTCACAGCCTTTGATTCAAAAAGTGACCTTTTATATAATATTAGTTGAGCTTTGAAAGACAAACTGGAATAATAACCTAAAGCACGGTTGTTGCTATGTACACCGTTTTGTCAAAGTGCCCAATTTGAAGGTAATTACTGGGTTGCCGTATGGCAATCCCAGTCGGAAATTGGGTAGATTTCCGTTTTCTTTTTTTTAGTTTTTTTTTCCGTGTCGGTAAAAGTCTTGCCTGTCACTCCCCTGGTAAGTGGTGTCTTTGTGCATAGAGCCTTCTCAGCGTATTTTCTTAGGATCGAGAGGGTAGTGGAACTGCGTAGATTTCTCTGGTGGACACAGTAGAATCATTAACCTATTGTAGCCTGCAATGGCGTCGAAAGTCATGTAACGCGAATGGCGTTTTCGTGGATCCTTAAACAAAATATACCCTTATGGAGCTCAATAATGGAAAGTCAGTTGGATAAACTAGGCAGGCGGTGAAAACCAACACCTGGAATCTCAAAAGCGACGAGTAATGGACTTCGACAACAATCTGTCGCCCGTCGATGCAGAAATCAAAGTGAGCTGCATTTCTAAAATAATATTTACCAAGTGTGCTGTTATGTAGAACACTGAAACCAAATGGAAAATTCTCTGGTAACTTATGGGCTCAACAAAGACAGAGAACGAATCGAACACCTTAAGTGGATCTGTGATCAACTCTGCACAGTCTTCAGGTAAAAAAAATTGGAAATGTGACAGCCAAGAATTATTTGAAAGAAAGCTTGTCGTCTATTTTGTGCTTCATTATTCAAGGAAAAGGTTCTTCATGGAAACGGTTTGATCCTGAAATTTTAGTTTGTTGTAATATTGGGCATATTTGACCAGATTGAGTTTTTTCTCTTCACGCACGTAATGAAATAGGAAGGGGTTTTTGCCTCTAATAGCAAATATGTTGTTTGTTTCAAAAAATTGTTCGCTGGAAAAGGTGGCCTTTATGAATTCATCATGTTTCATGATATGTGTGCTGGATAGTTTTTATGGCAATAATAAAGCATTTTCTTGTTATTCAAGGAAAATGTTCTTCAGGAAAGGGTTGAACCTGAAGTACATGGTATTTTGACACGATTGAGTTTCTTGTCTTCACGCACACAATGAAATAGGAAGTGGTTTTCGCCTCTAAGAGCAAATATGTTGTTTGTTTCAAAACATTGTTCGCTGGAAAAGGTGGCCTTTATGAATTCATCATGTTTTATAATATGCGAGCTTAACTGAATAGTTTTTATGGCAATAGTAAAGCATTTTCGTGTCAAAATGAGGTTAGCGTTTTTCTGTTGTGCTAACTTAATTAAATATAAATATACATTGTGCCTCGTGAGTTTGTTATTCTCGATAACCAGCAATGGAAAGTCATTGCAACGCGAATGGCGTTTTAGTGCATCTTATGTTGTTTGTTTCAATAAAATGTTTCGCTGGAAAAGGATTCTGTGATATTTTCTGCCTTTGTGAATTATAATATCATGTTGTGTATTGAATTTTCGAGCTTAAGGTTGAAACGTGATAAAGGAGGATATTTTTAGTATTGCTGTGTAAGCAGGAAAGGTTTCATGAAAATAAACAGGTCTGTTGGAAGAGTGCTTGAGTTTGAACAAAATGAGCCCCAAAATCAGCAAAAAATTGTGACGCCCGTGAATAATAAAGTAGCTGCTATTTCCAAAATGATGGAATTACCTTGGTGATAAATGACCTCGTCTTGGAGAGTAAATTTTTGACTTTGCAGAAACAATGGTGGGCGATTGTGATCTTTGTTTTGAATTTGCTCATTTATTGTCAAACTTTATAACACTTGACAGAAAAAGAAACTTACTAAAACCCGGTATCTTGCCATCACTTGACACAGATGCTTCACTGTTTGGCAAGTAAACATGCCGCGGTAACTTAATCACGGCGCCCGCTGAATTCCGGCGATGTCACTATCGATTTGCGATTAATTTGTGCAACCAAAACGTACAATAACAAAATTGAACGAAGCAAAAATCTCCCAAAATGTTTGTCGCTGTTCGTAACTGTTTATATTCTATATTCACGGTTCAAAATTAATGTTGTTTTCATGTTGTAAATATGTTATTCTCGAGCGACCGTCCTGGAAACTTCCTTCTGCTCTTTCTAAAAACTGTGTATCAATATTTATTTACTTTTGCATCAATATTTGTTTTTGCATAAAGCAAGCTAACAAAATCTGTACCTTGCTGAATTTGCATTTGTTAACGTTAATAGTATTTTCGGTCCAATGCTTCTGCTTTACGAAGGGGTATATGTCAGATGCTCAGAGGGCACGCGTAAACTTGTGATGAAAAGAACGTTATCAACAACTCAGCCCAGAAGCCAATGTTTCTCACTTGCCATTTATTTTCTTCAATCTTTCTGGGTTCAGTACTTTGCTAGTAACCACATGTCTTCTCAGGCTATTTACCCAAGGCTTCTACCATGGCACTTAACTACAATGATAGACAATACCAAAACAATATCGTGCACTGTTAGAGCTACATATTACGCAAGGACAGATCTGTTTCGTCGTACGAACGTGTGAGAACCTGTGAGCCAAAGGGCCTCTGCTGGTATGACTTCTGGGTGACCCCTTACATGGTTTTAATAACCCCCCAACAGAGAAAAATCGCACCATTTCAACAACGGCGTTCAACAACGGCGTTCGTTAATCGAGCGTTCGATGATACCAATCGTTCGGTAATCGAACGTTCGATTGGGTTCGATTACCAATCGTTCGGTAATCGAACGTTCCATTGGCAAAATTTTATTGTGAGTTCGATTACGTTCGATTTAGTTCAGCACATTGCCGAACTGTTCGATTGGATAAGTCGGGCTAATTGTAGCGTG
>NC_090870.1:55545755-55548255 GCF_036669935.1 Montipora foliosa
TACTTGCTTACATATTTTATTTAACATGGAAACACGATATGATTAGCTTTTGCTACTTGAGAGGTTCTCCACAACAACATTACTAATATATAAGATTAACAGTAACTACTTGCAAAAACGTTATAATTCATAGCTGTAAAAATTTCTTAAAACAATCAGTTAAACAACAAACAATGAAATGTTGAAACTTCTTAGAGGCTAGAAGCTAAGTATAGCTAGTATACAAAAATTGGGTTTTATCAACAGAGTTGATAATGTAAATTGGCCACCGTACAGAGATTCTAAAAGCTGACGTTTCGAGCGTTAGCCCTTCGTCAGAGCGAATCGAGGAATTGTGGGTTACGTGTAGTTTTATAGTAGAGTAGGAGCTACGCTATTGGTGGTAACATGGCAACGTGAAAAATAGGACTATATTAGTTAAATGAAAAGCGTTCGTTAATACCGTGAGGATTAAGGGTGCCGATTTGGAAGATGAATTTTTGTTCCAGATTCTTGCTGCTTTCCGTCGTACCTAGATGTAGGGAAAGGCCGCAGATGGCCATGTGTTTTTTGGAATGGTTAGGGAGATTAAAATGACGAGCTAGCACTTCCACCTTTCATGGAGGAATGGTCAGTCAAGCGCATGGGAGAGTTAACACTGTTGCGGAGACTCGCAAGTGTCCGGGTATGTGCTTTGCGTTTTCCTTCTAGGCTCGCCCCCTTGTATTCTCAGTTATGAATGACTGGTGATGTTGCTTCCACGGAAGAGACGAGGAACATGTCGGTAAGACCTTCGAAGAGCTTTTGAAACGGATTAAAACTGTGAAATCGTTGAACTAAAAACGAACCCATGTATATACACACAATTTAATCCTGTCATCAACTCAATTTTGTCATTGCTTAGCGTTAACTGAGATGAAAAGTAATGACTTAACGTCATATAAAAACAAACAAACTTACGAAAGGCCAATGAAACGAACTATCAACGAAAACAAGAACTATTAAGACTACATCCCCATCCCAACTGGCCAGAGGCAAACCAGTGGGATATTTACAAGGAGGGATTACGTTTTTGCAAACGTTGGCCGTGTAGCACTTATATTTGAACAGACTTACGTGATTAGCGTGTAATGCAAAGTGCTAGTTTTCTACCCCATATGAACCATGTGAGCGTTAGCCCTACTGATGGAAATGGGCCCACACAAGGGCAGAGAAAAACTCTGACCGGGGTGGGAATTGAGCCCACGACCTTCGGGGTAAAAAACTAGCACTTCGCATTACGCTCTAATCAGTCAAGTCTACAGTAGATCTGTTCAAATATAAGTGCTACACGGCTAACGTTTGCAAAAACGTAATCCTTCCTTGTACTTGTATTTGTTCATTGCCGTGACCTTAACATCTTCAGTTCCCACGGCCTGCTCCCGTCTGACCATGCAGCTCAGTCGGTAGAGCAGCGTTGGTCTAACCTGAAGGTCGTGGGTTCAATTCCCACCCTGGTCAGAGTTTTTCTCTGCCCTTGTTTGGCCCCATTTCCATCAGTAGGGCTAAACGCTCACACGATTCATATGGGGTAGAAAACTTGCACTTCGCATTACGCTCTTAATCAGTTAAGGATATTTGCAAGTACAGCCGAGAAGTTACCAGGGACTATACCTTGATCAAATTCAACGAGTGATCAGAACGCGTCTTGAACCTGGAATTTCGAGCTCCTGTTTTCAAGGCGTTTTCTTACCATTAATTTTGAGCTGTTCGACGTTTTATTTTTTAAGTTTGAGTTTTAACCGTTACTTGTCTCACGCGTAAGTTTTACATGACGTTTAAACGAAGTCAGAAGTCAAAGCCAACATGTGTAGCAGCCACGAGAACACCAGTGAGCCAGAGAAGAGAAACATGCTTCTTTGCTTAAGTCCTCCTTCAGTCCTTCCAGATCTAGGACCAAGTACTTCTTGTACTTACCCTGAAGCCATTTCTGCGTCGACGAGTTGGTAGTCAATTCATAGAATGGCTCTAAGACCAAAGTCGTTGGGTACGGCATCTGCAGAACAGTCGGGCGCCACAGAGAATCATTGGCACACACAGCGGGATTCAGAGAATTACCTCCTCGGCAGGTTGTGAATGGACCCGAAATGATCGCTTTACGATCAGAGTCACTCAGGTTCCGCTGATAATAAGCAGATGCTGAAACACTGTGAGCGCCCTTGTAAGGAATCAAAATCTTAGCCTCGAAATCTGCTTTCTTTTGATCAGTTTTTGCAAGGTCACAATAAGACACTCTTAGAAGGGACTCCTTACGACCTCCCATTTGGGCTTCACATCCATTGCTTTTGCATCATTCTAACTTTTCAAGAGTTCCAAAAACTCCTTTTTAAATGTATCATCTCAGTTCTGGCTTGCTTTAAAATTGAAACTGTTGCGAAAGCGAACTTGGAATAGTTTGTACTCCATTCCAGATATTGCAGATGAATAGGAACTGGCAGAGTACAGTTTACTGTAACGGTCGTACTTTGCTGAAGCCTGAAAT
>NC_090870.1:55553255-55555755 GCF_036669935.1 Montipora foliosa
TAGACCCAGTCCCCATGGTTCTGAAGACGTAGAAATATTTCCAACTCATTCTCGACACTGCTATTACGATAATAATATGGTATCAACTAGTCCTGTTCCGGGATTCCCTCTTACCCCGCCCTGAAAATGGGCTTGGAACCCAGGCGGGAAAAGAGAGAGTCCTGTATTACTTGCAGGCGCATGCTCGGAATGACGCCATTTTTTCCACCAAAACTGGGGGAAAAACCATATTTGGAAAAGATTCCTTATTTGGGCATAGTTTATTCCGAGTGCTTTTAAACTGAATACATGGGGATAATGTGAAAGGAGATTATAACGCCAAATTTCTGGGGCAATTGATTTCGCGTTTAAGAAATGCCACTTTACCTTTGTGCCTAAGGTGGAACAACTGCAAGCTATTCATGCAGTCGTTACCCGTAATGATGGTTTTGTTAAACCTGCAACAAGATTTGGCAAGTCTGTTTGCTACATGGTTGTTCCTTTGATATGTTTGCGATTTTCTTCGATCCGAGTCCTATGTTAATTGTAAATCAGTCCTTCTTATCGTGAGTCCCAATCGTGGAAGATCACATGGATGACATACGAAAGTATGGAATTTCGTGCCTGAAATCCAACTGAATATGCAGCTGCATGATGTTGGCGCAGAAAAATATCAAATTTTGATTTAATTGCTCTCCCGAGACTCCTTGAAACTTACAAATATACTGTAGGTCGTGGATGTGAATCGCTTAACAAAGACTAATAAATCTCCTGCTGGAACTCTTGTTTATTGTTCATTATTTATTGTTCATTACTTCTGTCGATCTAGTTATGTGGTAATTGCACTGATCCAGTGAACATATATTTGAGTTGCACAGTAATTATTGAAACTGTGATTATTTCAGGAGTTTAGGCCTACCAATTTTTTTCAAAATCGGGGACAAATTGTTTGGATACCCAATATAAAAACAGTCAGGTAAAAAAATGTCGTAAATACTCTCAGTTTTATCAGGAATAATACACAAACACCGGTGACAAACGGAGTTTTTTTTTTCAGTAATTAGAGTAGAGTAATTTACTCAGACTATTAATTTTCCTTGGAATAAATTTTCAAAGCACTCGTCGCATTAAATCTCTCTTTCCTTACAAGGACAGACTTAGGGCCGTGGCCAAATGGCTAAGGTCTTATGTAGAGCTGTCTGTTGAGACTGCAATGATTTTTATATCGGAAAAACTAAAAGACGATTGCATGACAGAAAAACTGAGCATTTTTAATAAATTCCTGAGAAAGTTAGATAAAAAGTTAAACGAAATTGAATCACAACCTGGACTATTTGTTTCTTTACATACCAGTTTGTGTTGAAGCAATAATGTTCCTATTAAATTTTTACATATATATGCACATTCAAACATTGATTATTCGGACGTTAATTGTCACGATTTTTTTTTCTGGTCAAAATTTGTTCGTGAATATTACAGTGAGGACACTCAAACCATGAACACTTGATGTTTTTTTGTACATTTTTTTAGTGACTATAGAATGTGGGATCGTCCTTTTGACAAGGGTATTTAATGTTTTTACACTTACAAAATGCTATACATGTAACACTATACATCATAAGAAGAGGCTTTATTTCTTCGTCGTCGAAAAAAACAATGTACACAAAAATGTAAAGTGTTCACGGTTCAAGTGTCCTTACTGTAATTAATAGAGGTTAACTATCAATAGAGTTATTTCAGGATTTTGGCAGTCCAAAATTATGAATTCAGGATTTTAGAAACTTAACTCTAACTCTACGACATAACTCTATGAAAATAACTCTAAGAATAGCTTTCCCTTAATTAGTAAGGATGATCTACTTAAAAGCGTGTGTCACCTTGCTTTTATTGCGGCTATTTAAAAGCACTTTCCTTCTGAAACTCATTGCTAGAGGTAAAGTACTTCAGATAATATGAAATTCTGACTCCGAGCTGTTTTGTCGGTTAGTGAATTCCTATGCTATATTTACTAGTTCAGCCTTTGCATCGATTTATTGCGATCTTTTCTCAGTCGTTGTATTTATTCAGCAATAATTTTCCAACATCACTGCGATCGGGGTTTTTTCTCCTCGTTTGGTCACGACGAGGCATAATTTAGATGTCCTCTTTCCAGACACTGCAAGTTTCAAGGTTCCCTTTATTTACGTATCGAGCCTGGCATCTAATGCAATATGATTTGCTCATTCCTAGCATGCGCCTGCAAGTAATACAGGACTGCTTACAGGACTCTCTCTTTTCCCGCCTGGGTTCCAGGCCCATTTTTAGGGTGGGGTAAGAGGGAGTCCCGGAACAGGACTAGGTATCAACCGGCTATTAATACACGATTATCATTATTTCATGACACTGACATTTGGAAAAGAGTTTTGTGAATTGAACATTTATCTTTTAAAACTCAACCCAGATATCCGGACTCGGGACTCGAACCTACGATTACTAGCTTATCTGACATCCTGAACACTAAACCACCGAGTCGCCGATTGCT
>NC_090870.1:55560755-55565755 GCF_036669935.1 Montipora foliosa
TACTTCCTACTGTCCATTTTTTTACCCCTATCCAACTGGGTTATTAAAGTTTCCTTACTCTTTCTTGCTCGGACAAGGCAAGCGACTAAAATGTACTAATTCCCCACCTCATAGGGAAAAGCAAAGGCCAAAATGTACTAATCTCCCACCTCTCTGAGAAGGCAACGCAAAAATGAATTAATCACCCACCCCCTCGGGCAAGGCAAAGACTCAAAGACTCCACAAAGCCCCACCCATGCCCCATATTTCCCCGGGGTGGGGGTTTACAGTGACAGGTGCATAACCGTTTTGTGACAGCAACTTCTTAAGTTCATCTAAAGGCAATTGTAGCAGACGAGGCGACGAGAAAATGCGGAAACCGCAACGAAGAGTGAGAGTACGGATCACATTTACTTTGTATTTCCTAGGAGTGAACGAGTCCCATTTACTGTGTTTATATCTGATGTTTGTCACCGCTGTTTGTTTGTTATTTCTGATCAAACTGAGATGGCCAAAAAAAAAAAAAAAGAGTATTTACGACTTTTTCACTTTGCACTAGAACTTGTTTTTCTTTCTGAAATTCTCCCCATTTTTCCTCTCTTCATAAAAAAATGGAGACACAGTCCACAATTGCTTCTTGACTTTCTTCCGTTGGAGACACGTTGGCAGCCATATTTCGCAACCAGACGTTTAGTGACAAGCAAAGTCAAACTGAGTCCCCGATCAAAGGCACACAACCACCTACGCAGAGGTCGAGGTTTGTGACGCCTTCCTCTCAATCATGACGTCTGTGTTTGGCTCCCGTGGAAGGCGCTCGCGGTTGAGGAAACCAGAGACCAGAAACCAAACAGGCAAAACCAAAAACTGCGTTGGATACCAGATCCAAAAAATCGCTTGTATTTTGGCCAAAAACCGAAAACCAAATGCTAAAATAAGGAAAAACCCGAAACCGGCCTAAACAATGGCCGAAACTGAAAAACCGAAAATCCTAATGCACCCCTCCTGTTGGCGTATAGTATCTGCCACTTTACATGGTTTTGTTCAGGCAAGACCATGGTCGATCCTCCATATTGATGATCTCATTAGTTTCTGGTATTGGCTATCTGTTCTATAGCTGCTAGTGCAACTCGTACATATGTGAGAATGGTGGACATTCTGCGGCTTGGCACAGATTGCTTAACTGGGTATTTATTGGCCAACGAATTAGAATCCAACTTGAAAGTCCACTCTGCGGTTAGCTTTCATTTGTTAGGGCGCGTTCGACTTAAAGACTCTACAGATTTCATCAATTTCATTGAAGTGACGAAGATAGGAAAACGAACTTTCCTTATATCAATGGCCGTCGCAAGTCTATATACAAATATACCACAAGTATGCCACAGTGATAGGTGCATTAATGTGAATCTCCGTAAAAACGAAGGATTTCCAACTTGTATTCCATGTATTCCTATTCCGGAATACGGTCAATCGAACGCACCCTTAGTTAGGAAGACACTATAATAAGACAGTTTAATTTCTTTATACAGCATATATACTCGGCCTTAGCCGAGTCAAAAAGAAACCAACAGAATGAAAAAAAAAGGGACTTCAATTTCACTGAATTATTTTATAATCGTGAAAAAGTAAAATCAGCCACGGCAAGGCGTTTTCATTTGGTCACCCATCCAATCACGAAGCCTGGCCGACAGCGTTTAAACTCCATAATCAAACGGGAGTCAGTGTTTTCCTTGTGGTATCATTTGCAGACGATACAAAGGGAAGAGTCGTGAAACTAGTAAAATGAGATTCCTGGTTTAAACGGATCTTTCGAACAATTTGGCACTTTTTTGCGAAACCTTTTTGTATGTCGCGTCTGTTCTTGTTGTTCGAAATCCAACTCGAAAATCCAACTCGAAATCCAATTCAATTCAATTCGAGAAAAATATTCAGGGCCCGGTTGTTCAAAAGCCGATGAACGCTAATCCTAGATTAAAAATTAACCATGGAGTTTATTTATCTACTCTTTAATGCTGCTGTTCAGCGCTGATATTTGGCAAAACTTTACATTAGAAGAAGTCACCCTTGAAAAACAAAAATAAGCCAAAGAAACTGTCACCAAAAAGTTGAAAACATTTAACAAATGTTTACGCTAATCCTAGATTAAGTTAATCGGCTTTCGAAAAAACCCAGGTTATAACAAATTACCTGCGTTTTTGCTGGACCACGCTAACATGAAGAAAGTCGTTATCAAAATTTCTTTATACACCATTGCTGGTGACTAATGTTTGGCCCACATGAGTAATACTGATCTCCTCTCCGTAAAAGAGCTCTGTGATTATGACTGGCCAATACAAAATGCTTCGAATTAATTAACACAAGAAATGAAAGTTGGTTTGAAAGCGAAACGAGATTCTCTTTGTTTCATTAAGTGCGGGGATTTGAACGATCCAATCGGCGCATTATTTGATACTAACTTTGAAAAAGTCATTTGTAACGTTAAGCCTGGTTTTCACTAGCGACGCAAGCACAACTGAGCACAAGCATAAGTTGCTTACGCTAGTGAAAACGAACGTCGACATAATCGTTAAATAACAATCACGGCATCCGCCATTTTGTTCAAATGATCAGACGCGGAAAATCTGGAACGAGTGCTTTAATTGGCCAGAGGTAGCAAATTTCCTTGTGCTTATCCTGCGTTTCGTTTTCACACAACGCAAAAACGAACGCAAGCATAAGCTCAAGCACAAGGAAAAGGAAAATATTTGATCCTTGTGCTTGTGCATGCGCGTGTGCTTATTCTTGCGTCAACCCCGTTTGCGCTCGTGCTTGCGTTGCTAGTGGAAACCAGGCTTAATGGAACGCACAAGATGATAGCATGCAACACAACTTGTAATTAAAATGATTTCGAATTAATAACGATACCATGGAAGAAATTCTAAATTGTCCGCAATTTTAATTTTGCCAGAACGTTATGGGTACATTTAGCACCACTAAGAAAATGCTCGAGGAATCAAATAAGGAACTCGATAGTTTTTTTCGTTCTCGAAACTTGACATCCGTGGTAAGCGGTAAGTTACACTTTCTACAACTCGAAATTAAGTAAACAGGTTTTATTCACAAAAACAGTTATTGAGTTATGTGTATTTTTTCTCCTTTTTGATCGTCTCTTTGCAATCAGTCCCCGGGTTATGTGTGTGTGTGTGTGTGTGTGTGATTGTTTTCTTTTTGTTGTTGATATGGGTTTTTTTTATAAAGAAGAAAATTAATGATTTCTTAGATTAGACTTCACATTGCTCCCAAAGAAATATACCTTATTGTCATGCGAGAAATTAAATTGCGAAAAACTTGTATTCTGATATTGCTTTGTTCACTCGATATTTGTTTAGTTACCATATTTTTGATTGTATTGATTTTGAAATTGAAACTAACCTCTACTTGCTAAGAATAGGTTTTGACAGGCCAAAAAAAGAGTGGAAAATGAGCTAGAAATGACCCCATCATCTCAAGCTGATGATAGACGATAAAAGTTTTGCCTCTTTTCATGTAAAGTCTGTTTACGAGCCAAGTGGCCCATCAGAGCCGGAGCTTGTCCCGGTTTCTGTGGCATGAAGCGACTACAAAAGGGGTTGAGAATATTAAAAACAGGGTTATTTTGCGCACTACGTCCTGAATATCGCACATTATTAGCGATCCCCCTCCCCCCTACAACCAATGTTGATAAGCCCAGGTTCGACATGCTTTGTTTCGTCTAGCAACATTGATCAGGGGGGGGGGGGGGGTGGGGGCAAAAAGAGAGCGTATTTTTCATACTCGTGATCGGAGTTTAGTCCAAAAGCAGAGTTTTCTCAACAATTTTGTCCAAGATTGTAGGAGTATTTTTATTCCCCCCTGGATGATATGCCAGTCCATCGCAGGGTTACCCACCCATTTATACACGTGGGTGGAGAGAGGCACCGTGGGAGTAGTGTCTTGCCCAAGAACACAACACAATGTCCCCGGCCAGGGCCCGAACCCGGACCACTCGATCCGGACTCGAGCACACTAACCATGAGGCCACCGCGCCTCCCGCTTTGCATGTAAGGCGCCGATTATTATATATTACTATATGTAGTGTGAAAAAAGATAACAAGAAGAAGAAGAAGTGGAATGACATTTGTCTCGCTAAATTGTTATTAAAATTCACCATTCTACAATTTAAAGAAGCCTTAAGGTTTGCTATCTTATACATCGTTTATTTCAACATAAAAAACGACTATTCCGTGGGCCATTTGTTCTAAAGTGGAGTAATATGGTTAGAAATTGCTGGCCCGGCTAACCGGGCTGTCCCGATGAACGCGAGTACATGGAAAAATCTCAGCCCGCTTAGCTAGGATCCCGGCATCGTAATGCTGGTCTAGCCAAGTTAGGGGCTGATTATATGGTGAGTTTCAGCCCGGGCTGAAACCACCCGCTTTCTGAAACTGGGCTAGGATTTTCAGCCTGGGCTGAAACCTGCTCCATGTAATCGCCACTTTCATTTCAAGAGGATTTCTTTCAGAATCCGGGCTGAAATTCTTCATGTAATCAGGCCCTTAGCCGGGCTGGTCGGGTTTTTTTATATATCGTGTGAGGATAACAGCAACAAGAAGAAGTGGAGAGACGTTTGTCTCCCTAAATTGTTATAAAAATTCACCATTCTAAAATTTAAGGAAGCTCAAGGTTTGCTCTGTTATTCATCTTTTATTTAAACACAAAAAAATGACTATTCCGTGAGCCATTTTGCTCTAAAGTGGAGTAACGGTGCTTAGAAATCGCTGGCCTGGCTAACCGGGCTGTCCCGGTGAACGCGATTTCATGGAAAAATCTCAGCCCGGTTAGCTGAGATCCCGGCATCGTAATGCATATGCCTGGATCTCTACTAACCAGGCTGAGATTTTTCAGTGTAATCGCAAACTTGAGTTTTGGTGTTTTTCTCAGACTTGCCGGGATCTGGGCTAAACGAGTTCACCCGGTTCACTATGACGTCATCGGCCCCTCAGGGGCCGATTACATCAGCTGGGCTG
>NC_090870.1:55570755-55588255 GCF_036669935.1 Montipora foliosa
GGAAGCTATGACGTAATCAACAACGCTGCTACCATTGTAGTGGAAGAAGGTCTTTTTACCATCCAGATCACCAACAATCCTTCCGTTTAAAATTCGCAAGTCTAGAGCAGTGCAAGTTTCTAATAAGCTTCGACCTCTACAATTTATTGTGCCTGAATCTTGCGACTGCCTTATGTATTGTTCGTCAGCTTCGTAGTCTTCGGGAACATTTAAGAAAGCATTGTCATCGTCTGATATCGTTTCTTGCATACCGCCGGTTCGTGCATTGAAATCGCCCTGAACGACAATATCTCCCCTTTGTGAAAAATAAAGCATTTCAACTTCTAATTCCCCAATTAAATCCACGCTATTGCTTCTCTCAAAATTTGATGGGCTTAAGTAAACGGTTCCGAGGTATATATCTTTTTGAAAATTAAAATAAGTTTTATCGAGTTTGCACCAAATAGCGTTTTTGTTTTTAGTTGGAACATACGAGACACCTTCGGATAGTTTTTGATTTACATATACAGAAAGGCCTCCAAAAGCTCGTTTTCCTGAGTTGTGTCGACACTTAATAACATGTTCAAAATTACGGATATTAAGCTCTGCATCATGTGTCGCGTGCGTTTCAACGATTGCAAATATGTCATGCTTACTGATAACAACCCTAAAATCATCTGTTCCCAGTTTATTTCCCAGTGTACTACTGTTATACCCATTAATGTTCCAGAAACCTATTCGTAGTGGACGTGACATAAACTAGTGGTGAAAAGAAGAAAGAAATTGATCTTAGAAACATTTCACTTTCTCTTATGTAATCTGCTAAAAGATTCAATGCTTGGAGAGGTTGACTTATCTGATTTCTTGCTTGGTGTTGCGAGTTAAGTGCCTGTGTTCTTGTTGGGCCTTCCAAGCGCGTGTTTCGGCGATTTACGATCGTGTTTGTAGTTCTTGGTAAACTTTCAACATTTCTGCCACGTAGACCAAGATGGTGTTTAATGTTTGTAACTAGTTTCCTGGTGCCGATTTTGTTATTCAAATGAACATCATCATAAAACACTTGTTCATTTATGTTGCCATAAATGTCACTTGTCACCCTCTTGTTGTTAATGAATGTCTCATCCAGATTCTCGCATAAGCTTACATAATAACAATTGATTTCGTCGATTGACTTGTTTCTGTTCTTATCCCGTGGGACGTAGGTCAGGCCCGACAACGCGATCCGAGAATTCGGCCATCTAGTTTTAAGGTTCGTAATACAGCTTTCCATGTTTCTCGTGATCTTGTTAATGTTCAATTTGTGTACATCGTTTGTTCCTTAGTGTATAACGATGAGATCATAGTCGTTTCTGTCCTGCATGTGCTTAATATACTGGTTCACGCACTCACCTACCCTTCCCCCCCTCCCCCCCTTCCCCAGCAGTCCTTCAAAATACAAGAATAATCTATTTTGAACAGGAAATTCGCGAGAAAACAGAGCACTTATGTCGATAATTCTTATTGGTTAAACTGAAAGATCTGATCAATCAATCGTTTATATGGCTGTGATGACAAACAGGCCTTTGTTTTGTTTAGAGATGAAGAAATGCATCAACAAACAATGAAACGACTTTCAAAAAATCAAATTTTTTTAACTTGGGGATACAATTTGAGCCTCCAATGGAGCAAAGTCTTCAGAGTCGTTTTTATCCGGGAGATTTGATGACCCGTACGGGAGACCGGGAGATTCGTTCCGTTTCCGGGAGACTCCCGGATAATGCGGGAGAGTTGGCATGTATGATATCTCTGTGTTAAGGATGTTATCCAGACCTTTATATTACCTCTTATACCATAATGAATCAGTTTAGCTAACAGACGGGCTAGATTGCAGAATACCCAGCCCACTAATTTACATGTCATTGAATAAGAATAAACTTTATTGTTTTCTGACTCGTTCTTAAAATAGGCCCTAAAAATTGGGCCGGGTATTCTGCAATTGCTCCAACAGACGTTGGTGTGGAACCGTATCGAAGGCTTTAGAGAAGTCAAGAATGATCACATCTGTCTGCATTCCATCATCCATTTGCTTGGCATGTCCTCCATCGTTATTGGTCTCACAAGATCTACCCTTCCTAAAGTTGTGTTGGTAGTCCATTAAGATATTATGTTCCTCAAGGTGAGCAATAATAGATTTGTACAGGATGATTATTGTTCCCTTGATTTACATCAGTTTGTAGTTTGAGTCCACAGTCCGCAATCGGCCATTTCTGCCTTTGTTTCTGACTGGGGAGACGACTCGGAATAAGGTACATACCGTGTGAATGAAACCGCTGATGCTTCCTGTCTTTCTAAGAATTCATTTCTCGTTTCACTTTACAGCTGTATGTTGGATTGTTTGATCACCACATCTCGGTGTTCAATAAAATACAGCTTCTTGATAAGTAACTGTTTCCCAGTGATTTCCAAGGCAAGACTAAGCATGGTGACGGGTGGAGATGCTGTAGAAAGGCTTGAGAGGCGCGCAGTCGAAGCTGAAGAGACAATCTCCGTTCTACAGTCACAGTTGATCTTTCTCAAAAAGGCGGCAGGTATTAATTAATAATTTCCAAATTATAATTAGCTTACGATTCCTCTTGAAGGAACTGCAAATATCCTGCTACCTTTGTTGTCATTTGTTTGCAGCGATCTTTAAAGCGCTAATTGGAATACAATTAAAAATTATTGATTGGGCGAGGTTGATCAAAATATCGTGATTTTCCGAAGGCGAAGGCAGAGACAAATAATTGATCTGCGAGATAACCGAGATCAATAATTGTTTTATTATACGATGACTAAGTTTGTTTTTCACAATTCCCAACAATCAAAACACTTTCTGAAAGGTCAGGGAGGGTCGTTCCATTTTTTATCAGCACCACCCACAAGGATGGCAGAAATCCACACCCTCGATTTCTTGTCGGCACCCTTTGAAAAATGAAATCCGAAGAGTTCATATTTTGTCGGCACCTTTGAAAAAAATGTCAGAGGAGTTCAAATTTTGTCCCCTTCTTTAAAGAAGAAGAAATCTGAAGCCCCCATTGCAAAACCCCCCCATCCTTTCGGCGGGGGGTGGGTGGGTGCGTGCGGATAAAAAATGGAACGACCCGAAAGCGAACTGCCATTTTCACACAAGAGCGTGGTTTCAATTACGCATGAGCAGAAGAATATTTGCAGCAAAACACTCATTTATAGGCAGTTATTTGCAGGTCATGTGGTGGGCTCGGCCAATGGAAAGGAAGGAAAAAATGTCCAGCACTTTATAAGAGAGTTTAAACGTTTTTCTTTTCGTGGTCATTATCATTGACCTAATTAACTTAACTGTCTTTTTTGACTTACTTTGTATCCCGTGCCCGTGTTTGTTTTTTATGTGGTAATTAGAATTTTGGTGTAAGCCCCCCGTGATGAGCTTATTTAGCTCTTGGGGCAAACATGTATATAAATATGTTTAAATAAAAAATAAAAATAAATAAAAATAAAAAAAGAAATACATTGAATGATAATAGACTTTTCTAACAATTCTCTTTTAATCCCATACAAATATCGCAAATATCGCAAAGCTATTGCATGCTCTGTTGAAACAGAGGACTCTTGCAAAATTGGTCAGTTTGTTTGAATAACAAAGAGGATGCTGTTTAACAGATATCTTCCTTGTTCAAGGGTTTAATTTTTCTTGTTTAACTCTTCTCATCCACGTAACTGGGACCTTGAAAGTCATTGTTGGATGCATATGTGGCAACAACCTGGCTATACCCTACACAAACCTGCAAGAAAGCACTTTCGTCATAACCGAGTGATAGTGTTTGATATAGATTCTCAATGTCAGGCGGACTTGGTTGACTTCGAACATTTCAGTCGCCGGGTGGAATAAATGATACAAGTATCTACTGGCCTGTATCGATGTTCTTTCCAAATACGCGTAGGTGGTCCCCTTGAAATTAAAAAAAAAAAACAGGTGCCTCGTTGGTAGTGGCATTTGAGAGCATTTTTCAGGAAGCCGCAAACCTGCGAAATTGCAAACAGATGCCGCAAACGAGGTTAAGAACAATGCTTTTCAAACCTTCGTCAAAAGGGAGAATGTACACCATTTTGTAATCTACAAGAAACTAAAGCTCAAGTGGTTGAAAGATTCAAAAAGCCAACAAAGTATAAATTCAAAGTGGAAGACCGTGGCAGGTGGGTGACAAGCGCTTACCTCTTTTGCATGAGATGATACTCCTGGGCAGTTTTCGAGTAACACTCCTTGAAGAAAGAGGACATATTGTGTACCTGCCTTTGCGGACAAAGATATTTCAGGACAAACGCCAGCATTTTTTGACGGCATCCTCAGCGTCATTTTATATTTTCGCCGTCGATTAACATGACCAACAGTTTTTGCAGGGTCACCGGAAGCCTCGCTTCCATTCTTAGGCCAGGTAACGTAGCTAGAACTGTAAAAGGGTCTATTGATGATGTGCAGCCATTCAGCGCGATTGACCGTAAACGTGACAGGTACCAACATGAGCATTCAACATTGTTGTTTACATTCGACATTCATTCATTTATTCATTTGAATGTAACATTCATATTTACCGTACGGTAAATGCCACTTGGTACAGGGATGGTCAATGTCCAGGGTTCAGGGTCTGTCGATTGTAAAGGAAACTTCCACTGTTTGAACAAATGTCCCCTAAAATGTTCCATGTGTACTTATTAGAAGATCTGTAACCAAAAAAAAATGCAGTACCTAATAAAATAATTTTTTTTATCGTCTTCCAAAGATCGGCCTCAACATTTCCCGTTGCCGCCATCTTGAATGTCGTGCAAGGAATAATAAAGAGTCTGGAACGAAACAAGTGTTGTTACATCTACGAGAAAGCATAAGATTGCCTTTGAGTTGAGGATACCGGCCGGCTGTTAAGTGATTCTACCTAAGAAATTAGCTCGCCCCTTGGAGTACTTAAACCATCAGTATAATATTATATTTCTCAGCTGTACCAAATCGGAGACCTTGTCCAGATCAGAGCGTCCTTCTTGTGAGGACAACGACAACGCCGGTCAGAAAAGAAGAGTTGGTGAGGGGATTGCTCTCCATAGACGATTTTCAAACCATCTAGGTGTATTCCGATTTAATCGAATCTCAGGTAATAAGAGATGCTCAAACCAACTTACTTCCGATACTCGTTCCTCGTGGTCAGCCAGGGAACATAATCACAGAAGAAGTCAAGGTGTCAACCTACCCGTACAACTGTGTTTTCCACCGTGGCGGTCAATGTAAGGGAAGACACAGGTCAAGTGATACCATTTGCTCCAACCTCGTTTCCAGGGCTTTTCATCGCCAAGAGCAATGAAAAGCCCTGGGAACTAGGTTGCATTTGCTCCTGGAACCGTACGCGTGACCCTGCATTTTCGGCGTCGTGCCATTCTATAACATCATGTAATTACCGATGAACCACCAATATTACCCTTATGGACGACATGTTGTACCGTATATGCAGCACGGCAAAGAAGGAGGCAGTAGTATCTATGGAGGAACACAGCCTTATGGTCAAGGGGGTAACGGCTTAGGTGGAATGTTTAATTTCAGTCCTTGTTCCGTACAGCAACTCCCTTTCTCAAACCAATAGCAAAAAAGCGAGGAAACGAATGCTCGTTACTGCATTGGAAACGGGACTGCAACTTGTCTAAGACGTGATCAATGGTCAGCCCGTTTAAAGAAGTGGAAACCGCTAAAAAGTTGTCTCGGTTAGGCGGGTTGTCCCTAGCAGAGCGTTTACAAGGCAGCTAGGGTTACCTTAGCGCTAGGGTAACCCTAGCACTCAGATTATTATTATTATTATTATTATTATTATTATTATTCTTCTTCTTTATTATTGTTATTGTTATTATTATTATTATTATTATTATTATTATTATTATTATTATTATTATTACATGTAAGGAATGGATAGATACGCCTAACAATTCCAACTTGAAATCAAGTGAAGCTATGCTCCTTGCAGTTGTGAACGCAATTTTACCAATTGCGTTGAGAAGTCCTGAAATTTTCAGGACTTCAACGGGGTTTGAACCCGTGACCTCGCGATACTGGTGCGACGCTCTTACCAACTGATCCATGAAGCCACTGACGCTGGGAGCTGGTCATTTGTGGGTTTTAATGTTCCCGTAATGAATGAATCAAGGGTATTGAAGTTTCATTAACGGCGAAGGCGTCCCTTAGGCTATCGCTATCGAATTGAAAGATGGTTAGATCATTTCAATCTCACTTGACAAAGGTGGTGACAACGCCTTGTTTGTTGCGATTGCGCTTCTACCAGCAGTCTAAGCGGTGCGGCAAAAGTTAAAGCAAAACTCACATACTTGCTTACATATTTTATTTATCATGGAAACACGATATGATTAGCTTTTGCTACTTGAGAGGTTCTCCACAACGACATTACTAATATATAAAATTAACAGTAACTACTTGCAAAAACGTTATAATTCATAGCTGTAAAAATTTGTTAAAACAATCAGTTAAACAACAAACAATGGAATGTTGAAACTTCTTAGAGGCTAGAAGCTAAGTATAGCTAGTATACAAAAATTGGGTTGTATCAACAAAGTTGATAATGTAAATTGGCCACCGTACAGAGATTCTAAATGCTGACGTTTCGAGCGTTAGCCCTTCGTCAGAGCGAATCGAGGAATTGTGGGTTACGTGTAGTTTTATAGTAGAGTAGGAGCTACGCTATTGGTGGTAACATGGCAACGTGAAAAATAGGACTATATTAGTTAAATGAAAAGCGTTCGTTAATACCGTGAGGATTAAGGGTGCCGATTTGGAAGATGAATTTTTGTTCCAGATTCTTGCGGCTTTCCGTCGTACCTAGATGTAGGGAAAGACCGCAGATAGCTATGTGTTTTTTGGAGTGGTTAGGGAGATTAATCTGACGAGCTAGCACTTCCACCTTTCATGGGGGAATGGTCAGTCAAGCGCATGGGAGAGTTAACACTGTTTTGGAGACTCGTAAGTGTCCGGGTATGTGCTTTGGGTTTTCCTTCTAGGCTCGCCCCCTTCTCTTCTCAGCTATGAATGACTGGTGATGTTGCTTCCACGGAAGAGATGAGAGACTTGTAAGGAACATGGCGGTAAGACCTTCGAAGAGCTATTGAAACGGATTAAAACTGTGAAATCGTTGAACTAAAAACGAACCGATGTATATTCATACAATTTAATCCTGTCATCAACTCAATTTTGTCATTGCTTAGCGTTAACTGAGATAAAAAGTAATGACTTACATATAAAAACAAACAAGCTTACGAAGGGCCAATGAAACGAACTATCAACGAAAACAAGAACTATTAAGACTAAATCGCAACTGGCCAGAGGCAAACCAGTCGGATATTTACAAGGAAGGATTACGTTTTTGCAAACGTTGGCCGTATAGCACTTATATTTGAACAGACTTACGTGATTAGAGTGTAATGCGAAGTGCTAGTTGTCTACCCCACTTTAACCATGTGAGCGTTAGCCCTACTGATGGAAATGGGCCCACACAAGGGCAGAGAAAAACTGTGGCCAGGGTGGGGATTGAACCCACGACCTTCGGGGTAAAAAACTAGCACTTCGCATTACGCTCTAATCAGTTAAGTCTACATTAGATCTGTTCAAATATAAGTGCTACACGGCTAACGTTTGCAAAAACGTAATCCTTCCTTGTACTTGTACATGTTCATTGCCGTGACTTTAACATCTTCAGTTCCCACGGCCTGCTCCCGTCTGACCATGTAGCTCAGTCGGTAGAGCAGCGTTGGTCTAACCCGAAGGTCGTGGGTTCAATTCCCACCCTGGTCAGAGTTTTTCTCTGCCCTTGTGTGGGCCCATTTCCATCAGTAGGGCTAACGCTCACATGGTTCATATGGCGTAGAAAACTTGCACTTCGCTTTACACTCTAATCAGTTAAGGATATTTACAAGTACAGCCGAGAAGTTACCCGAGACTATACCTTGATCAAATTCAACGAGTGATCAGAACGCGTCTTGAACCTGGAATCTCGAGCTCCTGTTTTCAAGGCGTTTTCTTACCATTAATTTTTAGCTGTTCGACGTTTTATTTTTTAAGTTTGAGTTTTAACCGTTACTTGTCTCACGCGTAAGTTTTACATGACTTTTAAACGAAGTCCGAAGTCAAAGCCAACATGTGTAGCAGCCACGAGAACACCAGTGAGCCATAGAAGAGAAACATGCTAACGGTAACATGGTGAACACCTCCGCTAGTGCTAGTACTGCATTTTGCTTCTTTGTTTAAGTCCTCCCTCAGTTCTTCCAGATCTAGGACCAAGTACTCCTTGTACTTACCCTGAAGCCATTTCTGCGTCGACGAGTTGGTAGTCAATTCATAGAATGGCTGTAAGACCAAATTCGTTGGGTACGGCATCTGCAGAACAGTCGGGCGCCACAGAAAATCATTGGCACACACAGCGGGATTCAGAGAATTGCCTCCTCGGCAGGTCGTGAATGGACCCGAAATTATCGCTTTACGATCAGAGTCGCTCAGGTTCCGCTGATAATAAGCAGATGATGAAACACTATGAGCGCCTATGTAAGGAATCAAAATCTTAGCCTCGAAATCTGCTTTCTTTTGATCAGTTTCAGTAAGCTCACAATAAGACACGCTTAGAAGGGACTCCTTACGACCTCCCATTTCGGCTTCACGGACATAGTGGGTCCCATATTCCTTGAAAAAATCCATTGCTTTTGCATCATTCTGACTTTCCAAGAGTTCCAAAAACTCCTTTTCAAATGTATCATCCCAGTTCTGGCTTGCTTTGAAATTGAAACTGTTGCGAAACCGAACTTGGAATAGTTTGTACTCCATTCCAGATATTGCAGATGAATAGGAACTGGCAGAGTACAGTTTACTGTAGCTGTCGTACTTTGCTGAACCCTGAAATGTCTCTGTGGATTCCTCTTTGTATTTGATGCCATAAGACTGAAGTTCTGCCTTGACGGTTTCTTTAACACTTTTGAACACTTGGGAAAATGGGACGGACGCAATTGCCACGGTATCAATTGAAACCCCCCTGGGAACGAGAAAACTCTTTGGACCGTACTCAAAAATATCAATGGTCTCCATAAAACGTTGATCCCTGTTTACTGGAAACTTCTCGAATTTCAACCATCGAGGACTGGCCATTTTCAAGCGTTTCATGTCCCATCCTTTCATTAGAATGTTCAGACCCGGCAAACACCCATCTGGAGCCCATTCTACAAAATAGCAGTCCGTCAAAGGTTGCGGAAATAGCCTATTGCGCTTCCTAGTAAACTTCATGTTTGCCAGTTTTCCCACATTTTGTGAAGAAGAAGCGGAAAACCCCACTAGGACTCCAGTGGTAGTATCGTATGAGGCGCCGTGAAACGTGAAATTCCGCGAGCTGAATTCTGGATGTACAAGTCCTGATTCCGGTACTGATTTTCCATTCGGTAAGGTGATGTTTGTGAAATTCACGAAAGGAACCATGAAAGGGATGGGTCTCTCAATGCTTGAAGCTCTTAGAAGATACGGATCGCGGAAAGTTTGAGATCTATTCATGGCAGATTTTAAGCAGTTGGTTGCTGCATCTCCAAAGCAAAATATTGCTGGGAATTCGTACCAGTTCCATCGGCTCGAGTATGTTGGAGAGTAGATGTCTATGACCACAGTAAACCGTTCGTCCTTCGTAAGCAAAGCTCTTTCAGAGTCATGGAAAACTCCCTGGAGTCCATTTACGGATCCTTCGATCACGTGGTACACGGTCGGGTAAAGAGGGCTGTCATATTCGAGATGAAGTTCAACACCAGGGCCAATACCTGAAGCTGACAATGAGAAAGTACTTATTAATGAAATCAGCTGAGTCTAGTTGAAGGAGCTGAGTACGTTTTTGGTGTGCTGTACCTTCCTTTGTAGCGCAGATGTGGGGGGGGGGGGGTGGGATGGGCTGTATTTTCTCACAGTCGAGAGGGTCAATTGAAACCATCTTTGTTTGATCAATCTGTTTCAATGACTAATACCACGTCTTCATTGACTCCCATGATCAATCACCGGTAAGCAAAGTAAAAGGGGTTTCTTTTGAATTGCCTTATTTATTCTCCGAAAGGTCAATCACGGTTTAATAAAGCCGGAAAAAGTCACCTTGAATAAAACGCTACACTGATTTAATAAGAGTCGCCATCAAATTGGGCGCTTTTACCAAACGGTGTACATGGCAACCGTGATTTAGATTATTCTTCTGGTTTGTCTTTTAAAGCTTGACTAATATTACATAAAAGGTCAGTTTTCCAACCAAAGAAATTGAAACCAATTTTAAAGATGCATGAGTAATGTTTACTCTGTTCGTCCGTGTCAACTTCCCCGAAATGGTCACTGCTAATTTGGAGTCATGTTTCTTGTACCGTAGGCACCAGGAACGCTTGATAGCAAGTCAGTCTTATAGCAAAAACGCCTCTGGTGAAGGTCACACGATGCGTGGCAGTACTGGTAACGCGATTGGACGAGAGATTTAAATTATGTGGTATTCAACATATCGCGTTTGATGCAGACAAATAAATTGACAGAACTGCTCAGCAAGGTGCTTCTGAGAATAAATAATTCACGCTGTCTAAGCTTGAGATAATTTTTGGAATCGTTAACTATGGTTTACAATTATGAGTTATTCGGGCAAAAACAGACCATTTCAAACATATCTTCTCTTTAACTAGCACCTTCTCCGCAGTGCAGAATCTGTAATTTATTCTTTGGTGTCTCAGAATTTGTATATAACTTGTCCACAGTGTGCGCACTACAAAACTGTATGAAGATTCACTCAGGGGCACCCAACGTCAATTTTCGGAAAATATCTGTTCGGAAGACGATTTGAGATCTAAAATTTTCGGAACATTTGTTGTAAAATTTCTTGCTTGCCTGCCTCTCCTAGGAGTTTCGAACATCTGAAAAATAGTATAATTGCGCATTTTTTACGGATGGCTACCCTAAAAGGGTCACCTAGAATGTTCGGGAGCCTTTTTTCTGCCTGAAAATTTCGAAAAGGTAAATTTTGATCACTTTAGTTTTCGGATCACTAGACTCTCAGCTAGGAAAGCCGAACAGATGAAAAACTTTTAGGGGATAAAAATATGCCTATATCTACCGTTTAAATACTAAAATACGTTTAACAATGCTACGTTTAAGTGGTTTTGAACTATATTCTCGTTGGGTGCCCCTGATTCACTCGGGCGACCCATCGATCTCTGGCTAATGCAAGAGCTCGGGCGCTTCCAATGAACCTTAATCTTTTGTATCCCAAATAACTTATACCATTTTTTTCATATGTAGATAAAGAGACAGGTTCATGGATTTCAATCTGAAGTACGGGATAATAGAAATTGAATTAACTGATTTCCGCATCGTTAGCGAAACGACTGCAAACTTTGCAGCATTTTATAACAAGGAAAAACAGGCTTCAAATTCGAATTTAAAATGAAAGTAAAACCAAAGAATTCTCGATTAAAAATAATGGGTTCATGCTGGTGGCAAACCCATGCAGCTGAATTTGACTGAATTCTCGGAAAATGAACTGCCTCGCTTAAGTTAAATGATCATGTTGTGATACAGCTACATTTGGGGGTCTTTTTCGTGCAGAATTTGACTTAAGAGAGAAACTGTTGTTATGAAACAAGTCATGAGGCATAGTTTACATACGAACCTGTCGAAATCAACAATCCGAGGGCAAGCGAAGAAATGACACACAGCCGTAACACCTCCATCGCACACACTTCTGTATGTGTACGTTGTTATGCATGTAAGTTGATCCTTGGCGCATATTTTTATTTGTCGTTGTCTGGTTATTATAATAAATTACCATATTCAAGTCAGCTGTAGCCTGATTCTCAGACGTCCGAGGGCGTTCGCGACCACTTCACTTCCGAGATCAGCTGCAATGTGGGCATATAATGAATCAACAAGAATTGTATTCGTTCTGGTTCTTTAGCTGAATATGATGGGGCGGCGTGTGTAGTCCACTCCAGAAAACTGAGCTTTTCACCAACTCTCCCCAAGTCTTAAGGGCAGATGCTCCGATTTTAACGAACACAAGTGAGTTGTTTTGTTTTTCTCTGCAGTTCTCCTACAAAAATTCAATAGTTGGGACATCATAGGCAATACTTGTGAGCTTTGCTGTACCTGTACCTTTGTTTGGGAAAAAACTGTTTATAACTTTCACAATAGCATTGCTTATTACTTACTGAATGTTCCGCCAACCGATTCAAAACTTGCATGAGAAGAGCGTCTGTTTTCCTTGAGGGCCTGTCTTTGTTTTGACTCTCCGCATTGTGATAACAAATTAATCTTACCTTGTTAAATTTATTGAAATTGTAATGGGACATTTCGTGCTTGATATATAGCCTAGGATTGAGTTCAAAAACACTACGCGTACGTGTTTGGTAGAACAGATCGATCTCGGTGCTCAGTAATTGTGTGTTATATATGGAGGTATAGCTATGACAAAATTCAATGATCAGTATTTGAAATAAAATCGACCAAATCATGAATGCATCAATCCTAAGCTGAATGGCAACAAGCCGATTCTGCAAATGGCCATCACGGAAAGAGGCATAACGCAGAGAAGAATAACGCAAATAGCCATAACGCAAACACCCATAACGCAAATAGCCAATACTTCTTCAGTATGCGAATCTGGTATATATCAAACCATCAGATCGTCGAGCGTATTTGCTGACCCTGCTTAAGCAACCGGCCTACAAAGCAGTTGAGCTTCTGAAGCTTTCAGAATCGCTAACCTTTGAAGAATTCACGGCGAAGCTGGTCCAGAGATTTGATTCGGGCAAGACAAGGGAAGATTATAAATTGAAGGAGTGGGCAGGGCCGAATGAGGATTTCGAAGGATTTGCCGATAATGTGATGGAATTGGGGGAAAATGCCTACCCAAAGGCGCTTTATTCGTTCAAGGTGGAGCTGGCAAGGGATCAGTTTATTCAAGGATGACACTCAGTGATGATTTGCGGGAAAAAGTATTCATTAGTCAACCGGAGTCACTTGTGGAGGCTGTTCGTGTTGTTCGTCGATTAGAAAGTGCCCGTAAAGCTTGTCAGGCTGTGCCGTCGGCTGAGAGGAAAAAGTCTTTGAATGCGGTGAGTGGTTCAGCGCAGAGTGAGAAAGTTTCATCTGAGATTCGTGAGCTCAAGGAACTCGTGCTTGCTGTGAATGAAAAGATTAAATGTTAAATGATTAAATGTAAATGTGCGCTCAGTTGACCCCTCCCAACAAGGGCTTTTCAGGATCAACCGGCTCAACGGGATCGGACCGAATGCATGTGAGTCAGGGTGGTTTAGTGGTCATCAATCGTGCTTCCCACCTCTGTGACCCAGGTTCAACTCTGGCCTCGGGTTGTATGTGGGCTGAGTTTCAGTCGATCTCAACCTGACTCTGAGGGTTTTTCTCCGGGTACTCCGGTTTTCCTCCCTCCTCAAAATCGACTCCCAGTCATTTACATCTGGCTGGGTTTGCGGTGCTCCGAGATCACACATGAAGATTCGTGAGCTGGAACGAAAATCTGAAACGACTTCGATCTCGCGGCGCCGGAATGAGGTGGTATGTTTTGCTTGCCGCGAACCTGGCCATTTCGCTGGATATTGTCCACACAAAGAAAGGGGAAAACAGAGCTCGGGGCCTGCCGAAGGCCAGGCAGTCCCCGTGAGACCTGGAGTAGTGGCTTAAGAATCAGTGGTCGCCAATGAGGTAAACAACCCGGTGTGTGTAAATAACAAGGTGTTATCAGCATCATCTATGTTACAGGTATTGTAAATCATAGTGTGACTTGTATATTACTATACACTGGTGCATCTGTTAGTGTTTTGAATGAGGGAACATGGAGCAAAAGTGGGCATGTTACGAAAATCGAACCCCGTTACTGGGACTACAGCAAATGGAAATGAATTAACAGTTCTGGGTCAGTGAAACAAACGTCATATTTCGTCTAGGAAACATTGATTGTTTTTGGCCAGGTATGATTGCACGGGGTCTATCCCATGACTGCATACTTGGCTCAGATTTTTTCCAACATTTTCAATGTCAAATTCACTATGTTTCAGGAACCTTTGTAGAAGGAAACACTGAAATTCCAATCAGGTACTGAAAGGTCACAACTAGTGTTTGTCAATTTTTTCTTTGTGATGATATTCAAGTGGAACCTGGAACTGAGCAAGTAATAGTGGTCAAGTTGGAGAACGAATTTGAACATAATACGGGTACTCCTGGGATTTTAGAAGAGTCAAGAGAACGGAGAGGCAAATCGGAAATCACTATAGGTCGTTCGTTAGTTATCCCCAGGAATGGATTGACTCTAGTTAGAGTTGCTAACTTCTCGGATAGGCCAATCAGATTACGGGCAGATCTTCTGTTACTGAATATCATCCTGTTAGTAGTGGGGATGGCCGTGTTGTTCCGATGGAATCAGATCAGGATTCAGCAAAAGCCTCTCGCCCATCTTGTTCGGTTATTGACAGAACAGGGCTTAAAGGTGAGCAGCCAAAAAAGAATTAAAAGTTGAGGGTGATTGCAAGCCGGTTAAAACGCCTCCTCGTCGAGTACCATCCTATCAGCGAGAAGTTATTAATCTGCAACTGGGAGAGCTGCTAACTACAAGCAGGATTGAACCATCTCGAAGTCCTTGGAGCAGTCCTGTAGTACTTGCGAGGAAGCACGACACGACTTACCGTATGTGCATAGACTACCGTAAACATAACCAGCTGCCACAGAAGGATGCCATACCACTGCCTCGGACAGATGATGTGTTAGGGGCCTTGAGTGGGGCCCAGTGGTTTTTAAGTCTGCATTTGGCCTCGGGGTACTGGCATATGCAGGTGAAAGAAGAGGAAAATTCCAGTGGAGGATCATGCCCTTCGGATTGACAAACGGAACCGCTAGCTTCACTCGATTAACGAATCTAGCATTCAGTGGCCTTACCTGGACCCACTGTCTAGTGTATTTGGACGATGTCATCATCTGAGCTTCAACCTTCGAAAATCACATCCACCGCCTACGGTTGGTGTTTGAACGCATAAGCACTGCTGGTTTGAAACTGAAGCCCACTAAATGCCACTTCCTACAGAAAGAAGTCACTTTTCTCGGACATGTTGTGTCCGCTGATGGAATTAAAACCGATCTTGAGAAAGTCAAAGCCCCCAAAACATGGCCAGTACCAATGAATGTGTTAGGGCGGAAGTTTTGTTTACGAACTGACCATCACTCATTACGATGGTTGACTTCCTTTAGAGAACCCCAAGGACAAGTAGCCCGTTGGATTGAGCGCCTCTAAGAATATGATTTTGAGATCCAACATCGGCCTGGGAAGCAACACAGCAATGCAGACGGTTTGTCTCGACGGACTACACGAAATCATGAAGACTGTCACTCATGTGTTCCACTTACAGCACCACAGATAGCAACAGTCACCAGCAGAATGTCCAGTGTTCAACACCAGAGCAATGAAGAGGACCTGTGGTCACCCAAGAATGTGGCTGGAGCTCAAGCTCAGGATCCATATATAGGCCCATTTGTTGATCAGGTGTTGCAGGAGTGGAAGAAACCGAATGCGAATACCCATGGATCCGGATGTAATGATTTTAAAACATATGGATATAGAGTGTTCTGTCACAGGGCTCCTACACTATCGAACGCCCTGCCAGACGATATTAGGCAAGTGGAACACCTACAATCGTTTAAGTCTAAACTTAAAACCCATCTATTTAGGCAGTTGTAGTTTTTGTTTTCTTTACATTACCATTATTGCAAAGCCGCTGGATCTTTGAGAAGCGCTGCGCTATATAAGTTATGTATTATTATTATATTATTACTATTAATGATGGGCAGGGCCGAAGTCGATGAAAGGAACTACTCGGAGTTTGTCAGTGATCTTCAAAGTAGTTTGGAAACTGCGTACCGTGACGTGAGGGAAAGTCTGCGAGCAGCTCAGTGTCGGCAGAGAGATTGCGACGACAAGGGCGTAAAACATATGGTGTTTCAGACTGGTGATTTAGTGCTACGCTACACTCCACAGCTGAAGCCGGGTGAAGCAAACAAATTCCATCGACAGTGGGAGGGCCCATTTGAGGTAGTGGAGCGCGTCACGGACGTCACGTATCTGGTGAAGAAAGTCAGGGTACGTTCCAGGAGATCTCAAGTAGTTCATTTTAACAATCTGCGGTTGTATCAGAAGAGGCAGGAAGCACCGTTGGGGGAACCAGTTGCTAGGGGGTCAGTTCATGCACCTCAAAGTGGAAGCGAGGAAAGTGAACAGGTATCACCAGCCGGTGGGGAGGTGGAACCAGTGGAGCCTGATACGGTTGATGGTGGAACGGAAGATGAGGTTATCGGGGTTGAGGCTGCAAAGGAGTTTTTTGACGAGGTTGCTGATGTGCAAGACGAGAGTGGGTATGGGTCCTACCTGGCTGATAAGGCTTCAGTGGGAGAGTTCGAACAGGGTGGAGGATGCGACCAGGTAGTAGGGATGCCGGATACGGCGGGAGGTAAGCTGTCAGAAGATGTTCAAAATGATCACGCGAGCGTGGACGAGAACAGAGAAGACGAACACAAGTTAGAAGAGGAACAGCCAGTTGGACAGAGCTCAAGGCCTGTACGCGTAAAGAGACCTCCAGATCGTTATGGCGAATGGATTATAAATAGTTTGCAGCAGATATTTGACCGTTTGAAGTTATGGGAAGACAAGCAAATAAAGAACAAGGAGCGGATACAGAAACTGAAACCAAAATTGCTGAAGAAGGCTAGCACATTGCGGGGACTCTGAAACTGTTTTTTCTTGTAGAGAGAGAGATACACCTTCAAGAGTTTTGCTAAGAGACTAAACGGATTTACTTTATTTTGTTTCATCACTCGTAGTAGTCCTGAATCCTTTTAGGGAGGGGATAGTGTAATAGGACATTTCGTGCAAGATATATAGCGTAAGATTAGGTTGAAAAACAATTCAACACGTGTTTGGTAGAACCGATCGATCTCGGTTATTGCATTTCTCGTGCTCTGACTGGTTTACTCAATCTCAGTTACCAGCTCATATACCTTAGTTTGACCTTATATGGAAAATAATTGCGCTAAGCGTTGCTAAGCTAACTTTTTTTTTCACCGGAAAGCGAAATTTTTCTCTGAATAAAGCAAAAAAAAATGGTGGAAAGTTTGGATCAATTCGAAGTTTAGAAGTACGCGAAAATGCAAGAAATGTTTTTGTGATGAGTCTGTGTCTGTCTTACTACAAGGTGTTACACAATATCGCATCTTCATCAAGTTTTTCGATTCGCTCGGATTTTCTCACTTTTTTCGCTCGTATTTCTTACTTCCAAACTTTTGGAGTTTAAGGAATTTAATAAAACAATTATTCCATTCGCGCTTGTTGGACACGAGACTGGTTATAGCCATATACCATCTCATATCCTCTCGCGCTCATGGAATAATTGTAAATTACACTAATTAAAGCATAGTTAAAGTTGAGCGCCTCGTACAATA
>NC_090870.1:55595755-55598255 GCF_036669935.1 Montipora foliosa
AGCCAGTTAAACAAGGAAAAATTGGCCAGCCAGATAAACATTGCCTGTGGAGCGGATATTTTGTGGAGCGGTTTCGTTGGGTACTTCTGTTTAAACGGTAGATATAAGCATATTTTTATCCCCTACAAATTTTTCATCTGTTCGGATTCCCCAGCTGAAAGTCTAGAGATCCAAAAATTATAGGGATCAAAACTCACCTTTCCGAAAATTTCAGCCAGAAAAAAGGCAGGGGCACCCAACGTCAATTTTCGGAAAATATCTGTTCGGAGACGATTTGAGATCTAGAATTTTCGGAACATTTGTTTTAAAATTTCTTGCTTGCTTGCCTCTCCTAGGATTTTCGAACGTCTGAAAAATGGTATAATTGGCCATTTATAACGGACTTTTACCCTAAAAAGGTCACCTAGAATCTTCGGGAGCCTTTTTTCTGGCTAAAAGTTTCGAAAAGGTAAGTTTTGATCCCTATAATTTTCGGATCACTAGCCTTTCAGCTAGGTAATCCGAACAGATGAAAAATTTCTAGGGGGTAAAAATATGCCTATATCTACCGCTTAAATACTAAAATACGTTCAAAAATGTGTTTAAGTGGTTTTGAACTATATTCTCGTTGGGGTGCCCCAGGGGCACCCAACGTCAATTTTCGGAAAATATCTGTTCGGAAGAAGATTTGATCTATAATTTTCGGAACATTTGTTGTAAAATTTCTTGCTTGCCTGCCTGTCCTAGGATTTTCGCCGAACTTCTAAAAAATGGTATAATTGCTCATTTTTAACGGATTTTTACCCTAAAAAGGTCACCCAGACATTTCGGGAGCCTTTTTTCTGGCTGAAATTTTCGAAAAGGTAAGTTTTGATCCCTATAATTTCCGGATCACTAGACTTTCAGCTAGAAATCCGAACAGATGAAAAAAGTTGCCTATATCTACCGTATAAATACTAAAATACGTTTACCTATGCTATGTCTAAGTGGCTTTGAACTATATTTTCGTTGGGTGCCCCTGAAGTTACCCGGGCCTACACCTTGATTAAATTCAACGAGTGATCAGAACGCGTCTGGAACTTGGAATCTCGAGCTCCCGTTTCTCAGGCATTTTCTTACCATTAATTTTGAGCTGTTGGACGTTTTATTTTTTAAATTTGAGTTTTAACCGTTACTTTTCTCATGCGTAAGTTTTACATGACTTTTAAACAAAGTCCGAAGTCAAAGCCAACATGTGTAGCAGCCACGACAACACCAGTGAGCCAGAGAAGAGAAACATGCTAACGGTAACATGGTGAACACCTCCGCTAGTACTGCATTTTGCTTCTTTGTTTAAGTCCTCCCTCAGTTCTTCTAGATCTAGGACCAAGTACTCCTTGTACTTACCCTGAAGCCATTTCTGCGTCGACGAGTTGGTAGTCAATTCATAGAATGGCTGTAAGACCAAAGTCGTTGGGTACGGCATCTGCAGAACAGTCGGGCGCCACAGAGAATCATTGGCACACACAGCGGGATTGAGAGAACTGCCTCCTCGACAGGTTGTGAATGGACCCGAAATGATCGCTTCACGATCAGATTTACTCAGGTTCCGCTGATAATAGGCACATGCTGAAACACTGTGAGCGCCCTCGTAAGGAATCAAAATCTTAGCCTCGAAATCTGCTCTCTTTTGATCAGTTTTTGCAAGCTCACAATAAGACACGCTTAGAAGGGAACTCCTTACGACCTCCCATTTCGGCCTCACGGACATAGTGGGTCCCATATTCCTCGAAAAAGTCCATTGCTTTTGCATCATTCTGACTTTCCAAGAGTTCCAAAAACTCCTTTTTAAATGTATCATCCCAGTTCTGGCTTGCTTTGAAATTGAAACTGTTGCGAAACCGAACTTGGAATAGTTTGTACTCCATTCCAGATATTGCAGATGAGTAGGAACTGGCAGAGTACAGTTTACTGTAACTGTCGTACTTTGCTTAAGCCTGAAATGTCTCTGTGGATTCCTCCTTGTATTTGATGCCATAAGACTGAAGTTCTGCCTTGACGGTTTCTTTAACACTTTTGAACACTTGGGAGAATGGGACGGACGCAATTGCCACGGTATCAATTGACATCCCGCTTGGAACGAGAAAACTCTTTAGACCGTACTCAGAAATATCAATGGTCTCCATAAAACGTTGATCCCTGTTTACTGGAAACTTCTCAAATTTCAACCATCGAGGATTGGCCATTTTTAAGTGTTTCATGTCCCATCCTTTCATTAGAATGTTCAGACCCGGCAAACACCCATCTGGAGCCCATTATACAAAATAGCAGTCCGTCAAAGGTTGCGGAAATAGTTTATTGCCCTTCCTAGTAAACTTCATGTTTGCCAGTTTTCCCACATTTTGTGAAGAAGAAGCGGAAAACCCCACCAGGACTCCAGTGGTAGTATCGTATGAGGCGCCGTGAAAAGTGAAATTCCGCGAGCCGAATTCTGGATGTACAAGTCCTGATTCCGGTACTGATTTTCCATTCGGTAAGGTGA
>NC_090870.1:55603255-55613255 GCF_036669935.1 Montipora foliosa
AGGCTTTATTTCTTCGTCGTCGAAAAAAACAATGTACACAAAAATGTCAAGTGTTCACGGTTCAAGTGTCCTTACTGTAATTAATAGAGGTTAACTATCAATATAGCCTGCGAACAGCAGACGCAGTCCAAAATCATGAATTCAGGATTTTAGAAACTTAACTCTAACTCTACGACATAACTCTATGAAAATAACTCTAAGAATAGCTTTCCCTTAATTAATAAGGATGATCTACTTAAAAGCGTGTGTCACCTTGCTTTTATTGTGGCTATTTAAAAGCACTTTCCTTCTGAAACTCATTGCTAGAGGTAAAGTACTTCAGATAATATGAAATTCTGACTCCGAGCTGTTTTGTCGGTTAGTGAATTCCTATGCTATATTTACTAGTTCAGCCTTTGCATCGATTTATTGCGATCTTTTCTCAGTCGTTATATTTATTCAGCAATAATTTTCCAACATCACTGCGATCGGGGTTTTTTCTCCTCGTTTGGTCACGACGAGGCATAATTTAGATGTCCTCTTTCCAGACACTGCAAATCACACATTTCAAGTTTCAAGGTTCCCTTTATTTACGTATCGAGCCTAGCATCTAATGCAATACGATTTGCTCATTCCGAGCATGCGCCTGCAAGTAATACAGGACTGCTTACAGGACTCTCTCTTTTCCCGCCTGGGTTCCAGGCCCATTTTTAGGGTGGGGTAAGAGGGAGTCCCGGAACAGGACCAGGGATCAACCGGCTATTAATACACGATTATCATTATTTCATGACACTGACATTTGGAAAGAGTTTTGTGAATTGAACATTTATCTTTTAAAACTCAACCCAGATATCCGGACTCGGGACTCGAACCTACGATTACTAGTTTATCTGACATCCTGAACACTAAACCACCGAGTCGCCGATTGCTTCGGTAAAATTTTTAAACACAAAAATTTCATTTATTTGTCATAAGACCGGGTTGTAAACGTGCAGTAACACTCGCTAACAAATTATTTAGACAACTAACGAGAAAGGTCAGGCCACACAAAACAAAGCTAACAATTTTGAAATCAGCGCTTAGGCTTAATAATTGAATTTATAATGATCCTATTCTAGATGTCAGGCAACAAATAACAAATATTAACGTACTTTAAATTACTGTGTAACTTGTTCATCGTGGTCTAGTGATTAGAAGCTGTTCCAATAAGCCGAAGCTCCTTGTTCAAGTCCCATCCAGGAACTACTTTTACTTTTTTACTTTTTATCTGCTACCACAAGTCCTGGGACCGGTGTATATGCCATGTACTTTTGATTATCCTGTATTCAAAGCTACAATCACAGTCATAAGTCGTTGGAACACCCGCCCACTTTCCCCCGTGCAATGTTGGATAGCGCATTGCACCCAAACTAACTGTTCAGTGCGTTTTAGTTTCTAAACAACATTGAGGTGGGAGAGGGAGGGATGCTCGATTAATTCGGTCAGTGCACCAACAATATATGTCACTGATTGTAGTTCTTTAAACATCCATTTTGACAGACGAGCCGCCGAGCCACTGCCGAGTTTTAGCTTCAAAAATGGCCCTGTATTCTATAGTTGCTTGTCCGAAGTGTGCGTTGACACAAGCCTGCGAGCACGCAGGCTAGTTGTGCACTACAAAACCGTATGAAGATTCACTTGGGCGACCCATCGATCTCTGGCCAAAGCTAGAGGTCGGGCGCTTGTTGGACATGAAACTGGTTACAGCCAACTCGGCGCTACTCGCCTCGTTGGCTATTTACCATCTCATATCCAACGCGCGCTCATGGAATAATTGTTAATTATACTAATTAAAGCATAGCGTAAGTTGGGGGCTCATTCAAGCGCCAACGTACAATAAACAGAGGGCATACTGGTTGTTTACCATTTGCAAAAACTTCCGGAAATTTCGGTGGAAATTTCCATCGGGTGAAAAACGTGTCCCATTTAATTCAAGTACGTTCGCCGCCCGGTGATTGCGATTTTACGCGCCAAAATTAAAAATATGGCTGTGAATAGCCTGAAACTGGTCAGACCTTTCAAAACTTGTAATCGGAACACACATTTCCATCGGAAAGTTTCCAACGGGAAAACAGGACTACCTTTCCAGACGTCCCGCTGCTCCTGAAAAATTTCCAGTGGAAGGAACCAAAGAGTCTTGTTCCATTTACAAACCAATCGTGATTTCCAGAATATTTGTCTAAATGGTAAACAACCACTGTGTCATCTACTATTCTTGGATTTCACATGACGTCACGGCCGCCATGTTGGTGTCCCCAAACAATGAAATGGTGGCCATGTTGGTGTCCCGATGCAATCATCCGGCAATTGAAAGCTATTAGTATGCTAACGTCTTCTTTTGTTTTCGTTGAAAAACATGGCTGTTGATCGATATCACGTGAGTGAAACCCAAGAATTGCTGAGAAATGTATTATATTGCTTTCTAAAAGTAGGTTCAGTAAGGAACTTTAAATGTGATGGAACATTTTCCCATGCTTGAACTGCCTTCCATCTAAACATAAATATGCCGTCGTCTGTGCGAACGTACGAACTGGAATGTCCTTCTTTTTGAGAATTTACGGAAATTATTCAATCTCGTCTTTTAATTATTTCCCCAACTCAGCATGCCATAAGTAAGGTAAGAAAAAATTAAGTTTGTTTATTTTGCCAGTGTTTCTTGCAACTTACTCTATTATTGACATGTTGTATGATATGGCGGGTACCCCAGTTCAAGTGCTTATCCATGAAAAAGAAAGAAAGAAAGGAACTTTATTTAAGTGTCTAGTCGATTTAGCGCTGGAGCACTAATTGGCGACACTGTGAAGTGAAATTAACAATCAACGCAAATCAAGTCAAATGTTGGTTTTTGAGGAGAGGGGAAACCGGAATACCCGGAGAAAACATCTCGGTGCAATGTAGAGAACCAACAAACTTAACTACATATGATGCTGAGTCGAAGAATCGAACCCCAGCCACATTGGTGGGAAGCGAGTACTCTCACCACTGCGCCATCATTGCGCCATCTCTGCACCTATCTCTTTGCATTCAATATGTTGAATATTTGTGTCAACTCGTTTTTTTTAGGGGATGTTACAACCATATAATTGGTTTCCCTTAAATTTAGAGACAGCCTATTAGTATTACAATAACTAAAAACTGATTTAATTGCAGAGTTCATCACCAACTCTAATTCTCTTGGTTTTTTACTAATGAAAAAGATATTGGTATCATCAGCAAAAATTCTGAATGATAGTCCCTCACAACAGTTAAGAAGATCATTTGTATATATATAGTAGGAAAAGGAGGAGACCTAATGTAGACCCCTGGGGTACCCCACAGAGGAAAAGCAATTTACTAGATTCTACATCGCCTAATTTAACATACTATGCGCGGTGTCTTAAATAGCTTTCAAACCAACAAAGGGGGAGACCTCTGATTCCATAAGCATATAGTTTTGAGAGTAATGTTTTATGATTTACAGTATCAAATGCCTTTGGTAGATCAAGGAAGACTCCACAAGATATTTTCCTTTTGTCTATCGCTTCTTTAATTTGTCAGTGACCTCTAGCTAGTATAGCTTTTTTGGTAGAGACGTTCTTTCGGAAGTCAAATTGATATTTATATTAAATTTCCTTTTCTTTGAAGGAATGAATAGAGTTGGTCATGTACCAACCTTTCAAGACCTTTACTGAAGAGTGCATGATAAAACTGCGACTGGACCGTACTTTCCTGAATGTCATTATTCAATTTTTATAAACAGGAGTAACTTGAGATATTCGCTTTTTAACTACTTTAACCGTTAAGGAGTTGTGTAGGCCTGTCAATCCTTGCTATTTCCTACCGTGCATTTTTTGACCCCTATCCAACTGGGTTATTAAAGTTTCCTTACTCTTTCTTGCTCGGACAAGGCAAGCGACTAAAATGTACTAATTCCCCACCTCATAGGGAAAAGCAAAGGCCAAAATGTACTAATCTCCCACCTCTCTGAGAAGGCAACGCAAAAATGAATTAATGCCCCACCCCCTCGGGCAAGGCAAAGAGTCAAAGACTCCACAAAGCCCCACCCATGCCCCATGTTTCCCCGGGGTGGGGGTTTACAGTGACAGGTGCATCACCGTTTTGTGACAGCAACGTCTTAAGTTCATCTAAAGGCAATTGTAGCAGACGAGGCGACGAGAAAATGTGGAAACCGCAACGAAGAGTGAGAGTACGGATCACATTTACTTTGTATTTCCGAGGAGTGAACGAATCCCATTTACTGTGTTTATATCTGATGTTTGTCACCGCTGTTTGTTTGTTTGTTGGTTATTTCTGATCAAACTGAGATGGCCAAAAAAAAAAGAGTATTTACGACTTTTTCACTTTGCACCAGAACTTGTTTTTCTTTCTGAAATTCTCCCGGTTTTTCCTCTCTTCATAAAAAAATGGAGACAGTCCACAATTGCTTCTTGACTTCCTTCCGTTGGAGACACGTTGGCAGCCATATTTCGCAACCAGACGTTTAGTGACAAGCAAAGTCAAAGTCCCCGATCAAAGGCACACAACCACCTACGCAGAGGTCGAGGTTTGTGACGCATTCCTCTCAATCATGACGTCTGTGTTTGGCTCCCGCGGAAGGCGCTCGTGGTTGAGGAAACCAGAGACCAGAAACCAAACAGGCAAAACCAAAAACTGCGTTGGATACCAGATCCGAAACATCGCTTGTATTTTGGCCAAAAACCGAAAACCAAATACTAAAATAAGGAAAAACCCGAAACCGTAACAGACACAAAAACCAAAAAACCGGCCTAAACAATGGCCGAAACCGAAAAACCGAAAATCCTAATGCACCCCTCCTGTTGGCGTATAGTATCTGCCACTTTACATGGTTTTGTTCAGGCAAGACCATGGTTGATCCTCCATATTGATGATCTCATCAGTTTCTGGTATTGGCTATCTGTTCTATAACTGCTAGTGCAACTCGTACATGTGTGAGAATGCTGGACATTCTGCGGCTTGGCACAGATTGCTTAACTGGGTATTTATTGGCCAACGAATTAGAATCCAACTTGAAAGTCCACTCTGCGGTTAGCTTTCATTTGTTAGGGCGCGTTCGATTGACCCAATTCCGGAATAAAAATACGTGGAGTGATGATTAAAACGGTATGTTTGGCGCGTTTCGAAGCTGCAAGGATGATAAAAATATGTTTAAAATAGCATGTTAGCAAATGTTTGACAATTTTATGCACCTGTCACTGTAAACCCACCCCGGGGAAACATGGGGCATTAGCCACAAAGCAAAACCAAACAAGGATAATGCCCTACATACAGGGGACATATTTTTGGGTCTAATCCCTACCAAAATGAGGATAATCCCCCACATAAAGAGGACAAAAAACTCCTTGTCTAAACCCGCAGTATGTATATTACTTTCAGAAGTGTGATTGACATTTTTTATTTTTGAATACTTCAACGTTTGGTCAACATATTTTCACATGGAACAAGTGCGAAATTTTCTAGCTTCATTCAGTACACATCACCATGAAAGGAGAATAAGCAGTCCATTATGTCTTCAACTATTCCGCCAGGAAATGCTCACTACAAATGACTTAAAGACTCTACAGATTTCATCAATTTCATTGAAGTGACGAAGATAGGAAAACGAACTTTCCTTATATCAATGGCCGTCGCAACTCTATATACAAATATACCACAGGTATGCCACAGTGACAGGTGCATTAATGTGAATCTCCGCAAAAACGAAGGATTTCCAACTTGTATTCCATGTATTCCTATTCCGGAATACGGTCAATCGAATGCCCCCTTAGTTAGGAAGACACTATAATAAGACAGTTTAATTTCTTTATACAGTATATATACTCGGCCTTAGCCGAGTCAAAAAGAAACCAACAGAATGAAAAGATAAGGGACTTCAATTTCACTGAATTATTTTATAATCGTGAAAAAGTAAAATCAGCCACGGCAAGGCGTTTTCATTTGGTCACCCATCCAATCACGAACCCTGGCCGACAGTGCTTACCCTCGATAATCAAACGGGAGTCTGTGTTTTCCTTGTGGTATCATTCGCAGACGATACAAAGGGAAGAGTCGTGAAACTAGTAAATGAGATTCCTGGTTTAAACGGATCTTTCGAACAATTTGGCACTTTTTTGTGAAACCTTTTTGTATGTCGCGTCTGTTCTTGTTGTTCGAAATCCAACTCGAAAAGCCAACTCGAAAATCCAACTCGAAATCCAATTCAATTCAATTCGAGAAAAATATTCAGGGCCCGGTTGTTAAAAAGCCGATTAACGCTAATCCTAGATTAAAAATTAACCACGGAGTTTATTTCTCTACTCTTTAATGCTGCTGTTCAGCGCTGATATTTGGCAAGACTTTACATTAGAAGAAGTCACCCTTGAAAAACAAAAATAAGCTAAAGAAACTGTCACTAAAAAGTTGAAAACATGCAACCAATGTTTACGCTAATTCTAGATTAAGTTAATCGGCTTTCGAGCAACCCAGGTTATAACAAATTACCTGCGTTTTTGCTGGACCACTCTAACATGAAGAAAGTATAAATTTCTTTATACGCCATTGCCGGTGACTAATGTTTGGCCCACAAGAGTAATACTGATCTCCTCTCCGTAAAAGAGCTCTGTGATTTTGACTGGCCAATACATAATGCTTCGAACCCATTAACACAAGAAATGAAAGTTGGTTTGAAAGTGAAACGAGATTCTCTTTGTTTCATCAAGTGCGGGGATTTGAACGATCCAATCGGCGCATTATTTGATACTAACTTTGAAAAAGTCATTTGTAACGTTAAGCCTGGTTTTCACTAGCGACGCAAGCACAACTGAGCACAAGCATAAGTTGCTTACGCTAGTGAAAACGAACGTCGACATAAGCGTTAAATAACAATCATGGCATCCGCCATTTTGTTCAAATGATCAGACGCGGAAAATCTGGAACGAGTGCTTTAATTGGCCAGACGTAGCAAATTTCCTTGTGCTTATGCTGCGTTTCGTTTTCACACAACGCAAAAACGAACGCAAGCATAAGCTCAAGCGCAACGAAAAGGAAAATATTTGATCCTTATGCTTGTGCATGCGCGTGTGCTTATTCTTGCGTCAACCCCGTTTTCACCGTGAAATAAGCGGCCTCATGTCTGCGCTTGTGCTTGCGTTGCTAGTGGAAACCAGGCTTAATGGATGCACAAGATGGTAGCATGCAACACAACTTATAATTAAAATGATTTCGAATTAATAACGATACCATGGAAGAAATTCTAAATTGTCCGCAAATTTAATTTTGCCAGAACGTTCTGGGTACATTCAGCACCACTAAGAAATTGCTCTAGGAATCAAATAAGGAACTCGATAGTTTCTTTCGTTCTCGAAACTTGACATCCGGCGTAAGTGGTAAGTTACACTTTCTACAACTCGAAATTAAGTAAACAGTTTTTATTCTTAATTTATCAATAGCTGACACTTTCACATTGAGCTGGTGCCAGTCTATTTCGTAAAAATAGGGCACCCAACGAATCTGTTCCTCACATTATCTGTTCCCCAGAGGAATCTTGCTGGCTGGCAAAAATACAGGTGTTTCGATGAGCTGGCTGGGAAATTTTGTTATTGATAGAGGTTTTGCCTGGGAATTACTGACTTTTTCTAGCATTTCAATCCGAGCTGGCTGTAGAAACTCTGAAGACTGAGGACGAAAAAAAAAAAAAGAACCCCATCCCTCTCCCAAACATACGACGGCTGGTCAGAGTGATTGCGCTTGCGGAAAAAACCTGTGTTGTCCCGGTTTTGTCGCTTTTGTTGGGTCGTTTTGGATCGAGGGATTTGAAAGCGCACGGAATTCCTGGCCGGGAAATAAATTTGATCAGCTGGCTGGGAAACCAACCAATTTTATCCGGCTGGCTGGGAAATTTCTTGTGTGTCTTGCTGGGAAAAAGGAACAGATAATGTTTTCCCAGCAACTCTGAAAAACACCTGAAAATGCCTTAATAACATTTATTTTCAGTAACTGGGGTATAATAATACATTTTACAACAAATTGGTCGTTGGGTGCCCTGAATAATTATTTAGTTATATGTATTTTTTCTCCTTTTCGATCCTCTCTTTGCAATCAGTCCCCGGGTTATGTGTGTGTGTGTGTGTGATTGTTTTCTTTTTGTTGTTGATATGAGTTTTTTTTATAAAGAAGAAAATTAATGATTTCGTAGATTAGACTTCAGATTGCTCCCAAAGAAATACACCTTATTGTCATGCGAGAAATTAAATTGAGAAAAACTTGTATTCTGATATTGTTTTGGTCACTCGATATTTGTTCAGTTACCATATTTTTTATTGTATTGATTTTGAAATTGAAACTAACCTCTACTTGCTAAAAGTAGGTTTTGACAGGCCAAAAAAAAAGAGTGGAAAATGAACTATGAACCATTCTACAATTTAAAGAAGCCTTAAGGTTTGCTATCTTATACATCGTTTATTTCAACATAAAAAACGACTATTCCGTGGGCCATTTGCTCTAAAGTGGAGTAATATGAAAATCCTGGCCCGCTTTCTGAAATCGGGCTAGGATTTTCAGCCTGGGCTGAAACCTGCTCCATGTAATCGCCACTTTCATTTCAAGAGGATTTCTTTCAGAATCCGGGCTGAAATTCTTCATGTAATCAGGCCCTTAGCCGGGCTGGTCGGGTTTTTTTAATATATCGTGTGAAAAAGGATAACAACAACAAAAAGAAGTGGAGAGACGTTTGTCTCCCTAAATTGTTATCAAAATTCACCATTCTAAAATTTAAGGAAGCCTCAAGGTTTGCTCTGTTATTCATCCTTAATTTAAACACAAAAAAATGACTATTCCGTGAGCCATTTTGCTCTAAAGTGGAGTAACGGTGCTTAGAAATCGCTGGCCTGGCTAACCGGGCCGTCCCGGTGAACGCGATTACACTGAAAAATCTCAGCCCGGTTAGCTGAGATCCCGGCATCGTAATGCATATGCCTGGATCTCGGCTAACCAGGCTGAGATTTTTCAGTGTAATCGCAAACTTGAGTTTTGGTGTTTTTCTCAGACGTGCCGGGATCTCGGTTAAACGAGTTCACCCGGTTCACTATGACGTAATCGGCCGCACAGGGGCCCCTCAGGGGCCCCTCAGGGGCCGATTACATGAGCCGGGCTGGTCAGGGTTGCCGGGATGTCTTTCAGCCCGGTATTACATGAGGTGAGTCAGCCCGGCTTGGACTAAATTTAAAACATGTCATGTGAAAAAAGATAACAACAACAAGAAGTGGAGAGACGTTTGTCTCACTAAATTGTTATTAAAATTCCCCATTCTACAATTTAAAGAAGCCTTATGGTTTGCTATCTTATTTATCCTTTATTTAAACATAAAAAAACGACTATTCCGTGGGCTATTTTGCTCTAAAAAGGAGTAATGTGATTAGAAATCGCTGGCGCGGCAAACCGGCCTGTCCCGGTGAACGTGTTCAAATCCCGTTGAAGTCCTGGTAGCCTATGAATTTTTTCAGGCTTTTTTACGCAATCGCAAAAATTGCGTTCATAACAGCGAGGATCATAGCTTCACTTGATTTCATATCCGCGTTTCATATATCATTTCATCGTTAAACTTTTAAAGATGCATTCATTTTAAGCCAAAATAAGCTTGAATCTAAGTTTGATTTTCTACCTGGCTGCTTTGCAAACAGTAATTTACCTTCTCTATCAGTCTCGTTCCCAGAGCGTTTCACCCCCGAGAGCCCTACTCTCAGCGGAAAAAAGCTCTGGGAATGAGGTTGCCTCTCTCTCTCTCCTTGTGTATTCTTTTTGAAAATCTCGAACATAAATATCTGATTCACAGGGCCACCAGCGAAATGATAATATGAATAGGATGATACAGGAGCTCACCAAGTGGAGCCTCTATCTCCAGTAATTCCCTGAGTCAACAACCCCTTTTCCGAATAAATTTATTTATAGGAACAGGTTTTTCCCGCAAAAAGTATCATAATTCCCTTGG
>NC_090870.1:55620755-55630755 GCF_036669935.1 Montipora foliosa
ATCATCCATTTGCTTGGCATGTCCTCCATCGTTATTGGTCTCACAAGATCTACCCTTCCTAAAGTTGTGTTGGTAGTCCATTAAGATATTATGTTCCTCAAGGTGAGCAATAATAGATTTGTACAGGATGATTATTGTTCCCTTGATTTATTTACATCAGTTTGTAGTTTGAGTGCACAGTCCGCAATCGGCCATTTCTGCCTTTGTTTCTGACTGCGGAGACGACTCGGAATAAGGTACATACCGTGTGAATGAAACCGCTGATGCTTCCTGTCTTTCTAAGAATTCATTTCTCGCTTCACTTTACAGCTGTATGTTGGATTGTTTGATCACCACATCTCGGTGTTCAATAAAATACAGCTTCTTGATAAGTAACTGTTTGCCAGTGATTTCCAAGGCAAGAGTAAGCATGGTGACGGGTGGAGATGCTGTAGAAAGGCTTGAGAGGCGCGCAGTCGAAGCTGAAGAGACAATCTCCCTTCTACAGTCACAGTTGATCTTTCTCAAAAAGGCGGCAGGTATTAATTAATAATTTCCAAATTATAATTAGCTTACGATTCCTCTTGAAGGAACTGCAAATATCCTGCTACCTTTGTTGTCATTTGTTTGCAGCGATCTTTAAAGCGCTAATTGGAATACAATTAAAAATTATTGATTGGACGAGGTTGATCAAAATATCGCGTCTCACTCGCTTCGCTTGCGGATTCACGCTTCGCTCGCCGAATTTTTTTCGCTCTCGCTGGGAGCCTGTTCGCAGGCTAACCTCTTTTGCATGAGATGATACTCCTAGGCAGTTTTCGAGTAACACTCCTTGAAGAAAGAGGACATATTGTTTACCCGCCTTTGCGGACAAAGATATTTCAGGACAAACGCCAGCATTTTTTGACGGCATCCTCAGCGTCATTTTATATTTTCGCCGTCGATTAACATGACCAACAGTTTTAGCAGGGTCACCGGCAGCCTCGCTTCCATTCTTAGGCCAGGTAACGTAGCTAGAACTGTAAAAGGGTCTATTGATGATGTGCAGCCATTCAGCGCGATTGACCGTAAACTTGACAGGTACCAACATAAACATTCAACATTATTGTTTACATTCGACATTCATTCATTTATTCATTTGAATGTAACATTCATATTTACCGTACGGTAAATGCCACTTGGTACAGGGATGGTCAATGTCCAGGGTTCAGGGTCTGTCGATTGTAAAGAAAACTTCCACTGTTTGAACAAATGTCCCCTAAAATGTTCCATGTGTACTTATTAGAAGATCTGTAACAAAAAAATATGCAGTACCTAATAAAATAATTTTTTTTATCGTCTTCCAAAGATCGGCCTCAACATTTCCCGTTGCCGCCATCTTGAATGTCGCGCAAGGAATAATAAAGAGTCTGGAACGAAACAAGTGTTGTTACATCTACGAGAAAGCATAAGTGATTCGCACTTCGCGCGTTAAGTTCTTTCGCTTACTGGTTTAATTTATGCAACTATTCTTGCAATTTATTTATCACAGCAAGTTTGCGTGAGTTGAAAGGTGACAACTAATTAGAAATTCAGAAATATATAAATCGACACTGTACTGCAAACGCGCAAATCGCTTTTTTACTTACCTCCGATCAAGAACGTTAAAGACAGTCAACAGAAGAAATCAAACCATAAGATCGTGTAGATTAGAAGATACAAATTGTAAGTATATATTCACGAAATCAGTTCCATTCCTTTTTAGCCTATCTTCGGCATTCCAAAACATTAATCTACTTGTGTAATATTTTTCTTTCAGTCGACTAGTTCAACGACTTATCGAGCAGCTAGTACGGATAAAAGTCTAAAAATCTACAGGGTCTTGGCGTGATCCTGCCATAAAATAGTGCCTCGAACGTAGGTGCGATTCAGTCGAAATTTGTCCAGAGGATCCCGCCAAATCAATGGTGTAAATCATCCACGCCGAAGATACCGAATCTCCGAACTTTGCATCGAGCCTACAAAGATGCCGCCTAAAGTAGATGCAAAGACCCTCGCAGGGAAAATGGAAAACGTGGTAACGATCTTCTACGAATTAATAGAAGAATTTGAAATAATCTTTTCAGTGAGGCCAGAGTTAAAACCCTTAGAGGCAGCATTCAATCAAGTGGAGACAAGATACAGGTTCATCAAGAAGCAACAAGAAACTATTTTAGACAGATTGGTTGATGAAGGTATTACCGCAGAGGAGGAACCATTGTTGACAACAAAGAAACTTGGAGACAAAGTAAAAGCTGATTTCCTTCAGATTGCCTTAAAATTTGCTGCCTACCAAAAGGAACGAGATTCCACGGAAACGTCTTCAAAAGACTCTGAAACTTTGAAGACCTTGACAGCTTCAATGTCATCCATGACATCGGCAGTGACGAAAATGGCGGACACCTTAAGGTCAAAACCAAACACTAGTGGGCTGCAACGATTACCGGTGCCAACATGGGACGGCAGTCGCAGATCCTATGCTACCTGGAGAAAAGAATTCAATCATTGGATGAAGAAATACGATCAAGATAAAGATGAACAACTGCAACGGTTCCGAAATGCATTGCCGAGAGGATCGTGGTGGTCTGACCAGGTAAAAACTTGCAAAACCATTGATAGCGCGTGGAATATATTGGACACAGAATTTGCAGACAAACGTAAACTAATGGACGAACTGCTCCTCGAAATAAATAGCCTAAAGCCCGTAAAACGAGACTCCAGGTCGTTCACGCACTTCGCCACGACAATATCATCCTACGCGAATGATATGGAAGATAATGGATGTCCGGTGTTGGAGTCTTCGGAAGCGCCATTTCTTATGTCTCAACTTTTGTCCAAGCTCGATCCGAACGATAATTCTCATTTTGGAAGAGAAATGAAAAGAGAAGGTAAAGAGGAAACTGTCAGTAACCTCATCACCTGGTTGCACGTAGAAGCAAGTGTCCCCTCAAGGGGCAAGAATAACACCTTGTCTGAAGACAGAAACGAGAGTCGCCGATACAGGACCCCAAGAAAAACTGAGAACAATGCCGCAAGTGGCGAAGAACCCGATGATGACACCTGTCCACTTAACTGTAAAACAAAACATCACCTCGCTGCCTGTCCTGTGTTCCAGGAGTTAGCTATCAGTCAGAGATGGGAGATTGTAAAGCAACATTGGCGATGTCGTAAATGTCTTAGAAAGCATCATACAAGCAACTGCAGGAAACCAGACGGTTCAACATGCGACAAATGCAGAAAAAATCATCACCGATCTCTTCACAATGAAAAGATTGGTGAAACAAGCTCAAGTCCAAATCCAAGAGCATCTTCTTTCCAAAGTCAGTGCCAGGCCCCCTCGAGTACATCAAATGGTAACATCCAAGAAAATGCTGTTCATCACAAAGAAAAGTTAAAGCTCATGACTGGTTTGTGCCCTGTTCAAAAAGTTGGAGTCATGAACGGAAACGGAGAATTTGTTGAAGTCCTTGCGATGTTAGACTCTGGATCCAATACCAGTCTTCTCTCAAAGAATGCAGCCAGACGACTTGGGTTGAGTGGATCAGCAACACATCTGACCATGAATTTAGCTGGTGGGAAGAAGAAAAGTGAAGCATCACAGATAATCGACATCACTGTTGCCTCACCTGCTGACGAGGATATTAAGAAGACCCTTCAAGTGTACACTGTTACAAGGCCCTGCAGTAAAGCAAAAACGCTTTCCAAAGAATTAGTGCGACACTACCCTCATCTCAAGCACGTTTGTGATAAACTCCACCTTTCGGGTGGCGCCATAGATCTCCTTGTCGGTACAGACTTTGTAGAAGCCTTCATTGATATCCACACAGTGTCCGGAGAGCCAGGGGAACCTGTTGCGAAACGAAACTGTTTTGGTTGGTACGTTATGGGACAGTTTGAAAAGAACAACTCTACTACTTCAGAAATTCAGTCGGTTGAAATCAGAACAGCAAATGTCGTAGACGACATCAAAGAACTTCTTCACCAAGATCTCCTTGGCGTCAAACCGACCAACCTTTGTACGTGTAGCGAAAACGAGATACGCGAAAGCAAGTTCGTTAAGTCCCTCGCAGCCTCAACTACCCTGGTTGACGGAAGAATACAAGTTAAGATGCCCTGGACGGAAGCGGGCCCTCCCAAACAAAGTAACTATGGCATCGCACTGAAAAGGCTGTTTTCCACGGAGAGGTCATTCCAGAAAAAGGGGTGTCTCGATGTTGTCAATGAGGAAGTCCAAAAGCTTCTAGAGCAGGACTACGTGATTCAAGTCTCTCCTGACCAGATTGATCACAGCAAGCCTGAATGGTACTCACCCTTACAAGCCGTGTTAACACCGGAAAGAACAACAAAAGTTCGACTTGTCTTTGACTCATCTTCGAAAGGTCACGACGGTTTGTCCCTCAATGATTACCTAGAGAAAGGGCCAAACTACATCAACAGTCTCCTGGATGTTTTGGCAGCATGGAGATGGAACGAAGTAGCCTTTATCGGCGATATACGCAAAATGTTCAATCAAATCTTGGTTCATCCCGACGACCAGGTTTTTCACAGGTTCCTTTGGAGGAGTAAGATTAGCAACTCGCCAACAGTATACCAATGGCTCAGGTTGAACTTTGGAGATAAGCCAGCTCCCGACATAGCAACGAATGCCATCAACACACTAGCAAAGATATCTCAAGCCGAGTTCCCAGAAGCATCAAAAGAACTTCAAGATCATATGTACGTGGATGATATCGGAAGTTCCAAAGCAACTACAACGGAAGCAAAACAGGTTATCAGCGACATTGACGCCATTCTTAAGAAAGGTCATTTCCAGATAAAAGCTTGGCATTCAAACCGTGCGGAGATTGACCAGTCCAACGGCGAACGCTGGGCAGATCTTCTTGGTCTAAGATGGGATAAACAAACTGACAAGTTTTCCCTGAAAAGGAACAAACTCGACCAGATGGACCTTTTGACAAAGAGACGTTGCCTGGGTCTTATTGGACAATTGTGGGACCCAATCGGTCTTGTGATGCCGGTAGCTATAAAATTTAGGATCGACTTGCAGGACTTATGGCATTCAGGCTACAATTTGGACGAAACCTTACCTACAGCAGTCAAGAGCAAGTGGATGGAGAATTTGCAAGCCATGAATCACCTCTTAACAGTCGAATTCGATCGCAAGTTAAAACGAAGCCACGAGATTGGGGTACCACAAATTCATGGATTCTGTGATGGTGGCGAAAAAGCTTACGGAGCGGTCATTTTCCTCCGATGGGAGTTAAAGAACGGAAGTTACAAGTGCGTTCCTGTTTTCGTCAAGTCCTTCGTAGCCCCACTAAAGAGAAAAACGATCCCGAGACTGGAGCTCATGGGCTGTTTAACACTTGCAAAGATATATGAAACTTGCAGAAAGTCTCTACAGTTTGCGAACATCCAAGACAGCAAGAGGATCTTCTGGGTGGAAACTGTTGGGGTGGAAGACTTCCGATACATCAGGTCAAAGTTCAATCCAGCCGACATTCTCACTAGAGGAATAGAGCCATCACAGCTCGAAGACTGGATAAAGGGACCCTCTTTCCTGCAGTTACCCGAAGGACAATGGCCTAAATTTGAAGCTAAAGCCCCCATCGAACCTACAGCAAAAGCTGGTGTCTTGATGGAAGTGAAAATCGAGAAGACTAAAACGCCAATGCAACACGAAGCAGCCATAGCGGAATTTCAAACCAAAGTTGATCTGGATAAGTCTGAAGAAGATACTAACCCCGTTTTTCATCAACTGTTGAATACCTGTTCTACATTTTCAAAGATACGGAGAACACTCGCTTACGTTCGCCGATTCATTCAGAATGCGAGAAAAAAGAATGTTAAGACAGGTTCAATCACTGTTCAAGAATTGCAAGGCTCGGAGAAACAGCTATTCAAGTGGAGTCAGGCACACCTAGATCCCTCTGTCATTGACAAGAAATTAACTCCGAAGCTGGACGAAAACGGATTACTTCGAGCTCATGGACGACTCGAAGATGTCAGATCGCTGCCACAAGAATTAAGAAACCCAATTATCCTTCCACGCGGTCACCCTCTTGTCATCTTGCTATTACGTGACCTCCATGAAAGACGCGGATACTGTGGGTACAAAAGCCTAATTAACGAGGCAAGGAGAAAGTACTGGATCATTGGAATTCGTGGTATGTCCAAAGCACTCACAACAAAGTGCATTACTTGTAGGAAGCTCCGAAAGAAGCCATTGGAACAACTCATGGGACAAATCCCATCCTTGCGAGTTGCAGTAGGCACCCCGCCATTCTTCAACACCGCCATGGACATGTTTGGACCATTGCACATCAAGCTTAATCGTAAAACGCTCAAGGAGGCCCAAGTAATCATTTTCACCTGCATGACAACAAGAGCTGTCCACTTAGAACTTGTGACCGACAAAACATCTGACGCTTTCTTGATGGCATTCCGTCGTTTCGCGAGTTTGCGTGGTCACCCGTGCATTTGCTGGTCCGACTGCGGGACAAATTTTGTAGGCGCACAAGGATACTTAAAGGAAATAATGCAGAGTTGGAACGTGCCCAAGATTGAAGGTGTTCTATCTGAAGATTTCTCGTGCGATTTTAAATGGAAATGGATACCCCTCATGCCAGTCATCAAAATGGCGTCGTGGAAACCCTCATCAAGTCAGTCAGACAAAGTCTGAACGTTACATGCAAGAATCAAGCCTTTACCGAAGAGCAATGGAGAATATTTCTCGCGGAGACAACCTACGTCATCAATGGACGTCCTTTATACCCAAGTTCTGATAGCATATGGGAAAGCCCGCCAATTACTCCAAACGATATTCTCATAGGACATCATCTTTCAATTCCTCAACCAGAACCAGAAGAAAGGATCAACCCAAGACATCTTTTAAGAAGTACAGAAAATCGCGTGAACGAATTTTGGAAATGCTGGATGAGATACTTTGCGCCAAATCTACTTCCACGAAATAAGTGGTTTCGCACCAGAGAAAACCTTCAAGTCGACGACTTAGTTCTAGAGATAGACCCAAATCACAAAAGATCCCAATGGAAGATGGCGCGAGTCATTGCAACATACCCTGGAAACGATGGTTTGGTTAGGAAGGCAAGAATCAAGACTCAGGACGGTGAATACGACAGGCCGATTCACAAGCTGTGTCTTTTAGCAACAAAAGACGAATTAAATGCGAACCTTTCTTAATCAAAGGAATACATAGACCAGCATTATGTAATAGACATTACGTTATTTGTGACATCTCGAGTAATGAATACCGATTATGTTTAAGTCGTTGCTCAATTAGATGTAGCTTCTAATTTCCGCACTGGGGCGGAGTGATTCGCACTTCGCGCGTTAAGTTCTTTCGCTTACTGGTTTAATTTATGCAACTATTCTTGCAATTTATTTATCACAGCAAGTTTGCGTGAGTTGAAAGGTGACAACTAATTAGAAATTCAGAAATATATAAATCGACACTGTACTGCAAACGCGCAAATCGCTTTTTTACTTACCTCCGATCAAGAACGTTAAAGACAGTCAACAGAAGAAATCAAACCATAAGATCGTGTAGATTAGAAGATACAAATTGTAAGTATATATTCACGAAATCAGTTCCATTCCTTTTTAGCCTATCTTCGGCATTCCAAAACATTAATCTACTTGTGTAATATTTTTCTTTCAGTCGACTAGTTCAACGACTTATCGAGCAGCTAGTACGGATAAAAGTCTAAAAATCTACAGGGTCTTGGCGTGATCCTGCCATAAAACAGTGCCTCGAACGTAGGTGCGATTCAATAAGATTGCCTTTGAGTTGAGGATACCGGCCGGCTGTTAAGTGATTCTACCTAAGAAATTAGCTCGCCCCTTGGAGTACTTAAACCATCAGTATAATATTATATTTCTCAGCTGTACCAAATCGGAGACCTTGTCCAGATCAGAACGTCCTTCTTGTGAGGACAACGACAACGCCTGTCAGAAAAGAAGAGTTGGTGGGGGGATTGCTCTCCATAGACGTTTTTCAAACCATCTAGGTGTATTCCGATTTAATCGAATCTCAGGTAATAAGAGATGCTCAAACCAACTTACTTCCGATACTCGTTCCTCGTGGTCAGCCAGGGAACATGATCACAGAAGAAGTCAAGGTGTCAACCTACCCGTACAACTGTGTTTTCCATCGTGGCGGTCAATGTAAGGGAAGACACAGGTCAAGTGATACCATTTGCTCCAACCTCGTTTCCAGGGCTTTTCATCGCCAAGAGCAATGAAAAGCCCTGGGAACTAGGTTGCATTTGCTCCTGGAACCGTACGCGTGACCCTGCATTTTCGGCGTCGTGCCATTTTATAACATCATGTAATTACCGATGAACCACCAATATTACCCTTATGGACATGTTGTACTGCATATGCAGAACGGCAAAGAAGGAGACAGTAGTATCTATGGAGGAACACAGCCTTATGGTCAAGGGGGTAACGGCTTTGGTGGAATGTTTAATTTCAGTTCTTGTTCCGTACAGCAACTCCCTTTCTCAAACCAATAGCAAAAAAAGCGAGAAAACGAATGCTCGTTACTGGATTGGAGACGGGACTGCAACTTGTCTAAGACGTGATCAGTGGTCAGCCCGTTTAAAGAAATGGAAACCGCTAAAAAGTTGTCTCGGTTAGGCGGGTTGTCCCTAGCAGAGCGTTTACAAGGCAGCTAGGGTTACCCTAGCGCTAGTGTAACCCTAGCACTCAGATTATTACAATTATTATTATTATTATTATTATTATTATTATTATTATTAAAAATACATGCAAGGAATGGATAGATACGCCTAACAATTCCAACTTGAAATCAAGTGAAGTTATGCTCCTTGCACTGAGTTGTGAACGCAATTTTAGCAATTGCGTTGAGAAGCCCTAAAAATGTCAGAACTTCAACGGGGTTTGAACCCGTGACCTCGCGATACGGGTGCGACGCTCTTACCAACTGATCCATGAAGCGACTGACGCTGGGAGCTGGTCATTTGTGGGTTCTAATGTTCCCGTATATAATGAATGAATCAAGGGTATTGAAGTTTCATTAACGGCGAAGGCGTCCCTTAGGCTATCGCTATCGAATTGAAAGATGGTTAGATCATTTTAATCTCACTTGACCAAGGTGGTGACAACGCCTTCTTTGTTGCGATTCCTCTTCTACCAGCAGTCTAAGCGGTCCGGCAAAAGTTAAAGCAAAACTCACATACTTGGTTACATATTTTATTTAGCATGGAAACACGATATGATTAGCTTTTGCTACTTGAGAGGTTCTCCACAACAACATTACTAATATACAAGATTAACAGTAACGAATTGGAGAAACGTTATAATTCATAGCTCTAAAAATATCTTAAAACAATCAGTTAAACAACAAACAATGGAATGTTGAAACTTCTTAGAGGCTAGAAGCTAAGTATAGCTAGTATACAAAACTTTGGTTTTATCAACAGAGTTGATAATGTAAATTGGCCACCGTACAGAGACTGATTCTAAAAGCTGACGTTTCGAGCGTTAGCCCTTCGTCAGAGCGAATCGAGGAATTGTGGGTTACGTGTAGTTTTATAGTAGAGTAGGAGCTACGCTATTGGTGGTAACATGGCAACGTGAAAAATAGGACTATATTAGTTAAATGAAAAGCGTTCGTTAATACCGTGAGGATTAAGGGTGCCGATTTGGATGATTAATTTTTGTTCCAGATTCTTGCGGCTTTCCGTCGTACCTAGATGTAGGGAAAGGCCGCAGATAGCCATGTGTTTTTTGGAATGGTTAGGGAGATTAAAATGACGAGCTAGCACTTCCACCTTTCATGGAGGAATGGTCAGTCAAGCGCATGGGAGAGTTAACACTGTTTCGGAGACTCGTAAGTGTCCGGGTATGTGCTTTGGGCTTTCCTTCTAGGCTCGCCCCCTTCTCTTCTCCGCTATGAATGACTGGTGATGTTGCTTCCACGGAAGAGACGAGAGACTTGTAAGGAACATGTCGGTAA
>NC_090870.1:55633255-55663255 GCF_036669935.1 Montipora foliosa
TCAGTTGCATCAGCATCATAGTTCGAGAATGTCAACACTCCCCACGGGCTGCTCTATTCTGCAATTTCTGCAGTTTGTCTCGTAGCGTTTTCCCACAGTTACCTACCCCAAACAATGTCACAGTAATCAAAGTAAGGTTTTACTAAAGCTTGGTAAATGAGATGTAAGGTTGATGCTGGGATCAGGTGCCTAATTCGCTTTAGGGCCCCGATACCAGGGGCGATCTTTTTAGTTAATTTTTCGATGTGACTATGCCAATCGAGTTTATCGTCTATTATTATACCAAGCGATTTTGTAGCTGTAACCTGGCTCACTTGAGTATTGTTCATTGTAATTGTTGGTGAAGCTGTGAGAGTATTCAGTCTCTGCCTCGACCCTATTAGCATGAATTCGGTTTTGGTCATGTTCAATGTTTGTTCGCTTGTAGCCAGTTGAAAACGTTTCCTAGGTCTTTGTTTAGACAAAACTGAACATTCTCAAGATTGCTGCCCGCGTATGTAAGGTGCGTGTTGTCAGCGTACATTCTCGGTTTACAATTTGATAAGCAATTTGGAAGATCGTTGATATATAATAAGAACAATAATGGACCGAGGATGGTCCCTTGAGGGAAGCCGCATGTCAATGTGCAGCTGTTGGATAGCGACCCGTTCACAGAGCATTTTTGTGTGCGGTTTTCTAAGTATGACTGAAACCATTTGAAAGATTTGCCATGTATACCATAATAGTTTAGTTTCCATAGAAGGATCTGATGATCAACAGTGTCAAAAGCTTTTTTCAAATCTAGAAAAATGACTCCATTGATTTTCCCGTTATCAACACCACCGCGGTCACCCTGTTTATAAAGAGGGGTAACCCTTGCATATTTCCAGTCATCTTCGAAACGTCCCTTGACTAATGGATTGATTGAAAATATCACATATCGGCATACAAATAAGGTCAGCACATTCCCTGACAAACCTAGCAGATATTTTGTCAAGGCTCGTTGCTTTTGACTCGTCCAGTTTATTTAAAAGTGAAAATACTTTATTTGCATTGGTGGGTTGGAGCTTAAACCGTTTATCTGTAACAGTAAGATATCTTTGATAGCTACCATTATCACAATTTATTTCACTGGCAAGTTTTGGACCAATGTTAGCAAAGTGGTTATTGAATTCATTTGATAGCTCCAACGGATTAGTTATCGTTAATCCGTTCACTTTTAGTGACGCCACTAACGTTTTCCCAGATTTTCGAGAAGTTAACTCGTTTATAGTCTGCCAGGTCTTTCGGGAGTCGCTGGTGTGCTTATTAAAACTATTTTGGTAATAAACTTGCTTAGCTGAGCGTATTTGCTTATTGACTATATTTCTTTGTTTCTTAAATGATGCCCAATCGTTAGGATCATTTGTCTTGCTAGCTTTGATTTTTAATGTCTCTATAATGCATAAGGTCTTTCAATTCAGAGGCAATCCACGGAGAACTCCTTGAACGAACGCGCATCGTTTTCAGTGGGGCATGTTTGCCAGCGATAGCCAGAAATGTACTTTTCCATTGCTGCCACATCACGTTTGGGTTGGAAGGCTCGTATACATTATCCCAAGATTGAGATAGAATATCATAACGAAAATTTTGGCGATCGAAATTTCGGAAATTTCTATATGTAATAGAATTATGTCCATTAGACATCCCGTTCAGAGCAAGTTTTCTATACACATACACCATGCTATGATCACTTATCCCGATATGACAAACTCCCGAACAAGCAATCTTATCCGAGCAGTTGGTATAAATTAAATCAATTAGAGTTGATGAGGTGGGTGTTATCCTCGTCGGTTCAGAGATGAGCTGCTCGAGTCCGTAGACATCAGCAATACTACTTAATTTGGATGTGTCATTATCATATCAAGTAGTGATCATGTCACAGTTCATGTCTCCCAGTACAAAAAATTCTACATTTTCACTATCCAATTTCCCGATTAGGGATTCAAATGGAGAAAAAATGCCAATGGGAGATTCAGGTGGTCTGTACCAAGTAACAATCACAAAAGATTTTGAATTTGGCTTATGGATTTCCAATGCATCCATATGTAGGTCATTTCGTACTGTAAAATTGATTGAATTTTTTACATAGAAGCATACCCCTCCGCCGCATTTTGTAAGTCTATCGCGGCGAATTATTTCGTATCCCGGAATATGAACATCATGATCTCGAATACTCTCGTTCAGTTTCGTTTCATTTATGGAAACAATATCGATATCATTGTTTGCTAATAGGATTCTTAATTCGTCTATATGTGTAGTTAATTGATTTAATATTGAGTGATGCCATTCTAAAACCGCGCAAAGGAGGCAATATTAAGACAGATTTTTCGGCCCTTTGGTTGCTTAATGGATCCCCGCACGGCATTGACGGACAGCATATTATCTCATTCTAGGTGCGATTTAAAATTATTATAAAACTGATCATTACCTTTGAGCTGTTCGACGTTTCATTTTTTAAGTTTGAGTTTTAACCGTTACTTGTCTCACGCGTAAGTTTCAAATGACTTTTAAACGAAGTCCGAAGTCAGAGCCAACATGTGTAGCAGCCACGCGAACACCAGTGAGCCAGAGAAGAGAAACATGCTAACGTTAACATGGTGAATACCTTCGCTAGCAGTGCAGTCTGCTTCTTTGTTTAAGTCCTCCTTCAGTTCTTCCAGATCTAGGACCAAGTACTCCTTGTACTTACCCTGAAGCCATTTCTGCATCGACGAGTTGCTAGTCAATTTATAGAATGGCTCTAAGACCAACGTCGTTGGGTACGGCTTCTGCAGAACAGTCAGGCGCCACAGAGAATCATTGGCACACACAGCGGGATTCAGAGAATTGCCTCCTCGACAGGTTGTGAATGGACCCGAAATGATCGCTTCACGATCAGATTCGCTCAGGTTCTGCTCATAATAAGCAGATGCTGAAACACTCAAAATCTTAGCCTCGAAAGCTGCTTTCTTTTGTTCAGTTTTAGTAAGCTCACAATACGACACGCTCAGAAGGGACTCCTTACGACCTCCCATTTCGGCTTCACGGACATAGTGGGTCCCATATTCCTTGAAAAAATCCATTGCTTTTGCATCATTCTGACTTTTCAAGAGTTCCAAAAACTCCTTTTTAAATGTATCATCCCAGTTCTGGCTTGCTTTGAAATTGAAACTGTTGCGAAACCGAACTTGGAATATTTTGTACTCCATTCCAGATATTGCAGATGAGTGGGAACGTGCAGAGTACAGTTTACTGTAACTGTCGTACTTTGCAGACGCCTGAAATGACCCTGTGTATTTGATGCCATAAGACTGAAGTTCTGCCTTGACGGTTTCTTTAACACTTTTGAACACTTGGGAGAATGGGACGGACGCAATTGCCACGGTATCAATTGACACCCCTCTGGGAACAACAAAACTCTTTAGACCGTCCTCAAAAATATCAATAGTCTCCATAAAACGTTGATCCCTGTTTACTGGAAACTTCTCAAATTTCAACCATCGAGGATTGGCCATTTTTAAGTGTTTCATGTCCCATCCTTTCATTAGAATGTTCAGACCCGGCAAACAGCCATCTGGAGCCCATTCTAAAAAATAGCATTCCGTCAAAGGTTGCGGAAATAGATTATTGCGCTTCCTAGCAAACTTCATGTTCGCCAATTTTCCCACATTTTGTGAAGAAGAAGCGGAAAACCCCACCAGAACTCCAGTGGTAGTATCGTATGAGGCGCCGTGAAACGTGAAATTCCGCGAGCTGAATTCTGGATGTACAAGCCCTGATTCCGGTACTAATTTTCCATTCGGTAAAGCGATCTTTGTGAAATTCACGAAAGGAACCATAAAAGGGATGGGTCTCTCAATGCTTGAGGCTCTTAGAAGATACGGATCGCGGAAAGTTTGAGATCCATTCATGGCAGATTTTAAGCAGTTGGTTGCTGCATCTCCGAAGCAAAATATTGCTGGGAACTCGTACCAGTTCCAACGGCTCGAGTATGTTGGAGAGTAGATGTCTATGACCACAGTAAAACGGTCGTTCTTCTCAAGCAAAGCTCTTTCAGAGTCATGGAAAACTCCCTGTAGTCCATTTACCGTGCCTTCGATCACGTGGTACACGGTCGGGTAGAGAGGACTGTCATATTCGAGATGAAGTTCAACACCAGGGCTAATACCTGAAGCTGAAGAAAGTACTTTTTAATGAAATCAACTGAGTCTAGTTGAAGGATCTGAGTACGTTTTTGTGTGCTGTACCTTCCTCGCTCGAGTATGTTGGAGAGTAGATGTCTATGACCACAGTAAAACGGTCGTTCTTCTCAAGCAAAGCTCTTTCAGAGTCATGGAAAACTCCCTGTAGTCCATTTACCGTGCCTTCGATCACGTGGTACACGGTCGGGTAGAGAGGACTGTCATATTCGAGATGAAGTTCAACACCAGGGCTAATACCTGAAGCTGAAGAAAGTACTTTTTAATGAAATCAACTGAGTCTAGTTGAAGGATCTGAGTACGTTTTTGTGTGCTGTACCTTCCTTTGTAGCGCGGATTGGGAGGGGGGATAGGCGGGGGGGGGGGGGGGGAATAGGGGTAAAGGGACGCTGTATTTTCTCACAGTCGAGAGGGTCAATTGAAACCATGTTTGTTTGATCAATCTGTTTCAATGACTGATACCACGTCTTCATTGACTCCCATGATCAATCACCGGTATGCAGAGTAAAAGGGGTTTCTTATGATTTGCCTTATTTAATCTCCGAAAGGTCGATCACGGTTTAATAAAGCCGGAAAAAGTCACCTTGAATAAAACGCTACACCGATTTAATAAGAGTCGCCTTCAAATTGGGCGCTTTTACCAAACCGTGTACATGGCAACCGCGATTCAGGTTATTATTCTGGTTTGTCTTTCAAATCTCGACTAACAGTATATAAAAGGTCAGTTTTTGAATCAAAGGCTGTGAATTGAAACCAATTTTAAAGATGCATGAGTAATGTTTACTCTGTTCGTCCGTGTCAACTTCCCCGAAATGGTCACTGCTAATTTGGAGTCATGTTTCTCGTACCGTTGGCACAAGGAACGCTTAATAGCAAGTCAGTCTTATAGCAAAAACGCTTCTGGTGACGGTCACACAATAAGTGGCAGTACTGGTAACGCGATTGGACGAGAGATTTAAATTATGAGGAATTCAACATATCGCGTTTGATGCAGACAAATAAATTGACAGAACTGCTCAGCAAGGTGCTTCTGAGAATAAATAAATCACGATGTTTAAGCTTGAGATAATTTTTGGAATCGTTAACTATGGTTTACAATTATGAGTTATTAGGGCAAAAACAGATCATTTTCAAACATATCTTCTCTTTAACTAGCCCCTTCTCTGCAGTACACAATCTGTAATTTATCAGTTTGGTGTCTCAGAATTTGTATATAACTTGTCCACAGTGTGCTCACTACAGAACCGTATGAAGATTCACTCGGGCGACCCATCGATCCCTGGCTTATGCAAGAGCTCGAGCGCTTCCAATGAATCTTTAATCTTTTGTATCCAAAATAACTTATAAAATTTTTTGTCATATGTAGATAAAGAGACAGGTTAATGGATTTCAATCTTCCAAGAAGTACGCATACCTGCCAACTCTCCCGGTTTTCCCGGGAGTCTCCAAGTTTTTCATCAAATCTCCCGGTCTCCCGGTTAAGCCACCAAATCTCCCGGGAACTACCTACCGTGGCTTCACTAATTTCGTTATTTTCGCGATTTCAAAAAAGAAATAAAGCAAAAAGTGGATTTAGTGCTCTTATTTAGTGCTCTTATTTAGTGCTTTTATTTGATCGGAAAACGTAAATCAGCGGGAGCAATCAAATTTATATATATTTAACGAGTATCGTAACTGGTCAGAAATAAACCAATCATATTGCACAATACATAGTAGAAAATTGGCGCGGTTTTCGCACACTGTTTACATCTAATCTGTCGAAGCGAGGATGGCCAACGTGGATTTCGACTCACTTCAAAAGGAATTCTTAGGCGCCCTTCCCTCGGGTTTTGAGGGGGTGAAAAACCTTGCTTTGCAGAAAGTGGAGAAGATTACTCCTCTAGCTGGCGTCCAGCCATTTGCAAACAAACAAGGTAAGCTACTTTTGTGGGTGTTCTTTTGATATTTGAGCGGGTTAGAGCTGCAAGTCACCATGCCAAATAGTTTCCATAAAACTTCATAAAAATTCATGACTTAGAAACTTTTCTGATTTTCTTAAAAACCGATTAAATAGAAATTCAATTTTTTTTTTGGCGAAAAACAATTGGTGAGTCCGGTTCTGAAGTCGTCAAAAATCCTTCTACACCCTCGGTTATCTTCGGAAGTCGTCGGGAAATCTTTGGCAATCGTCGGAAGTCATCGGAAATGTTCGGCGATCTTCGGACGCCGTCGGAAACCTTCGGCAACCTTCAGACGAAAATTATCTAGACGTCTCCAGATTTTCGTACTCTGGCGGTTGGCAGGTATGAGTACGGGATAATAAACATTGAATTAACTGATTCCCGCATCGTTAGCGAAACGACTGCAAACTTCGCAGCGTTTATAACAAGGAAAGACAGGCTTCAAATTCGAATTTAAAATGAAAGTAAAACCAAAGAATTCTCGATTCAAAAAAATGGGTTCATGCTGGTGGCAAACCGAACTCGGCCACGCGGCTGAATTTGACTGAGTTCTCGGAAAATGAACTGCCTCACTTAAGTTGAGTGATCCTGTTGTGATACAGCTACATTTGAGGGTCTTTTTCGTGCAGAATTTGACTTAAGAGAGAAACTGTTGTTATGAAACAAGTCATGAGGCATAGTTTATATACGAACCTGTCGAATTCAACAATCCGAGGGCAAGCGAGGAAACGACACACAACCGGAACACCTCCATCGCCCACACTTCGGTATATGTACGTTGTTATGCATGTAAGTTGATCCTTGGCGCATATTCTTATTTGTCATTGTCTGGTTATTATAATAAATTACCATATTCAAGGCCAGCTGCAATATGGGCATATTTTGAATCAACAAGAATTGTATTCGTTCTGGTTGTTTAGCTGAGTATGATGGGGTGGCTAGTGTAGTCGACTCCAGAAAATTCAGCTTTTCACCATATAAACAGTATGCTATAAAACTCTTAGATAACGAGAGTGGGAAGTATTGACAACTAAGATATTAAACCAGACACTATAATTTTTCCTACAGCTTCCCATTTTCAAGGCTGAAAGTCATGGCGGTTGCAAGAAAGTGTTTCACGTGAGTCTCCACTGTTTTGAAGCAGCGGCCTCTCATTTGCCGAAAAAAGGGCGCTGGTCGAGAAAAAAAAAAGTCGCGAGTTGAAAAAAAAAAAACAGTCGCGAGTTGAAAAAAAAAAAAAGAAGTCGCGAGTTAGAAAAAAAGTATCATGTCCCTTCCGGGCCACAGTAAAAAACAGATCATTTTCAAACATATCTTCTTTTTAACTAGCTTCTTCTCTGCAGTACACAATCTGTAATTTATTCTTTGGTGTCTCAGAATTTGTATATAACTTGTCCACAGTGTGCGCACTACAGAACCGTATTAAGATTCACTCGGGCGACCTATCGATCCCTGGCTAATGCAAGAGCTTGGGCGCTTCCAATGAACCTTTAATCTTTTGTATCGAAAATAACTTACATAATTTTTTTCATATGTAGATAAAGAGACAGGTTCATGGATTTCAATCTTCCAAGAAGTACGGGATAATTATAGTCATTGAATTAACTGATTCCCGCATCGGTAGCGAAACGACTGCAAACGTCGCAGCATTTTATAACAAGGAAAGACAGGCTTCAAATTCGAATTTAAAAGGAAAGTAAAACCAAAGAATTCTCGATTCAAAAAAATGGGTTCATGCTGGTGGCAAACCGAACTCGGCCACGCAGGACCACGCAGCTGAATTTGACTGAGTTCTCGGAAAATGAACTGCCTCGCTTAAGTTGAGTGATCCTGTTGTGATACAGCTACATTTGAGGGTCTTTTTCGTGCAGAATTTGACTTAAGAGAGAAACTGTTGTTATGAAACAAGCCATGAGGCATAGTTTATATACGAAGCTGTCGAAATCAACAATCCGAGTGCAAGCGAGGAAACGACACACAACCGGAACACCTCCATCGCCCACACTTCGGTATATGTACGTTGTTATGCATGTAAGTTGATCCTTGGCGCACATTCTTATTTGTCGTTGTCTGGTTATTATAATAAATTACCATATTTAAGGCCAGCTGCAATGTGGGCATATTTTGAATCAACAAGAATTGTATTCGTTCTGGTTATTTAGCTGAGGATGATAGGGTGGCTAGTGTAATCAACTCCAGAAAACTCAGCTTTTCACCAACTCTCCCGAACTCTTCCGTTAAGGGTGGATGCTCCGATTTTAACTTCTTTGTTGTACATGTACCTTTGTACAACAAAGCTGTTTATAACTTTCACAATAGCATTGCAAATTACTTATTGATAGCCTGCGAGCAGGCTCTCTGTCTGCGGCGGGAGAGAAGGAGAACCTGCACGCATCCCTCTGAATTTTGAATGCCGCCTCCTGGTGTCAGGCTGAGAGAGCTGTCAAAAATTAGCCAATCAGCGCGCACCCGAAGATAACATTGAAAAAGCAGTAAGCCATGCACCCTGCAAGCAGAGCCTTTCTTTTGCTTGCTCGATTTTGGCGATCTCGAGAAAGGCTCTGCATGAATTGAGTAAGATCTTTATTGAATATGCGCTGCATGTTGCCAGGATACAGTCTCGAACCCAAGCCTAATATGCCAGATCTCGCCGCCATCGTGGTTTTTCATGGTACAGCGGGCTCAATTATAACCATCGGTTTTGTCACTAAACGGACGCTCGCACTGGAATAACCGGTTTGACGAGAGAAAACAAGATTGACTAGTCCAGAAGCTCGGGCTGCGGCGGCCTCAAAGAGTTGACGCGATTCGGGCAGAGCCTACTTTTCTCCTCCTCAGTGAAGAAAAAGACAAAAGGAGGCTCTGCTCGCAGGGTGTAAGCCATGCGTTGTGTATTTCAAATTGCTCGAGGCAGAAACTAAAAAAAACTGTAAAGGAAGGAAGCCTTCGCCAGGAAATCCTAACAACTACTGCTGATGCTGTAAAGCGTAGCTGAATATTCTGTAGGGTAATTCGTCGAAGTCCCTTCCACAGGAAATGTGTTTCGTTCGTCACGGAAAAATTCAGCACACAAACTTGAAACGACGGGAATCGCAATAGAGAAATCTGTTTTCCCTGTCCCCATCTCCACTGTGTGAGACTCGTCGACCACAACTGCTGCCAAATTTCGGTAAAGAGAAGCGGAGTTTTTTTAAAATATATTTTAATGAAATACAGACATTACAACTACTACTACATCACACTTTAATACAAGAGGCTCTAAATAGCCTATACTCATGCGCTGCCAGGTTATTTGTACTTTTGTTGACAGTTTAATAATAATAATAATAATAATAATAATAATAATAACTTTATTGTACACCACAAAAAGAGGTATATAGGTGTCACAATACAGTCAGAGCCACAGATTTAAAGGATAAAACTATTGGTGGAGGCCGTTTTTTGTTATCGGGCCGTTGGGATTATTAGCGGGTACCCAATAACAAATGAATAGCGGACAAATAATTTGATAATTCGTTCAACCCCAAAAAGGAACGCTAGGAACATACGCGTTTTATATAGAAGCACAAACAATACAAAAATATCTGCAAAGAAATTATTCCTGTTTGCATAGGCCTCGTGATAGTGTCATAGTATTCAATACGCAGATCGAGCGGCCTCGAAAACGCCAAAGTCAGTGGCATACTGCTTTTGTTAGTGGCACGAGGGAATGTCGAATCTGGCTTGTGAAGTCCGTGCGTGCACAATTCTTCAAATGATATGCACGCATGCGTCCGTAAAAAGCAAGTGAAAGTTATTTTTATTTTCAAAATCGAGGCCTCGTGTTTTGCAGCACTAAGTCTTCATGGGTTTAAATATGTTTTTGTCTGTACTTCATAGAAGGTGAGAAAAAGTTGGTTTATAATTTCTAAGTCACGCGTCTAAGCTAAATCAGTTTAATTGGTAGGAACGCTCCAGTATACAATTACAGCTTCTAGCCTTTCATGGTTCACTAGAACTTTCTGAAGTATTTTGTAGGACAGAAACTACTTATTCTTTCCGTTAAAACGAAAAATCAAACCGGGAACATAGCAGGCACAAGAGACAGTCAACAGTCTTCACGGAATAAAAGACGTTTATGTGCCAGCTCTATTTGTACTCTACTTGTATCTTAACGGTTGACTATCTGAATTTTAACAGGCGCAAAGTCGATAATGGAGGCGTGGCTCATGTATTGGTTGAGAATTGGGGTAAGTTTTATAATTGGAGTCACACCTCAGTTAAACATTTTCGTTTGAATTATGATTGGTATTTGTGGTCCCTTTTCATCCATTTTTATTGATTTATTCAGTATCCCCATTCAATCTTCGACATTCACTTTTATTTGGATTTGTTGTTCAATAATTCACTTGATATTGAGAGCCCTTTGCACAAGAAAAGAGTTCAATCACTTTGTGATTTGGAACTGCCTTTGATCAACATAAACCCTTTCAGTCTCACGATCGAAACGTTCATTCTCCCAACTAGTGACATAGAGTTTTTTTGTTGGATAGTCATGAGAACTTGGTGTTATATGAAGATCACACCTTTTTAGCTGATAATAATGTTCATTATCAATACCTGTTTGACTGACATTTCATAGAAACTGTAAAGAGAATTTACCCAGCCATCACTTCTCCTACAGAACACAAAGCGGAATTCATTCACTCGATTTGGCTCTCATTGACTGTGATATTAAGCACTTATGATCTACAAGCTCAGTATATGAAGGGGATAGTTGTCTGAAAAACTGTGGTGCTGCGTCGGTGCCGGGAGAGTGAAAGACACTACCACCGTAAAACAAAAAATATTTCAAATCGATGGCTAATGTTTCGAGTTTAAGTCCTTCGTGAGAACGAAGTGAGGAATGAGGGCTGTTTCAAGTTATATTGGAAGTAGGGAAGCGATTCCATTGATTGGAGATAATGTAACGAAAAAAGCGAGTAAATTAGCTGAATAAGAAGCGCTCATATATAACAGGGATTGAGAGTGCCGAGGGGCTTTTGTTCCAAAGATGCGTTGCTGGCGTTGTCGGGGGAGGGGAAGGGGAGGAAGAAGGCGTGGATTTTTCAGTCCTCACCTCCCCTCGCCCGTCAAAGCTTCCTACGCAAGCTCTGTGGGTTTTTGTGTTTCCTTGTTGTACAAAAAGGCCGCAACTGTCATGTTATTCATTCGCTCAACTAAAACGACTGTGCCACTTGGGAGAAGTTATCAGTACCACCGCGTGTATATTCTTTTGCTCTCCTTTCATTGTGCGAATAACTGTTCATCTCAGTATGTTCCCATTTGATTGTTTTCCCTCTATAACGAGTTGAAGGTGGCTTTGTGATCTACCTACGTTTCAGACTTCCTCACTCAACAATATAGTGACTGATTATACGATGGGCAGGTGGTAGGAGAACAAAACTGATTGACATTACATTTCGAAACTTTTTAAATTCCATTTTTAGCGCTTCTAGTCTGTCTAACTGTCATGATCAGCAAAAAATTAACAGATATTTCAAATTCGGACATATAGTTGAATCGTTTACATCAGGCTCCGCGTTTGAAGATAGAGTCTTAAAACTATACATTTCTCTTTTGCTTTTTGTCTAAATATCTTAATTACAACGGTTGGCCGAGTGACATTCACCAAGTTACTTATGTATAAGTTACAAATATATTTCAGCGCTGAGTGTTTAGGATAAAACGTGAGCAACTATTTAACCGTTTGCCATGTTAACCATGAGTCCTATCCACTTTCAGTGGAAAACAAAACCGAAATTGACATTGACAGCAAATTATTTCAGAACTTTCTTAATATTCTTTAACACGACATGAGCAGCTGGTAGCCAAAAGAAGCTAGTTTGTCTTTCCGTAAGGTTTAATCTTGCGATGGAGCTTTATCGCCACACTCATTGGTGTAAAGTTGTATTTTTCATCTCCTTGCTGCATTGTGTCTGGGGTGAGTCCGATTTCATATTAAGTTAGTCATCATGATAAAATATGGAAGACTGTAAGCACGGAAGCTTGTTGGGGACATGCGATATGAGAGATGTGTCATGCGAATTCAAAAATGCGTGAGGAAAAATCCGATTTGCGGGTTAGAAAATGTGTGATAAAATATGAAAGATCCTAGTTTGAAAATCTGAGACGAGAAGTAGAAAATGTTAAATAAAAACGGATGTCAGAAACAGGGACGCGTTAGAGGGAAATCGAGGGAGGGAAACTGGGGGAGTGGGGAGTCTAAAAAAGGGAATCTCAAAAACGGGACTGAAATCTCTAAAAGGGAGAACTATCAGTGGTCTGATCATCTGCAAATCCTTTAAAATATTAGCTTCCTCGTAGCAAAAGTTTCCGTAAGGTCCTGAGCTGTACTGTGCAGCCAATTGAGTCACAATTATAGCTTTCCAGCGGAGTTTTCTTTTGGTTGACATAATGCTACAAAACCGTTTCAAATGTCTCTTGACCTATCACACACATCTCAGTTGAACAACAATTTCCTCTCAGTAAAACGGCGACAAACAACCAAAGCTAGCATGTTCTTTTTGGATTATTGGCAAAAGCCAAAGAAACCTTAAATTCATCCATATGATATTGACTCAACATCTGGCTGCCGAGCAAAATATTTCAGTGGTTTTCCTTCCATGTAGAACATTCTTTGGGAAAATTTGGCCTTGTATTTGGTTTTCATGCTTTTCGTTGTCCACTGTACATCCCTTTTGCTAATGGTATCCTTTTTCGTGCTACCGTAATATGTCAAAACCAGTATTACACAACTTACAATAACGAAATGACCTTAAAACTATTAAACCCAAGAAACCAGGGGGCATCTTTGGACTTTATACATTGTCATCAATATTGATTTCTATTGAGCACTAGTGCTTCCAGTTTTACTGATCAAAATCCTTTGAAGGAGCTGTTAATAATTGTATTTTGAAATATATAGCAGCTACCGAATATAGTTTTGTAGGCATTCGGTTTCCGCGAGGGTTATTCCACTTCTCATGCAATAAGCAAAACAACTGGTCCAAATGAATTCTGTGCGATCGCGACAAAGGACGCTCGATGATAGTTGGTCCGTTATACTTCGTTATCTATATTGATGATTTTTCTTGGGGAATTGCTTCAATAAAATGTGGGGTTGCTGACGACCCCAATTTCTTCTTTAAGCATTGTGTTCTAAGCGCCTTAATTGAAGAATTGACTGAATATTGAACTTGAAACTGTCTCGCACTGGTTTAGGTCTCTTAATATTGAGAAAACCAACCTCATAGTTTTCAGACCTACGCCGAGTGATTTAGGTCATGTAATTATAAAACAAGTTTAAAGTACAAAATTTCTAGTGTTGTTGTTGATCAGGTTATTAATTTGAAGACTCATGTAGACTTTCAGACATAGTTTGATGTTATTCTGGTTTGAAGAAATTTGAATGTAGCTCAGAAAGTTACAAATAATTCAAAGAGCCAATTTTTCGACACTCATGTGGAGTGTCTTCATCAGGGGTAATCCATCGTCATCGCAAAGGGTACAAATAGTTGTCACATAAACCAGTTCCTAAAGACGAGAATTTCGAAATTAGAGATCTGGGATCATTATTTACCTTGCATTTACGCGTGGACATCACATTAAAGTGCCGCGGGATGTGTCGCGGCATTGTAGGCGATGAATCGGGTGATTCTACAAAGTCAGACACTACTTACAGGCTAAGTCACTCTTGGCTTTGCATTATGCGCTAATTTTATTTCTCTTGATGTATTGCATGGTTCTTTACATACATATCTCACCTACATAGGGCTGTGAAGTCCAAAACTTACACTCAAAGTTAACAACCTTTGGTTAAAAATCAAAGTTTAAATTTTTTTGCCAGTCTAGTGTTAGCAGTCACAGTTTCAAAATCTGAAGAAAAAAAGAAATAATTTTTGATCATAGTAGCACTTTAACACAGCCCCTTCATTATGATGATATTTTAGGTGCTTTTGTAAAAACGTGATCCTCGCCATTTCGCAAATTAGTGGTGACAGTTATTATTAGTCCAATAAGCTAAATGATGATCTATAGGGGAACTGACGCACATGATAACGCTATCATTGTTGTTTATTTATTATACAGTCGAAACCGCTAAATTGTATTGAGAATACTCGGTCATCATCTCTTCGTAAGAGCTGTGAGGTTCCTTTGTATAACATACAACGACAAAAACGACTGTGCCACTCGGGAGAAGTTGTCAGTACCACTGTGTGTATATTCTCAGTTGAAATTCTTTTGCTCTAATATAAAAGCTTACTATAAAATGAAACTTGTTTGCATCCTAATGGCAAGAATCGCCTAACTTTCTCCCTCTAAATATTTCTGAAATTTTGGCTCTCTATATACAGTAACCTGAAGAGACCCTTTGACAGATATCTTCCCACAGCTTGGAGAAGAAAAAAAAAAGGACTTTTAGGTTGTCCTACAAATAAAAATTCCGAAGTAAATTAGGTTTGGAGAAACTTCATTAACAACTATTTTTTTTATTTGCTGATAAAACTCCGAAATCGCGACTACGAGTAGGAGTTTTCAGTTTCACTAACTGTTCTAGTATATTGGAAATCATTGACTATATTAGCGAAAGCAGACTACAGCGGTAACAGAACAGATTTAAAAAATACTTAATTGCGATAAATTTCATGCCTGAAATAGAATGAAGATAGCATTATCGACGTTATAGTATTCGCTATTAAAATTAGCTTCTCATGACTTCGGGGTTTTATCAGCAAATTAAAGGATTATTTGTTAATGAATTTTACCCAAAATTAAGGCATCTCGCCCCACCCTGGTATCTTTATCAAATGCCAAATGGGACAAGTAGTGCAGAAACAGTTGTATTGGCATGTCGGAAAATATTTCCTAGACCTGCCCACATAGGAAGCAGAAAGCACAATAAAAATAATAGGTCTCAAAAGAACCCGACAGCCGAAAATTTTTTACTGGTATTGCATGGCATTCCAGACTAAAGATGATAACAATAATAATAATAATAATAATAATAATAATAATAATAACAATAATAATAATAATAATAATCGGCTTAGCTCATTAAGTGTTTGTTACCCTTTATCTACTGCATTAGTAAAAAAAAAAAATGGTTCTAAATGTTAGTTTATTTCGGAAAAGAACAAAGATAAAACGAGTCTTGTTTTCCGCCAGGGAGTTTTCAATTGTAACCTAAACTGCAGTTGTTTATTTAAACGTAGGAGACTGTATTGATTGGGATCTTGGAATGGAAAACGGTTTAATACCAGATGAAAGGATAACGGCCTCCAGCGCCTACGACAATACTCGAGCCAGTTTTGTTAGATTGAATGACGTAGGATCATGGTGTGCACTTCCTGAGGATAATAACAAGTATCTGCAGATTGACCTACAGTCACTTCATGTAATCTGTGCTGTGTCCACTCAAGGGAGACGAAATAGAGGTAACTGGGTAAAGAAGTACACCTTACAGTCATCTACAGACAATAAAACATGGACAGATTACAAAGAAAATGGACTTGTTAAGGTGGGTTACAAAGTTGTTGATATACCAAGGCATAAAAGTTTGAGCCGGTGGACATTTAGTTTATAATCAATGATTACATCATGTCAGTACAAGATGGAATATTAAATTAAAAGTACTTCTTGCACAGAATAACGCCATGCAGATTATAACGAAAGCGCAATTACTTTTTTGCTTTTGTTGTTCTTCAGCGTAATTGGTTTTGAGGTAGAACACAGTTTAAGCGTCATCATTTATCTGTTACACAATTCTTAGTTTGCACTCACGTCATTAGACGGCAATGTTGGTGCACAAAAGAAAAGTAAAATGTCGCTCGCGTTTTGCATAATAATAATAATAATAATAATAGAGACAAATTTTCAAAAGACGTTTTTTACACCAACATGGCCGCCATGGTTCGGGGAGGATACGTTTCCATTTTTTCCCACAGGGTTTTTGGTTTTTGCATCCGCCAATGCCGCTACTTTGTGTATTGGATATACTTTCCTTGCTGTATTGTGATTGAAATGTGTTTAGTCAATTTATGTGCGCCCAATAGATGTGGCTTTTCTCCAATATTCATGTTTGTAATGTTAAGACGGTGTGCGGCCTAAACGTCCAAAGTAATCCTAACCGAATATTGCTCTCGTGTCTGTTGCGCAGTGAAACTGGAAGGTATGTTTAGTCGTTTTGTTATAGGTCTCAATTATAATATTAACAGTATGCAAGTTTTTTATGACGCATAAGTGGTAAGAAAAAGAAGAAATATATTTGACCTGATGTTCTCATATCACAATCAAGTGATAACTCTTATTCCTTCTTTGCTATTCATTGGCATACTTTACACTTAAGGTGGCTCAAACCAGGTTCAACACTTGAAAGAAACGTTCTTATTAGAAGAATTCATACTTCTACAAGACTTTATCACTTAACAGCAATGTTATGGTACCATATCAAGCACCAATTATTGCTGAAAAAGATTCGGTCATTTTTGTGACGTAAAAAGTTACCGAGGCAACAGCTACTCATGCTCCGCAAAAACGAACTCAGTGACTCCCATTTTTTATTTCTGAAATGTAATCAGCATGCCAGAATGAAACTTTCTGCATTCACAAATGAGCTCCATGATTTCATAGTTAATAGAGGGGAATGGTTAGGAAGCTCGGCAAACATCAAAGGAGCAAACAAAGATGCCAAGATTTAGGTTGGAAAGTCCATGACCGTGCACAATCTTCTGTTTTGCGCTCATACACTATGCATGAATTACGTAATCAACACGTTTCTATTGGTTAGTTCCTCAGTACGGAGTAAACAACTATTGTGTTTTGTGCACGGTCAAGGCCAGAAAAGAGAACAAAAACCTACAACAAAGAAAGTTGTCGGGTTTCATAACCATTCCCCTCTATTAACTATGGTGATTTCAGTCATTTTATTCCTAACTGGGGCTCTTATTTGTTCGAAGAACTCTTCGAGCGGATGTCTAAAGCCGCCGTCAAGTGAAGGAAATGTATTTGGGTATGAGATATGGCAATTTTCAAGAGATTTCTGGCTTCCAACATCTTCGACCTGGCTATTCAGTGCAAACTTGGATTTTATTCGGTATAGAGCATTTGTGTTCACGGCCTTCGAATGCAAACATTTTCTCCATTGTTTGCGCCAACCGGGGCGCCAACTCATCTTCGTTTAATGGACGACTGAACATTAAACTGAGGCGACAAAGGAGACCATGTGCCTACTATGCTAATTCAGTGGCGACTTTTCATATTGTATTGGACGTTGGTGATTTGGTACTTAAACTTAATCCGGGCCCCACAGGAAATGCTCACATAACCTCCATTGTTTGATCGCGAATTGAGAGCCGCGCTCATCCATGCATGAAGTCAGCACGTGACACACTTATAACTGTTGAGCGTAATGCCATCTTTGGTAGCCTGGACAGCAGGGCGTTTCAGTTATGTAGTTTGAATGCAAGATCATTAAGGAACAAATCATCGGCTTTTGTGGATCTGGTATGTGATCTGAGTCCTGGGTCATTGATCGTGATTCTGCGATTTAAGCGAGCTCACTCTATTCCAGTTATTCGTAGGGGTGGCCGGACTGCGCTATTATATCGGGACAGTCTTGATGTAAACAAAGTGTTTTCAGCCGATCAGTCTTCGTTTGAAGTGTCGGAATGGCTTGTGGAGTTCGGAACTGTTCGTCTGCGAGTTGTCATCGTGTATAGACCAACATACTCTGCGGATCATCCCGTGACTAAGAGTGTTTTCTTTCGTGTATTCTCGGACTATCTCGAGTCATTAGGTATGTGTAATGAGTTACTCTTAATATGTGGCGACTTTAATATTCAAATGGACGTTCCGTCGGATGGTGACACCATCCGGCTCAAGGACCTGTTGAACTCAATGGGTCTGGTCCAGCGTGTTAAACGACCCACTCACATACATGGCCACACCTTAAACTTACTTATCACACGGCAGGCCGATGGTATTGTGGATGGTGAGCCCCTTCCGGAGAGACATTTCTCTGACCATGCTACCGTGATATGTAACCTAAGCGTGATGAAGCCTGCGCCGAGAATTAAGCATGCTGAATACAGGAAACTCAAATCAATTGACATAACCAAGTTGAGAGAAGCTATTTGTAACTCCCAGCTACATCAAGATCCGCCTGATGATTTGAACATGCTGCTCGACTGTTGTAACACGACTTTAAAATCGCTATTAGACAAACACGCGCCGGTTTGTTCTCGTCATGTCATCACTCGACCCAGGCCCCCATTGTTTACTGATAACATAATTCAGGCTCGAAGGGACAGGAAGAAGGCCGAGAGAAGATGGAGGAAAACTAGACTACCATCAGATCTTATAGTATTCAAAGTTAAGCGGAATTATGTTGTACATCTGATGAACGAAGCTAAGTGTACTCATTACAGGCAATTTACTGACGAGAACAGTTCGGACCAATCAAAGCTGTTCCGGGCTAGTAAGAGTCTATTAAATCTGCAAGAGGACAAGTCTCTTCCACCAAATACTAACGCCTCTGTTCTCGCAAATGAGATGGGTGAATACTTCATCCATAAAGTAGTTGCTATAAGATCAAAGTTAGCCGGTGACGCCGTCCCTCATGCTGTTTCTACTGAGTGTGCGCCTCGCGGTTCATCGAGTACTGATGACGTTGTCACGCTGTGAGAGTTTCAATCTCTCTCTGAGGAGGCTGTAAGGAAGATGGCTGTGGCTTCCATGAAGACATGTGCTCTGGACCCTTTCTGAGGAGCTACTTCCAGTGATTACTAGGATGTTGAACATATCATTAGAGCATGGTTACTTCGCTGACGAATGGAAAAAGGTATTAGTACATCCTCTGCTCAAAAATCTGGTCTTCAATTGATAAACAAGAACAGTTCACGTCCAAACTTACAGAGAATGCGGTCGCTGTACAATTACAGGAGCACATGCGAGTCAACGGTTTGTTTCCAGAATTTCAAATTGCTTACCGCCAAGATCATAGCACTGAAACCGCACTAATTAAGGTGAAGAACGATCTTCTAATGGCAATGGATAAAGGTCAAGTTACGTTGTTGGTGCTTCTCGACTTAACCTCTGCATTTGACACTGTGGAACATGAAATCCTTCTAGGTCGATTGAGGTCAACAGTTGGGTTGGGCGGGAAAGTACTTTAATTTTTTGAGAGTTACTTTGAGGGCAGGTCGCAGAAGCTGTCGATTAGCGGAACTCTCTCAAAGCCATTTGATTTGATGTGTAGAGTCTTCCAAGGGTCATGCCTGGGCCCGCTTTTCTTTACCATCTATGTGATTAAGCTGTTTCAGATATTAAAACACCATCTGCCCTCCGTTCACATATATGCGGACGACACACAGTTGTATTTGTCATTTAAGCCATCTGACACTTTCAGTGAAGTTGAAGCCGTATCTGCCATGCAGAAGTGCATCTGTGATGTCCGAGCATGGATGAGAGAGGATCAGCTTATCATGCTCAATGATGACAAGACTGAGTTCCTGATTATAGGTACTCGCCAGCAGCTCTCAAAAGTTTCAATCCAAAGCATCAATGTTGGACAGGCTGAAGTGTCTTCTGTAGTCTCTGCACGCAATCTAGGCACATGCTTTGATAAGCATCTAGATATGGGAACTCATATTACAAAGACATGTAGCAGCGCTTTCTATTACTTGCACAACATACGTCATATTAGAAAATATCTATCCAGAGAATCAACTGAAAAACTAGTACATGCTTTTATTAGTAGTAGATTGGACTACTGGAATAGCCTTTTATATGGAATTCCGGAGTATCAAACTAGGAAACTGCAACGTGTTATGAGTAAAAGAGCAAGACTTATTTATCGCGCGCCCAAGTTCTGTCACATAACACCTCTGCTCGCAGAATTCATTGCTTACCAATGCGCGCCAGAGTACATTATAACATACTTCTGATAACTTATAAAATTTTGCACGGTCATGCGCCTAAGTACCTTTCAGACCTAATTAGCATTCAACAGCCTCCGTGCTATAGCTTAAGACGTAATGACAATGATCCCTTGCTTAAAAGACCAATTGCGAAAACAAAGAAAACAATGGGTGACAGAGCATTTCAGATAGTTGCTCCCCTTTTATGGAAAAAGTTACCTAGGTCTTGGTCTACAGGTGTAAATTTAGTTATTAAGTTATACACTATTGTGATGCGCTTTTGAATATTGTATAGAAAAGGCGCAATATAAGTAATAAATTATTATTATCATTATTATTATTATTATTATTATTGTTATTATTATTATTATTATTATTATTATTGTTATTATTATTATTATTATTATTATTATTATTATTATTATTAAAATTCTATGAAGCGGGTTTAGAGCCACCTTAAATTACTGAAAAATTATGGTAGGTATGAATCCGCTCCACAGAACTTTTTTCAACTTTGCAGAGAGTTTCATCCTGGCCTACTGATTACTTTTGCGCAATTAAAAAATGGGGTCACCGTAGTTAATGCATGGAGGTGGTTATGAAACTCGACAAGTTCCTTTGTTTCAAAACACCTTTTTTTCGAGAACATAACCAATCAAATCCTTCGATTAAATTATACGCAACTAATTTGCAAACCCGTGCGAATCAAAAACAAAAGCTTGGGCAGGGTCACTGTTAGTTCACAATCGATTGAGAAACATTATTCTTTTAATTTTTTTTTAAAATTTTAAACATATCTTTATTATTGTTGCATGGCAACAACATTGTTCTTGCTTTTGAAGGTTTTAAGGTTTCATAACCAGTCCCCTCGATTAACTATGGGGTCAACAAGTTTGTTTTGCAGATATGAGCAACTAAAGCCAAAATATAAAGTGCTTTTGCAAGGCTTTCCTGTTACCATGGTAACTTTTTACGCCCCAAAAATGACCGAATTCTTTTTCAGCAATAATTGGTGTTTGATATGATACCATAACATTGCTGTTACGTGACAAAGTGTTGTAGTGTCATTCCTTCTAATGACAAGGTCCTTTGAAAGTGTTGAAACTGGTTTTAGCCACCTTAAGACTACGAAGAAAAATTAATGGACCCAGGCCTTTATATGTAAAACTGTTTACCTCGAGAAACAGTTCTAAAACGAATTCCACTCAACGTACCGCTATGGGATATCATCAACTTAAATGACTAATTTTTCAATTTCTCTGATAAAATTCTCCGTCTCTCCACTGCTTTATGCCTAACGTTTTTCAAAGCAGTTGGAATAGAAATGTCATGCTATGGCATTGAATTGCCCATCGAGTTCCCAAGCGAAGTGCAATTCCTGGTCCAAGACCAATAGTTTGCAAATTTACAAGAAGGATTATCAGAGAACAAGTCATGAACAATCGGAATGATGCTTGCAAAGTCACAGCAACTTCTGTTGGTATTCCAGCCGACTGCTCTTTTGAAGACGTGAGGTTATTCGACCATCTCACTCCCCAAAACCGACAATTTCAAAATCGGAATGGCTACAAATTTTGCTGGGCAAAGAATTGTGTCGTTTATCTACGTCAAACCGAAGTCTCGTGCCGATTTAGAGAACTTTGCGGAACGGCAAGGCCTTCCTTTGAGCTCAGTAACCTCTATTATCGTGTTTAGCTTACATGTTTTCTTGTTTCTATAATGTCTAGTGACTCGAATTTATTATCTGTCCTTCCCGTTTGTTAACGACTCTGCGCACACTTTGATATCGTACTATTTTACTTGACGATTCACTGAAGGGAAAAACGGAGCAAATACATGAGATTACAAGGAGCGGTATTAATAGAAAACCAAAGGAAAACGAATTCAGAAAAAACGGGACACTTAAAAGATCTGTGCGGCTCTCCGGATTACATAAACGGATTTTCATACAACATGAACAAACTTATATACGAAACTAAACAATACCAGTGAAACTGACACAAAGAACAATACCACCCGTTAAAGGGTGTTAACGAGGTAGTGTGACAAAGGTAGACAAAAAACAAGCGAGGCTTAATTACAGACTAAGAAAACTATAGTAGGACAAACCAAGAAAGGAGAAAACAAATAAACTCTAATTACACGGAAAAAATACTCGAGTTCGTGGCTACACCGTTAATCACTTGGATGATAGCTTGTTTAATTTAGTATTTTACGAAATGTCCCATGGCCCTGTACATTATGACGGAGATCGTCTCGAATCATTATCATTTAATCCTATTGACGGGCCTGAGGTTGGGAATATGCTTTCCAGGTATCTCGATCCCGACTCAAATTTTGAATCTCGTCTTCTTTGTGGTAAATATGTCGTTGAAGGAGAACTTAACTGAATCAAAGTAGTATTGCAAATAACTTGACGGGGATGTATTCTCCATTATGCACATTGATGCTCGTAGTTTGCTTAAAAGTCTCGATAAACTTAAATTGATTCTGATGAATATGCAAACACCACCTTACGTATTTGGTGTCACGGAAACTTGGCTAAATGATGTCACTTCAGAGTTAGTAAATATTATTGGGTACAATTTTATTTCAAACCATCGGATATCTAAATCAGGTGGAGGAATCGGTTCTTATGGACTTATACAAAACATGGACCAACCCTGTGGACCCGGTCCATGGACCCCTTCACGGACCCGGTCCATGAACTATCCCTGTGGACCACCCCTCGTCTTATGTCCAGGTTTGACTCTAATAGCCCATTTCCGAGTTGCTGCATGCCTCATTTTTAAAGCGAGTCCTGGTGCACAACCATTCAAATGGAAATGAGTTGCGTATTCTTATGCAAATCAAACTCATTTCCCTTACAATAGTTGAGCACCAAGACTCACTTCGAAACCGAGACAAACAGCAACTCGGAAATGGCCCATCAGATGCACGCCTAATTTGACATCCAACACGAAGTGTATCTTTAAGTCTAAGCATTTGCTATCTATTTTCAACAATAAGGTAAGGGTAAAGGTTACGCTATTTTTAGCTTTGGGTAAATGCAGCAGTTAATCTTTACTTAAAGAGAAGCTTTTGGGGGACTCTTTGTGACGTAAATTGTCTGTATTCTGAGAGACGAGTGATGTTGAAGTTGGCGAGAAGAGCAAGGGGACACTTCGTGACGCTTATTGAAATCCTTGTGCATATAGTTAAGGTCAAATCTGGACATATCCCCTCGTTTTGTAAATTCAATACGTTTTCCGAAGAAAAAGATCAAGATTTTGAAATCTGTGAAATTAAAGTAACAGGATGTCTCTTCTGAAGTGTTAGTCACTGCAACTGATGTAAAATGTAATTTTATCTAACAAATAAATGCAAATCAGGGGAAAATGCTAAATATAGTGACTAAGCTCCTGGAGGGGGAACTGGAAACTAGACAAGTACGACCCCACCTTAAAATTTCAGGATTTCCTTAGCAAGAAAAAATAATCATGTACAGAAATAAATAGTTAAATCTGTCTGATACGTTTTTCGATTCACAAATGGCAAAAACGTCGATTTTTGACTACTTTGATAATAACTGAAAAACTGTCTGATAGACCTTTTTTCAAAAAATGTTGACGGCTTTGTCCTCATATTGTTTACTAATTCCCAAAATTTCAACCCCGGTCGTAGGGCTAGGTTCTGAGAAAAAGGCCTTTGAAATGTATAGTTTCCAGTCCCCCCTCCAGGAGCACGTTCACTATATTTAGCATTTTCCCCTGATTCGCGTTTATTCGTTAGGCAAAACTACATTTTACATCAATTGCAGTGACTAACACTTCAGAAGAGACATCATGTTGCTTCCATTTCACAGATTTCAAAATCTTGATCTTTTTCCTTAGAAGACTGTGGTAAGCCGAAAATCTTTAGACAAAAGAGAGAAGTGATCCTCGTATTTACATGTACCTGGACAATTTAAGCAGAACCTCGTGACTAGGGATGAGCAACTCTAATACTTAAAACCTATGCCACGGTATTTTTACAGACCAGGGACCCGTTTCTCGAAAGCCCCGATAACTTTTCGGGCCCGAAAAGCGATTTGTGAAACTGCCAACCGCTTACTTTGGAAAGCCGATCTTTTGACATGTTTTAAAGGTAACAAAAAGGAAAAATGACTGTGAAGTTTGACGACTTAGATCTTCTCCGTTCTTGAGATACAAAGGGAATTGTGTCACCCGAAAATGGCCCGTAAAGTTTCGGGACTCTCGAGTAAAGGACCCCAGGCCCCAGTTGTTCGAAAGATGGATAGCGCTATCAGCCAGATAAATCCCTATCCAGTGGATAAGTCATAGCGAAACCAATTGCGCTATCCAGTGGATAATGATTTATCCGGTGGACAGCATTATCCACCTTTTGAGCAACTAGGGCCAGGAGCCCATGTACGATCTATTTTTAGACAATTCCGGTTCGGTGACACTATAACATCAAGTTAGTTTCCTGTGATTGGTCTTCGGGCTCCTACAGGAGTCTCAGTAGCGAGAAATTCAATCGAAAAATATATGACGGTCCGTGAAAAGGCCGTGACAGGAATATAGGGCTACATGTACTGGTTTAAGGACGTTCGCGCGAAAATTTTTCAACATTGATTTTTTTCTGAAACTTTTACCACTGTAAGATGATGAGTTAGTTATGTCAGAAATGTAAAAAAAATGGGGAGTCACCGACTTCGTTTTGGAGAGAACATGCCCGGAAAAACACCCAAAATGTGACAAAATCGGGCTTCGTTAGCCAATAAGGCCAGTGTCTGTAAACCAAAATACATTGCAATTAAATCTTTGAAGTGAAATCTTTTCTGCCAAATATTGTTTAAGTGGACTTATTAAGTGAATTTAGTCAACTGGTGAGGTTCCTTAAAGATCAAGTTCGCATTTAGCGACCACAGTTTCACGCGCCTTGCAGCCGCAAGATGGCAGGATTTGATGTCCCGTGAGCAGAAATCTTGAAATTTTTTTAACTTCCCACATTGATTTTTTGTTCATTTTTGGACAACGTGGAGATAATTGTAAATTAAATCTGTTTCTGGAAAGAAAAATTGGGGTCACCGAACGTCCAAGACGCCTTTTGCCCTACCATTTCTCATTTTATTACTTAGCGCACGCGCTCGTGTATGACGTGGCGTGTGCATTTGCGTGCGCAGTAAGGATGCGCAGAAACAATTGGCGCGAACGTCCTTAAGCAATTGCCTGTTATAGACACTTATACCACCTATTTGGTTGCTCCAAAGGGATTCGTCTATAACCCGCTTTTCAAATATACGTTAATTTCATTCATCGAGTCCTTCACCGGAACAAATGAGCCCAACAAACTCACCTGCTCCCAACTGAGTGGCTTCAAAGCTCAGTTTGTAGAGCATTGCACCAGCATCACAGAGGGTCATGGGATCGATTCCCGTTGGAGCCACCTGAATTTTTCAGGTGACTTAATAAGAGACAATTGCTAAAATTGTGCAGATAAGTGAGAGGATCACTTCCCTCTTTCGTCTAAAGATTTTTCTGTTTGTAACTTTACAAAATGAGGGGTGGTCCACAGGGGTAGTCCATGGACCGGGTCCATGAAGGGGTCCATGGACCTGGGGTACATGGACCTGGGGTCCATGTTTTGTATGAGTCCGGGATTTATTGACAAAATGGTCTTGACTGTAAACTTCATCCGGAATGTAATTTCTCCGACCCTGAAATAATTAATTGGATCACTTTTTGTGGAAATAGTCGTAGCTCAAGGGAAAAAAATCACCGTCGGCTCTGTCTATATAGAAAATATCCTGCAAAGGTTGGTCAAGACAACGTGAACATAGGCGTTGTTGCTTGCAATATTTCGGCTGGCCAACACCAGCCTTCTTCAGGTTTATTGAATGGATAAATGCTAGTAACAAGATCTTTATATTTACCGGAAATGACATAAAAATGCTACGTGATGTGTTATAAAAACGGAAATGCATAAAAAAGAGGAGAGAGAATAATACATGATAACAAGATGAAAAAAACAAAAGAAAATTAAAAGGTAGCTAAACTAAATTACATTTCATCTCTTCTGTTAAGGCCTGCAGGCTCCAGTGTTTTTCCTCTGTGTATGAGGAATGCCTCACGAGCCTTTCTGATGGAGTCACGACTAGTGTGTAGTTGTTCGAGCGGGATAAGGATCATGTGATCCTCCGCGTGACCACTGGTCAGGAAGTGTCGTGAAACCGCAGTGGGGGTATAACTACAAAAGGGGCTTATAATAGGTCGCCTATGTTCATTAAAGCGGTCTTTAAGACGACGTTTGGTCTCTCCGATGTACTGAAGATTACATTTAGTGCACTGAATCATGTAAATTACATTAGGGGTTTCACAAGTAATATGTGATTTGATTTTGAAGGTTTGTATATGTAGATCACCCAATTATCACATAACTTTTTTTTAGTTAAATTTGATGATATTCTCTCCATTATTTTGAAAGTGACCACAAATGTTGCTGTGATGGGTTATTTAGACTTGCTTCAGTACAATCATCATGTGCCCACTCAGGACTTTATGGAATGTCTATTTTCACACGCTTTTTTACCACTCATATCGAATCCAACTCGCCTGACTTCCTATTCTGCAACATTAATTGACAACATATTTACCAATATCTCTCAACACATGTCTTCACCGGTATTGTTCTCAATGATTTATCGGGTCATTTCCGATCTGTGCTCTTTTTTATGGTGAACTTTTGCCACACAAAAGTGAGAAGAAACTTCTTAAGCGCTCATTTAAAGAAGACAATTTAAAAAAATTCAATGAATCTCTTACGCTCACTGATTGGTTGAAACTGCTAAACTCGGATGACCTGAATGAATCCTACAGTAGATTGATAAATGAAAACTCGAGGCAAGTTGATTCCTCCTTTCCAATAAAATGCATCAAAGGCAAACAATTGAACAAGTTTAGGTCTCCTTGATTGACCCCAGCCATAATGAAATCTATAAATCGGAAAAATAGCCTTTATAAAAAATTAATCAAATCACCCGGTAAGTCTTGTGAACTACAATATAAGACGTATAAAAATAAACCGAACCACATAATTTGCATTGCCAAACGCTCCCACTACGATAATAAGTATGACAATGCTAAAAAAGACCTTAAGGACGTTCGCGCCCATTGCTACTGCGTATCTTTTCGCACATGTCACGCACACGTCATGCATCGTGGACCACGCAGGTAAACATAATGCTAAAGGCGCAAAAATTTTCCACAAGAACGGAACATGAAAGTATGTGGCATCATGGGATAGCTGTGGACTCAGGTCTTCTCGGTAATGTCACGCAATGGCGTGACAGTGCGAATAGACAATCGCTTTGAGAACTTCGCAGCGATTTTACTCTCTTGAATGCTCGGTGACCCCCATTTTTCTTTCCGTAGATCACTTCCTTTCTTGATTTTGTCCATTTTAACAAAAAACAAAAAAAATCTGTACGTGAGAAGTTACAAATATTTGGCCTTTTATGCTCTCGTGCGACCGAAGTTTTCTTTCTTAGACTAATATGTATCGTTTTTCAAGGTCTATTTCACCTCAGAAAAAGACATCAGTTGCAAAGGTTAATTTGGTTATATTAGTTATGTGGAACTGAGTACGTTTACCTGATCTAAATTTCACTCATGTAGCTTTTTTTATTGCTGACAGTTGTAAGCTAAGATCGTCTTAAAGTAACGCAATCTTCTAAAAATGCACCTCATGATCTTTTGCCTTTTTGGCAAAAGTAGATCATTACCTTTCTGCGTGGCAAGTTTAAAAAAAATCTGTACGTGGGAACGTTTTGGGCGCGAACGTCCTTAAATTAACTTGGAAATTGCTAAATGAAGTGATAAATTAGCAAACAAGCAAGCGTTCATTGCCTTCATTTTTTAAATGTGAAGGTAAATCAATCATCGATTGCAAGTGCTATACCACCAGTTAATTCTAATTTTCGTTCATTCTTCATCGACAATAATAACAATCCTATCACTTAAAAGCTAACTACTACAATAGAACTTGAAAACATTTCTAAAACATCAGCTTCTGGGAAAGCCCCTGGTTATGACAATATTCCAATGCGTGTAATCAAAAGCTCTTTTCACTTAATTTCGTCACCTTTAGCGAATATTATTAATCAGTTGCTGCAAAAAGCATTTTCCCAGACAAACTGAAAATTGCTGAAGTAATCCCTGTTTACAAAAGTGAGGATCCTTGTCTTTTTGTGAATTACAGACCTATTTGACCTATTTCTCTATTATCGAAATTTTCGAAATGTTTTGAGAGAGTTATGTACAATGGGTTAATAGAGTTTGTTAAAAAATGCGAGTATGACATACTCTACTGTTGTTAATTTGGTTTTCGGAAAAACCACTCAACTTCTCTTGCATCTATTCACCATATTAACAAAATTTCATCTGCAATTGATCGACTTGAGACTACTGCAAGGGTTTTCCTACATCTCTCTAAAGCATTTGATACCATTGACCGTCAAATCCTATTTGGCAAGTTGGAACGTTATGGTATTCGTGGCCTGGCCTTGGATTGGATTAAAAGCTTTTTTTCTTGTCGCCAACAATTTGTTCAATTTAATTCTACATGTTCCTCTAAGCAGACTATGAAATGTGGTGTTCCTCAATTGCAAGGTTCCATTTTAGGTCCACTACTTTTTACATTATATCTTAACGATCTTCCCCATGCTTCCCAATTAACTCAGCCTTTACTTTTTGCTGATGACACCAGTATTTTGGATCATATTGGGTTCCTGAGCACCCGAGGCCGATCAAAACAAACAGAGTCCGAATACAGAACGGTTACCCGGATCCTACAATAACTAACGGACTACTGCTTGTATTGAATCGAAGCCTCCGAGATCGAAAATTTCGCTTAACCTCGTTGTAACATTTTTCTGCAGATTGCACTCTCTTCCCAACAAAGAAATCTGGACCTTGATCGGGTTTTTAACACTTAGTGCATTTGCGATACGTTCACTTGAAATGAGAAATGAAGCTGTGAAATTGTAGGTAATTCTGAGCTTCTATTACTCCAAAAGAGCGTTGCTTCCCAGCAAACTAAAAGGGTTGCTTACAAAAAGCGTGAATAAACAAAAAAATCCTGCCATCTAAACATCCTTTGCAAAATTTCTCCCGCCACTGAGGTTTAAAAAGCCGCCTTCACTGCTAGAAGGTGTAAAAGGAACGATGGAAGGTTATCGCTTCGAACGCCACCTTTACATCAAGTTTGTCGCACAGATCTATAGTGCCAGGTCATTCTCCTTCTGTTCATGACGAGCGTCGCAGTGTACGCAAGAGCCTGGTAACTCCCGGTTATTTTATCGGCCCAGGGGCCCGTTTCTCGAAAGTCCCGAAAACTTTTCGGGCCCGAAAAGCCATCTGTGAAATTGCCAACTGCTTGTTTTGGAAAGCCGATCTTTTAACAAGTTTTCAAGGTAACAAAAAGAAAAATAACTGTGAAGTTTGACGTATTAAATGCTCTCCGTTCTTGAGTAACAAAGGGAATTGTGACACCCGAGAATGGCCCGTAAAGTTTCGGGACTTTCGAGAAACGGCCCCCTGATAAGTACAGGGAAAGTTTACGGGTGCTTCGAGAAACACTCTTTCGGTCCCGATAAAGTTTCCCGGTAACGGTCCCGGTAATTACCGGGACTTTCGAGGAACGGGCCCCAGGCCCCAAAAGGGTGCAATCTTTATTATTTCATCAATCACACATTTTCTTTTGTTATTCAACATCCTTTATTTAACTTACATACTTCATGAATATTTAACTAACTGAAAGTCCGGGGAGGGCTTGATAATGTAGCAGCGAAGAGCGGGGCCGATGAATCGAATAAATTGCTAATTATAAATGCAAGAGCAATATCTATATAAATACCCAGTATTTATCTGTATATTACCCTGC
>NC_090870.1:55680755-55683255 GCF_036669935.1 Montipora foliosa
AGGGCTAATGTTGCAGGAGGTCTAAATAATCTGTTAAAAAAAATAGTTTCAGGCCAAGCTATCATTCCAAGACAGATGGATGAGTTGAAATCAAAGAAACCTCTGTGGAAAGGTTGGATACACCCTGCTAGCAGAGCCTTTCTTTTGCTTGCTCGATTTGGCGTTCTCGAGAAAGGCTCTGCATGAATCGAGTAAGATCTTTATTGAATATGCGCTGCATGTTGCCAGGATACAGTCTCGAACCCAAGCCTAATATGCCAGATCTCGCCGCCATCTTGGTTTTTCATGGTCAGCGGGCTCAATTATAACCATCAGTTTTGTCACTAAACGGACTCTTGCACTGGAAAAACCGGTTTGACGAGAGAAAACAAGATTGACTAGTCCAGAAGTTCGGGCTGCGGCGGCTTCAAAGAGTTGACGCGATTCGGGCAGAGCCTACTTTTCTCCTTCTCAGTAAAGAAAAAGACAAATGGAGGCTCTGCTCGCAGGGTGGGTTGGATATTGTCAGGAAAAAATAGAAATAGTTGAATTGATTGAGGAGTATTTCACTAGTCACTAACAACATGGCACACTTCAAGAACATATTAACTGCTTGGGATGATGCACTTAAACTAAATTAACTGCTTTCTCGTGTCTTTTGGTTTCAGCCGAGTGTAGATTTGATGAGGAAGTTGTTCCATGCAGCTGGTTTTAAATTGTGACATTCCAGTCTTTAGAATCGTATCTATATTAGCTGGTACAATTCCTCCCTTGCATGCCTGCTGTCTTCCCTTGATTATCACTGTTACTAGGCTGTGTGCTTTTGTTTTGTCATCAGGTAGTGGAATGGCATGTGGTGTGCGTACAAAATCTCCAGATGACTTGAAGCCATTTGTGTGGCTTAGGAGAATTTAATATCTGTTATTGTTCTTATGGTATACATGTAAATGTTATGAAAGTCATCCAGTAGACTGATAATCAGGTACTTTTGCTAAAATTAGAGAAAAATACATGGAAATATTCAATGATTAGAAGAGACAAATGGTATTGCTCTACTTGTTTATGAGCGATTGCATATCTGAATTGCTTCTTTGACTTTCATTTGCATCATTTGTTAAAAGTTTGCTTGGATTTTTTTGTATAGCGGTCTGTTGTACACACACAGGGACATAGTTCAAACCAGATCTTAAGGTTCCATGGCTATCTAGGAAAGCACTAAGCTACTTTTAAAAACTGCATGTACTAATGTGTGCTAGTGTAATAAAATGGTCTTCAGTACCAAACATTTAGTTTATACCTGTTCATGTTGTAGTATTAAATTAAAATACTGTACCTAAAGTAAGTACGTGTGTGAAAGAGTACAACTACTGTCTGTTGTTGCAATTCTGTGTGATTTTTCTGGTTGGGACATCCATCGACTCGTGTCAGAGTGTATGCAGAGTATCTACTGCTTTGGTGAATGAAATTAGTATTTAAATGCAGGTAAATGTTTGCTCTCCCTCCCTCCCCGCCCCCTCCTTATCTCTCTCTCTCCCTTTCTCTGAAAAAAATTAAAAATCATTGGTGATATATTACATAGAACCATAATATTATTGAGAGAGTTAGAATTATTTGAGCTTTAACTTTTGTTATAAGACAAGAACGACACAGATGTTGTGTGAGAAAAGAACCTATTTGGTACCACCCACCGTTTTCCTCTTCTTTGGTCTTTTTTATGTGTCCTTAGAGGGGAATATTTTATCTGCATTTCGTGGGCAACTGGTGCACCACTTTGTACCTGGACGATAGATGGCATTTTTTTTCTCTGTAACTCTGTATAGTCGTTCAGGCATGGGGGTACTAGTCAGAGTTGCCGAATGAGTGGGTAAGGAACACGAACTGATATTGATACTTGATCTTTATTGATGCCAATACAACGCGCACACAAAATTCCGCCACTCGAGCCGTCTCGGTACTAATTCCAATTATTCTGGCTCTACAAACGTTCTTCTGCCGAGAAAAGGTTACGTTTATGCAAACTTTGGCCGTGTAGCACTTATATATTAAACAGAGTTAACTGAATAGAGTGTAATGTGAAGTGCTAGATTTCAATCCCATATGAACCATGTGAGCGTTAGCCCTACTGATGGAAATGGGCCCACACAAGGACAGAGAAAAACTCTGACCAGGATGGGAATTGAACCCACGACCTTCGGGTTAGATCTCCGCCGCTTTACCGACTGAGCTACAAGGTCAGACGGGAGCAGGCCGTGGGAACTGAAGATGTCAAAGTCACGGCAATGAACATGTACAAGTACAAGGAAAGGTTACGTTTATGCAAACGTTAGCCGTGTAGCACTTATATATTAAACAGAGTTAACTGAATAGAGTGTAATGTGAAGTGCTAGATTTCAATCCAATATGAACCATGTGACATGTGACATATGTCACATGGTTCATATGGGATTGAAATCTACCACTTTATGGGGCGCCGATTGTAAATAAATTATTTACCTCGATATTCTCAATTTTTTCATTATAT
>NC_090870.1:55688255-55705755 GCF_036669935.1 Montipora foliosa
TATCGGAGAGTACGGTTTACCGGAGGATGAGGCAATACGGATTGAGCAAGTTCGAGTTCCCTGCATCAGGGTTGGTAACGTTACCTTACATATAGGGGTGAGTTGGAACACGATACATGCAGTCATTCACTAGCCTCCACGCAACAAAAAATCATAGGTCACCGTTTCGCAGCGAAACTCAGAGGTTTTCATAATTGTAATCTACGCAGTAGATGGGTTTTTCGTGGAAAAACATGAAGGAAAACTCAAATATTATATTTGTCTTTCCGTGAAACCGTCTTGGTTTTGTTAATGTAAGGTTACCCAACATGTTTACATATAGGGGCGCGTTACATATGATATAGGGGGAAATTAGCAGTTGAAATAGTTTTCGTGGACCTGTCTTGAGCAGAAAGCAACTCAACTGCTCAAGGAACGCCAATTTTTTTCCAATTTGTTTACGAATGAATCCTGCAGGAATTGTAGGCCAATGAGGTAACTCGATTCCTTTCGTAGCGTATATATCACATGATAAATCATTAAAAACATGGATGGAGGATGTTACTTTTGAAACCCCTCATTTTTATTTCTTATTTTCTCACGTATTTTCCAGTGATCATTAATAGTATCTTGAAGGGTAAACGTGCTTCGATACTACATTTTCCCTAGGAATTTGAAGTTTCATGCTCATCGATAGCTATTAGAGGTCCTATTACATTTTCCGCGAGGGAGTTTAGAAAACTGTAGAGCACACGTTTTTAGTCAACGCCCTAGTTTTATTCACGTACGCATCATTATAAAATTGCGAACTCATAGAGTACGTTCAGCTATTACTGTTCAGCTTTCGCGCCCCTATATGTAAACATGTTAGGTAACCTTGTAAACATTAACAAAACCAAGACGGTTTCAAGGAAGACATCAAAGATAGTTCTGTGCTATTAATACGTATCTGAGTTGTTTTCTGCCCAAAACAGGCCCATGTAAACTATTTCAACTGCCAATTTACCCCTACACATAACGCTCCGCTATATGTAAATGTCTTGGGTAAGCTTGCAAACATAACCTGAGGCGGTTTCACGAAAAAAAAAAATAAAATAAAGACAGTTCCGTGATTTTAATTAAGACGAATTTGATTTGCTCTCTGTCTATCTTCACTCTGCATTATCCCAATCTTTGAGGTTTCTTTCATGTTTTTGCGCGAAAAACCCATCTACTGCGTAGATTACAATTATGAAAACCTCTGAGTTTCGCTGCGAAACGGTGACCTATGATTTTTTGTTGCGTGGAGGCTAGTGAATGACTGCATGTATCGTGTTCCAACTCACCCCTATATGTAAGGTAACGTTACCAACCCTGATGCAGGGAACTCGAACTTGCTCAATCCGTATTGCCTCATCCTCCGGTAAACCGTACTCTCCGATACAGCAAGGATCGAAGATATTTCCTTGATTGTAAATCCCTCTTGTAGCAAATCACCAAGCACAGACTGTGGAATAAAGAAAATGGGGGCACCACACGTTCCCTCGAGTTTCTTCGGTGCTTCTCCCCCAAATTTGGTGCATTCTATACGCAAAGACATCATATCACTGCGAGTATTTATTCCTAACATTTCCATTTCGTGTACCGACAACTTGCAAACAATGTCCGGAGTAATGTGTTCAGTTTGAAATTTCTCAGTCAGATCTTCGAGTTTCAGTCTCTGTAAGACTGTGTCCATTTCGAGGTCTCCAAGAGAACACGACAGAAGCAAGAACGGAAACAAAATGGCGGATCCTCGATATCGGTGCCCATGGCATTGTGGATTTTTCACAAGCTCCTACCCAGACCCCGGGGAATCATCACCTCATAATGAAGAACGCACCGCATATAACGACAAAAGCACCTCATATAATGATGACAAACAAAGCACCGCATATAATGTAAAAACTACTTCATATAATGACACAACCACCACATAGAACGACGAAAGCACCGCATATAAAGACGAAAGCACTGCATATAATGACAAAAGCACCGCATATAATGACAAAAGCACCGCATATAATGACGAAAGCACTGCATATAATGACAAAAGTACCACATATAATGACAAAAGTACCACATATAATGACAAAAGTATCGCATATAATAAGAAAAGCACTGCGTATAATGTGAAAGGCACCGCATATAATGTAATATGCACCGCATATAACGTAAAATGCACCGCATATAATGAAAGAGGTTCACATAAGACAGTGTTGGCGTTCAATACTACTCACTAATTTATCCTTACATCACTTATTGTAATTCCACTTGGTCTTCTACATGTCTCCAATTTAAATATAATATTCTACTTGCAAAAGCGTGCTGTGCGAGCAATAACAAATTCAGATTACCGAGCGCATTCTGCTCCTTCAAAATTTTGCGAAACTAAGCATCATGGACATTTTCAATAAATTCATTTCAATTTTCTAAGTTAATGTTTTATTGTTACAATCAGTTGTTGCCACCGATGTTTTTGAATTTATTTGAAACAAGCCACCAAATGCATAATTGCGGTACTAGAACAGCCAACAATTATCGGCTACATTTTTGTTGCACTAGCATCAAACAATTTACAATTCTTTATCAAGGTCCAAAAATCTGGAACTCTCTTCCTGGATCAACTATTGAATCATCTAGTTATCTAAACTTTAAGAAAAATATGTTAGGGTTTCTTGAGTTATAGTTATGCCGCACAAGCATTGCGTGAGATTATTTAGATTAATGAATAAGCATATGAGGGGGCCCCTCTTATAAGCCCGGTGGTTTCTTGGGGTCTCCTCGCCACAATTATTGTAATATCCATCCTTTCTTTTATTAATTAATGACTTTATTCTTATTATTGATTGCCTTTGTAATATTATTAATTGTGTGGCAAAAAGACATTCAAGAGACATTGGTAGACTAATTTAATTATCATCAAAGAGCAGAAATACTGTATTTTTTCCCTGAATTTTAGATTTTCGATGGAAATAATGACGCGAATACAGCAAAGAAAAATGTTCTAAGCAATGTACTAATAACAAGGTGGCTACGTTTTGTGGCGAAGAAGCACACACTCGACGTTCCTTGTATGAGGATAGAGGTGTATGGAGTGAAGCAAAACCCAGGTAAACCAACCAACCAATAATAATAATAATAATAATCATCATAATCATAATCATAATCATCATCATCATCATCATCATCATCATAATAATAATAATAATAATAATAATAATAATAATAATAATAAGCCATGAAGCCATGAAGCCATTATCAAGGAGTTGGAAATGAATATGCGAGTTCATAATAGATATAATATAGTCCAAATTTGCACAAGTGTAGATGAACTAGACAAAAGCTTGTGTTTTCATGAGCAGTTTTTCAGGTCGCTTAGCGAGTGACAACCGAGAATTCCGTAAAACAGTTCCTTTCCCAAGTCGCTTAAAGTTAAGTGAGTCGGCAAACTTCAATAGAATTCTCATTAAATTAAGCCACCAAACCAGGTAGCTTAAGCGAGTTGGCAATTACTTTCGGCCAATGAGGAGTGGCTTGCTGTTATCCAAATCGGAAGTACAACAGTCGTATAAACTCTTGTTCTTAGGCCATCGTAACTTGAATAAGAAAATAACACAAACAGCGGTGATAAACATTGTATTCCAACGCATTAATTAATATGGAACTTGACGTAAACCGTCTTCTTACTCTTATTATTTTATTTTTGCATTGGCACGTGCTCTTTCCTCATTGAATCTTACCCGTGAAAACACGTATCATTTTTAAGTCGCTGAACGAAGTCTGTAAACAAACCATTTTCAGGGATGTTAAGCGACACAACAGCTATCGTGAAAACACGGCCAAAGACTTCAGCAGGGAGTGAATCTGTTTGCACGTTCAACCGTGGTCTTACTTGTTTGATGTAAAGCATTTCGTTAACCGGAGACAGTCCAATTTGTTCATGCATTCCTTCAACACTCTAAAGCAGCTGAGGAGGTCCTCAGGGACAGCACCCGCGGGGTCTTGATCATAATGCTTGCGTACAGAAGATGACGTACTATTGTGGCCATCCACGCGTGTATGTAGATGGCCACGTGTGTAGCCAACATAGCTGCCTGTATCGCGCAGGTTGCATTGCCGAAAATGGTACACAACGCACTGTTGATTAACCAGCTGTGGTTTAGTTTCGCATTCTCGGAGGTCTTGGCCAATTTTTCTACTGACAAGGATGGGTTGGACTGTAGTTTGGAGCTTGGGGCTTAAATCTTTCAACTGAGTCTTAACAAAGTTAGCAGAATCCTGGCCCGGTTGTTTGAAAGCCAATTAACCTAATCCAGGATTAGCGTAAACTTTTGTTTCATGTTTTCAACTTTTTGCTGAAAGTTCCTTTTCCCTTTTTTGGTTTTTCAAGATTGACTTCTTCTAATGTAACGTTTGGGCGAATATAAACGTTGAACAGCATTTAGTAGTAGAGTAATAAATCCCTTGGCTCATTTTTCAGCTGGAATTAGAGTTCATCGGCTTTTAAACAACTGGGCCCTGGTCCTTAAATGGTACGAGTACCCAAGTGACGTTATTTCTCACCATTTCCACCGATGCCTGCGATGGATGCTGGTTAGTAACTCTTGAGTTGGCAAAGGGATTAATGGTAGAGTTGATAAGGTGTTGGGGGAACTTCAAACGTGAGAACAGGGACTTTAAGCGTTCACACTCCCCCGAGAAATAGGCCCAAGATGAGGACAAACGGTACGCGCGATCAAGCATAGTTGTCAATAAAATTCGTTTGTACTGACCTGTTGTCGATGTGACTATGGTAGTGGAGAAGTAAACCAGTACTGGTAGGCTTCACGTAGACCTTAGTCTCGATTTGGGGCGCTCGGTTTAGGAGGTGGGACTCGAGAAAGGGAAGCATTTCATCCTTTTAAATCTCCATGGTAAAACTGACAGCAGGATGGGCGTGGTTGAGAGTGTTTAGGAAGTCAATAGCTGTAGTTATATCAGGCATAACAGTGAGAGTGTCGTCAACTTTTCTGCGGTAACAAGCAGGGAGCTTTCCTTCCAGTTCTAGTTTTTCTTTCAATGATGACATAAAGATGTTAGCAAGCAAAGGCCCGAGGGGGGACCCCATGGCTATACTTGATCGCCCGTACCGTTTGTCCTCATCTTGAGCCTATTTCTCGGAGGAGTGTGAACTCTTAAAGTCCTTGTTCTCACTTTTGAAGTACTCCCAACACCTTATCAACTCTATCATTAATCCCTTTGTCAACTCAATAGTTACTGACCAGTATCCATCGCAGGCATCGGTAGAAATGGTGGGAAATGACGTGGCTCGGGTAGTCATACCATTTAAGGACCAGGATTCTGCTAACTTTGTTAAGACTCAGTTGAAAGATCTAAGTCTCGAGCTCCAAATTACAGTCCAACCCGTCTTTCTCAGTCGAAAAATTGGCCAAGACTTCCAAGAATGTGAGACCAAACCACAGCTGGTTAATCAACAGTGCGTTGTGTACCAATTTTAATGTAACCTGTACGATACAGGTAGCTATGTTGGCTACACACGTGTCCATATCTACATACACGCGTGGATGGCCACAATAGTACGTCATCTTCTGAGCGCAAGCATTTTTTTAGGGAGGTTTAGCATCGACGACGGCGACGGCAACGGCGACGGCAACGGCAACGGCAATGGCAACGAGAACGTCACACATTTGCATATTTAGTGGGCAAAAACAATAGGTTTGCACGCCCTGCACGTGCGTTTTTCATTTTTGTCCATTTCTTTGCCATCGTCAGCAAAACTACAACGTGAAATAGCCTAATTTGAGGTTTTATGGAGGACGTAAGCATTAGGAGATAAATTTACATTTTCTCTCTTAAATTAAGCGTGACTCATATCGGTTTCGTTCTTAAGAGATTGCCACACCATTGTCACTTAAAAAAGCTTGGAGTAGTCGCAAAGTGATTAAAATTGCGCGAATTTATGTTTTGAGATGACGTTCTCGTTGCTGTTCCTGTCGTAGTTGCTAAAGCTCCCTATTATGATCAAGATCACGCGGGTGCTGTCCCTGAGGACCTCCTCAGCTGCTTTAGAGTGTTGAAGAAATGCATGAACAAATTGGACTGTCTCGTTAACGAAATGCTTTACATCACGGCTTATTAACACCACGGCTGAACGTGCAAACAGATTCAATCCGTGCTAAAGTCTTCGTCTAGCTCTTCTTTACTTATGCAAATTTGGAGGATTTTATATCTTTTATGAACTCGCACATTCATTTCCAACTCCCTGATAATGGCGTCATGAGGTCGCCGAGACGTCGGAAATTTAACATTGTATCGCTACTTTTTACATGTCTGTGTTTCTCAAAATCATTAATAATAATAATAATAATAATAATAATAATAATAATAATAATAATAATAATAATAATAGTAATAATAATAATAATAATAATTATTATTATTATTATTATTTCTTTGGGAGATGGGTTAGAATTTAACGCTTGGGAGATTGATAGATCCCACAGGGTTAGACGGAAAAGACAAGATGGCAGCCGTGCGATCATGGTGAAGTTCAAGAATTAAGGGTTTTGAGGGCTAAGAGGGGATGGTTTCACAGTTATCGAAGACCTTAATTTTGTTAACCAAAAACTTTTACAGATGGCAAGAAATGAGCATAAAGATACTCCGGTGTGGACGATCGACCTTAAAGTATTTCTCAATGTTGATGGACGCGTTCGTCCATACATCCCGTCGGAAGATAAAACAAGGTTACCGCTCTACCCGCATGCCCGCTAAATGAAGTTAAGCAAATTCATTCTCATCAGTTTTATGGCATTTTGGAGCCCCAAGCCTTGGCAGCTGCATAGTTTATCAAATATGATCCCTGTTCTGATATGTTTTTGTTATTTTTCTTGAACTCATAATTTCTCTATACACTTAAGCAGCCGCAGAAGGTGAGCTATTTTCTATTTCTTCTATTCGCTACTATATATAATGGGGGTTAGCTTGGAAGTTTATAGGGAGGCGATAGGCTTTTTCAACGATTGCTCTTTAATTAAATGTATTTGCTTTTCCTCTCTTATCTTTTATTTTTATTACCAGTCACATCTCAGTTATAATTTTTACCTTTCTGTTGTTAGGCGGTGATAATGAGCCTGATAATCCTGGACCTAACCCTAGTTCTTCATTTTTGAGTGGCCACGCTAATGTTCGGGGCTTAAAGTTAACATAGCCGATAAATTTGATGAGCTTGTCTCAATAATTTGAAACAGAAACTTCATACTTTTAGTATCTCTGAGACATGGTTAATTTATTCAATTTCAAGCGATTCCTTTTGACATTCCAGGTTATTGTCCTATTATGCGCTTGGATACGTAAGGGATGGCAGGCGATACGGAGGTGTTGCTTTCTCAGTGTCATCCCATTTGTTTAGAAGTCAATGGGCTTGAACTTTTTTTTGTGATGTTTGTTACGGTCCACCTTGTGTAAATGCTCAAGCCAACATTAATTTTCTTACGAATTTGCAATGTAGCGTTGATAGGGCTTTGTCTAATCCCCAAAATGCCCTCGTACTTCTTGGTGATTTCAATGCTCACTACGATCCTGTCAATCCGTCTCAGGGAAGCCATTTTGATGCACTATTTTAACGCTGGATGGAATGTACCAAGTCGCATCAAGTGATTACAATACCATTCTCGTCGCCGGGCCAGAGCCTTCTGTTTCTTTTGGTCACGTGGTCGGCGAAACGAAAGGATCTGGTCGCACCTTAAAGTTCATTTTTTTTTTTTCACTGGCTGATTAAAATTGTATGTGCAAAACAAATTAAAATAGCCTAATTTCGATCTATTAAAATTCAGTCCTAAACAAACTACATCATCTCGAGGCTCTGGGGAATAAATACAAATGAGTTTATTTCCCAGAACCTCGAGATGATGCTTTTTGTTTTGGACCGAATTTTAATATACCAAAAGTGGGCTATTACGAGTACCCCGCATTACATTCTACTTCCGGCCCCTATGGCGGGAAAAAAACGGGACGGCAAGCCCTTTTTGGTGCGTTTTTCAAAAAATTAAATAAAAACTTGTAAATTATGGTGACTACGCCAAAAAAGGCGCCCAAGTTTTCGCGAAATCAATAAGAACTTAAACAACGACGACGGCGGCAGCAACGAGAACGTCACTTCAAAATATAAATTCGCGTTATTGTAATCACTTCGTGACTATCTCAACCTTTTTAATTGGACCTGAGGGTGTGGTATCCTCAAGAATGACACTGGTCGGAACGGCGCTTAATTTAGGGGAGAAAATGAAAATTTATCCTCAAGTGCCGACTTCCTTGATAAAACCTCAAATTTGGCTATTTCACGTTAGGGAGCTTAAGATCTACTACGGCGACGTCGACGAAAACGTCACCTCAAAATAGAACTTTGCTCTAGTATAAGTCTTTCGCGATTATTCCATCTTGTTCACGTCGTACAATGTGGGCGAAGTATCCTAAAAATAAATTGGTACGAGCGGTTTCAGAGTGAAAATAGAGAATGAAAGATTCTCTGTTGCATGCTAACGTTGTCGTCAAAACCTAAAATTTAGTGATTTCACGTCGTCGTCACGCAGAGAACCGCAAAAATATGAGCTAAAATCCGTGCTGCACGTGCAGCACGATTATTTATGGTCTTTTAAGCAATGATATCACTGTTTTGCGGCGTTGTCGTCGACGTCGTCGTCGTAGATCTTGAGCTCCCTTGTTGTTTTGCAGACGACGGCAAAGAAATGGACAAAAACGAAACACGCACGTGCAGAGCGTGCAAAGCTCTTATTTATGTCCACTAGCTGTGTTTCTTATACATTGTAGTCACCATCTGTCTTCTCATTGGCTAAATGCCTACAGTTAATTCTGGGAAACAGCGTAACCTACAGATTATTCACTAATCTGTGGTTGTCCACGCAATGCATGATTTCCAAGAGCAATGTGTTTGAAAACACTGTGGTCGCTGTTGTCGTTTCTTAAGTTCTGAGTAATTAGGGCTAAACTAGATTAATAACTTATACCTAAGCTTTGATTTTAAAATGTTTAGCTTTGTCGTGAAGTTTGAAAACAGACCTAATGTTGTTTTTTGGCGAGCTAGTGATACTACAGCTTTATCAAATAGTGTTTAAGATATTGTCCCTGAACAGCTAGCGGTGTGGTGGTCAAGTGGTTAGGTGACGGGTTAACAGTGCGCATTGCTAGGTTCGAGTCCTATGGCCATACACTTGGGTTGTCTTTCAGAAAATATATGATCATCTCCCATGATACATATCAGGCTTTCAGTCTTCTAAAGTCACGATAGTAGAGAGATTAAGCATGACGTTTACACCAAACGGCAAACGTCGGAGTGAAATTAGGGTTTTGCCAAAGATGGAAGAACCCTGCTTGATATTAGCTCATTTCTGTCCTGTTAGCTCCATATATCAAGCAACTTCTCAAAGGAACGAGACAAGTTAAAATGAGATAATTTTCACTCTTTTATGACAAGCAGGAGCCTGCCGTTTCCCGTTTGCAGTTGGCCGTAAACGTCATGCTTAATCTCTCTAATCTCTCTAATAGGGAGCCTAAGCAACGACAACGCCGACGGCAATGAAAACGTCATCTTAAAATATAAATCTGCGTAGTTTTAATCGCTACGTGACTATTTCAACCTTTTTAATGTGACAAGAGTGTGGTAGTTCCTCGAAAATGACACCGGTCGGAAGGGCACTTAATGAAGGGGAGAAACTGAAAATTTTTCCTCAAGTGCTGACGTTCTTCATAAAACCTCAAATTTGGCGATTTCACGTTGTTGTTTTGCTGACGACGGCAAAGAAATAAATCGAAGTGAAAAACGCACGTGCAGGGCGTGCAAAGCTATTGTTTTTGCTCATTAAATATGCAAATTTGTGACGTCCTCGTTGCCCTCGCCGTTGTCGTTGCTTAAGCTCCCTAACAGTGAATTCAAAGCAAATTAACAATTCAGGATAATCGCGAATTCAAGGGCGAGAACGGGTTGAGGCAACATGCATTGACGATTCGGGCGAGTCCCTTATTGATTTTTTTATAACTAAGTCTCCTGGGTATTTTGTTCATTCTGGTACTCTGAATCCTGTGGCCAGCTGTGATCTACTATCATAGAGGATGTAGCTTGTCGCAACCACCTAGGGATAATGTTGGCTTCTAATCTCTCATGGCGACCTCACACATGTGTATCTCAAATGTTTACCAGATAGCCAGCAAGCGATTAAATTTACTCTAAGGGATTAATTTCAGAGTTCAGAGATCTGGGGACGGTTGCTCGAAGCCTGGTTAGCACTAACCGTTGGTTACGAGGTCTCAAAACCCATAGGTTTCCATGGTATTTAACGCTGATTAGCGCTAACCATGCTTCGAGCAACCCAGGCTTGCGCTACATAAATTATACAAATTGCTCACCAGGCCATTATGGAATATGGGAACGTAATTTGGCACGGGTCTTTATATTCTTAAGCCCTGGTCAAACTATCGAACCAAGTTGGATCCAACATGAAACATTGTTGGATGTAAATGTTGAGGTAGTGGCAAAACACCATCCAACATTGCTTGACGAAACTGATTCAAGTTCAAGTTGGCGTTAACACTGTAACAAGAATCCCTCGTAGCGTTTGTGCTGGTGGAACTCACTATTTAAGGTTTCTGGCTGTTCATCAATGACCATCCTTGTCCGCTATCGTTGTTGCAAATCATGCTAGAAGACTTGAAAATGAGATAGCGATTCCTGATTCGCTAAGAGCGCGGACGTGGCTTGATTCAGGACAACTTTATAGAAAGAGTGGCAAAACACTGCAACATTGTTGCGTTGAGCAGAATTGTTGGGCGTAATGTTGATCAAAGCAAACTCAATCCAACCCTTGATCAGACAAAAAATGTTGGACGAACATCTTCCAACATGGGCGGCAAAACAGTCGCGATAGCGTCGCACCGGTACCGCGAGGTCACGGGTTCAAACCCCGTTGAAGTCATGAATTTTTCAGGCTTCTTTTCGCAATTGCTGAAATTGCGTCCATAACTGCGAGGATCATAGCTTTACTTGATTTCCTATCCGCATTTTAGTATATGTCTATGATTCATTTTATATATCATTTCGTTCATTCAGTCGTATTTTGAATTGTGCGAAAATCATAAAGGGTTTATAGTGAATGTCGTTATTATGCAGAGGGGCATTGGCCAGTTGATAGTGTAAGCTATATTATATATAATTTTTTTCAGCTACTCATGGCCATAGGGCTTTCGTTATGATTGGTTAAATTTAGCATACTAATACTTTTAAATATAAAAAATAAATGTCAGAAAACCTGATAAAATACGGTGAGAAATAGCTAGGAGCTAATGCATTTCGACAAAAAGGGAAAGACACATCCGTTACTTTAATTATCAAGGCAGATCCATGTTGTAGGTGCTGTGGTCCATCCTGGTCTTGTTGTAACAGACCACTCCATGTGATAATAATGTATGAGCTATTTTGTTGCAAACAGGTGTATATATCTCTTTTTCGAAGAAACCTCTAATGCGGCCAATAATACTAACTCTACTTACCACCTTTTTGCACGCATAGTTCGTGGTTGAGTGCTTTCCTCTAAACCAGGAAAGTGACTTGCACACAAATTTGTGTTCGTCAAGGTCACCTGCGAGTTGCTTGTGGATTAAGATAGCACAGTTAGTCCGGATACGGGGCGGTAATTTTTGGGATCGACTTTTGCACGTGACTTGTAAAAAGGGGTCACCTTCACTTTTTTACCATGCTGCGAGGATCACAGTTTGTTGAATAGTCAAATTAAAGATTATGGAGTGTGGGGTAGTAAGAACATGGGCTCCATCTTTAAGTAGCCGAGATGGACTCTGGTTAACCTTCCTTACTTTTAATTATTTACGTGTCCTCATGGTATTGATGATGAACACTATAACGATAACGATAAGGATGATGAGTATGATGCGGTGATAGCATGATTCTGTTCGAATTCCTATCGTAGAGAACATTGTGGCGGGGAAGAGCACCACCCAATCCTCCATATACAGTGACGATTACTCTAATGGCACATCGGACAAAGCAGTTGATGGGAATCCTGACCAGGAATTTAAGAATGGACACTGCTCACGTACTTTAGAAGATGATCCAAGCTGGTGGCGAGTGGATTTGAGCAGTCCTGTGCAGGTCTTTGAAGTGCGCATCGTCACTGGGAATTCGCCCTCGTCTGACGGGTCAAATGTTACAAGGAATCAAGTCTACAATATAACATTGGGTGAGAGAAACACTTGCAGAAATCTGCTGTTGAAACGTAGTGAACTGAGCCATAAACTTAAGAACAAGAGACTTTTCAAGCTTGACTCCAAGAGAATCATAAGTTAAATGTTTTGTTATTTACTGTAAAGATTTACAGATTTCAAAAGCTTTTTGTGTGCTCCAATTAAGAATTGGTTCATGGTTAGAGTGCGTATGTGGAGTTGTGGAAGTTATGAGAGCACGATAGAGGCGTAAGAGTTGCTCGAAGCGATTGCCGAGGGCAACTCTAGTATCTTGGGTGCGTTCCGAACTTCCCAAGTGCATCCAATCTCGTTGCCAGAGCCTCCGTTACCTTTGTCCAGCGGAACGGGCGCGTGAGGCCTAGTTACTTCATGTATCCCCTATTATATTGTATTTAAATTATAACCTTGCATACGGAATCCGCGCCCGCAGTGCGTGCTGCCGTCAAAACTGTGCTATCCTGTCAATCATTTGCCCTTTCACCGGAAACAGTCCATTTCGGTTGTGCGTAAATGACATTTGTCGATCTACCCCGTCGAAGTTAACACAAATAGATTATCAATACGGTTTTGCCGTCTTCTTACACTTGATTCGAAAATACCAGCCTGAATTCGTCTTAGAATAGTTAGAAAAAGCACAAATAGCAGCCAAAGCACAACAGCTTACGTTCGAATCCTGCTCGCCGACAACCCAAGTTTGCTGAAAAAAAAATTGCCACAAAATGCTTTAAATGGTTTTCTGGCCTTTATTAATAGCGCTCACGTGAATTTTAAATGGAATATCGGGAAAGAAAAATTGCCAAGCTGATATTTGACATTTTCAAGTAGCGAAAATTTGTATAAGCACTACAAAACTTTTACTGACCACCATTGCCCGAAGAAACACCCTTTATAAGCTGCAAGGAAGCCGCTGATGAATTTTGCACAAAAACCTCGGCCCCTAACACCGGAAAGCCAGACTTCGAAAGTTTTTCAGCGAAGGCTCAGTAAGGAAGAGCTTCTAGAGCTTGCCCTCCCGCAGGTCTCCAGAAAGGTGCAAACAAGCTGATCATGTCCAAAAAGGGCAAGATCTAGAAGGGACAGTCAAAATTGTGTTTCTTGTATTGTGCGAAAATTATTCAAAACTTTTCCCTCACTCCCAAACAAGAACTTGCTGTGTCTTGCAATTCTACAGTGAATTAATATTAGGCCAATATGAGAATCAACATCAAAGAGGCACTACCAGGGGTTTTGGGGAAGAAGAGAACATGGCTAATTTGAACTGGAGAACAGAGTAACAGTATCAAAATATTTAAGGGAACAAGGGAAGAAAACCAATTTAAATTATAGTGATCAAAAAGCTGGGAACAAGTTTGAAAGTAATTTGGGGAGCAAGGAAACACAAGCAAATATTTAAAGGAAAGAAGGACCCCTCCCCACAGGAGGACCTCATCAATGAATGTTAGGTTCACAAAGTGGGAATGAAAAAAAAATTGTATTCCTCAACCGATGTTTCAAAATGTATTTAAATTAATTTTCTATTAACAATTCAAGGGACTGACTTTTCACTGGTATTGATTTACGTTTCTCTGATAAGTTTGAAAGTGAATCTGGCAACCACAGTGCCCTTTGAAATGGGAAATAACTTTAACAAACCCTTTAAACTAATATTTTACAAGGGACACAATTGTTGATGCCCTGCAAAGAACAAAGAATAGATTAAAAGAAGAGTTGGTCTGGAGTTCATCCACAATGGAAAGTTAGTGGCTGCATTTACCAATGTAGAGAACAAACACATCAAGTTTCTTCTCAAGCAACCAGGTGATCAAGGAGCTATTCATTTTCCAAAGAACTATGGTAGTGTACCAGTACCTGGGTGAATTCGGGTACCTGGCCTGAAACTGAAACTTGTGGAGCCAGACAACTTTTTGAGCTTAGTACTTAAACTGGGTAGATAATTATGTCTACAATTATTGTCTATTCAACCAACAGTTTCTCCTAATTTTGTGTACCAGTCACTTGTTGGTTTCTTAATAAGCAAATCGCTAATTCAATTAAGGATTCAAGTTCTTTCAAATCATCAAAGTTACTTTGCGCCACCAGGAACAAACGAAAAAATACAAGCACTGAAGAACAAACTGCTCAAGAATGCACAACTCCCTTTGAAACAGCAAACAGGATCCTTGGGTCACTAAAACGTGCTGCATACTACGTGGATGTTTGTAGAACGATCGCAAGTTATAATCACTGAAAGAAAACTCCACTCCAGATCTGTTAGACGATGGTCGTGCAAGACTTGCCAAGCACGTGCAATACCCAACAGGATTGTTCGTTGTTTGGCACAGCAGATGAACGAAAAATTGTTCCCCTCACTATTCACCTGAAGTTCGATCATGATGGACACAAACAAGAGCTGAAAGAACTTCATAAGGTCAGACGACCAAATGTGATCGACCCAACACTCGTTAGAACGCCTCAGTTATCGGACATCAAAGTGCTGAACAAACCAAGGGATTTCGTCGTAAAAATGTTCACTCAGCAACGTCTTCTTCTTCTACAGAATAAAGTTCAAAAGCGATCTTGGTTGTTAATCACATGCTAGCCCAATTCATAAACTGGATAAAGTGGAATGGCAAATTGATTGTCAGAACAATGCGTCATTTCTGTCTCGCTGAGTTCAAAGAAGCAACGGTCAAGAGAGTCACAAGAGAAGGCGAGCGAATGTCCACCGATTGTAAACAATTGGCGTGACGTTGGATAGCACAAGGATAACACAGTTTTTCCCGCTCGCTGAATTCTGATTGGTCAGTTTAAATTTGAGTAGCTTTCGCCGTATGCAAGGAATGTATTTCCACGCGTATATTATAGTGTCTTTAAATAATTAGCCCTATATTCCCATGTATACCCTTATATACCCCTGTATACTCATGTATACTCTTTTATACACCTATATACCCAAGTATACCCTTTTATTACACATAACATGAGAATTTTATTCCATAAGGCTCATTTGTACAAATCTATACGCTTTATTTTCACATGTGAAAAAGGCCTATACAGCCAATCAGAATGGCGTACAGCTATTTCACATGTGGAAGTATAACCAATCAACGATAGCGTAAAGGCGTTTCCATGCCAATCACTTGTGCATCTCGTGCAAATCGTACATTGTTATTGAATTAAATTGAATTTGCATTTGGTTCTATTGTTAGTGAGTTTTTGTTTCTAATTCGCGTTCAGAAAACTATTTTAATGAAAATTCTCATGTTATGTGTAATAAACAGTTTACGACATAGAAAGTGCTTTGTACGGGGTTTTATTCACTCGTTGTTTGTGTCAAAAACCCTCACTCGCTCGTTCCTCGCTCGTTCGGGTTTTTGACACAAACAACTCGTGCATAAAACCCCGTACGCCGCACTTTCTATGACGTTAACTATATATATACCCCAATATAGCCATGTACACCCTTATATACCACTATATACCCATGTATACCCCTTAATACCCCTTTAAGGTTATACATGGGTATATAGAGCTAATTATCAAATACACTATAAATGCCTTTTATTTAAATACATAATAATAAAGGATACATGAAGTACTTACCGCGTGAGGCTCTGAAATAATCCAAAACCGGAACCAGAAAATTCTGGTTCCGGTTAAATAACTGCGCGTGCGTGAGGGCAAACGGTTAGAAATCAACAAAAACATCTGAAGTTTACCTTGCCACGAAAGCGCTAATTTTTCACTCGCGAGACAGTACACATGAGTATAAACACATCTCCTAATACACTCGAAACGTTTAAACTGCGGAGAATAAAAAATAACGGGAGAAATTTTCTCAATGGATAATTATGTGGCTAGCCTTACATACGTATGTTTTATCCCTGCCAAGGGACTCATCGGAGACCTTTTGGCTAACTCGTCAAACATCGCGTTTGAAGTCCGATCAAAATAATGGTGGCAATCTTGGAATCCTTATGTGATAGTAAGGCCAGAATGCCACCATCATTTGATGCTAGCGAGACTTCAAACGCGATGTTTGACGAGTTAGCCGAAAGGTCTCTGATGAGTCCCTTGACAGGGATGAAACATACGTATGTAAAGCTAGCCGCATAATTATCCATTGAGAAATTCTTACACTTTTTCAAATTTTTTCAATCAAAACAAATTTCAGCATCCGGTGTCACACAAGTGACAACTAGGAAATTCAGAATGCTGTATTTTCAAAAACAAAAACGCCGGTTACAGAACTGGTAAGTAGTAAGGAGATTTATTTCTAGATTAACTTCGACCTCGTATAGATAAAAATCCGGAAGAAAACATAATTTTTAGCTTAGAATTTGAAAATTGCAGGGAATGAAACCGTTTTTCAACAGCCAGTCAAATATGGTCTCTTTTGGATTTGACCAGAGTCTCTCTTTTCCGACCGCTGGTCAAGGGAACGATGACTCTGGGAACGAGATTAAAGTGCATCCAGAACTTAATATTTGAGTATATGCACAGCTAAAGACATGAACCATATCAACACGAAAAGCCGCTTCAGTGATTAAATTCGTAATTTTTATCATGGGAAACAGAAGCAAGAAGACACTTTATTGGGTAATTGAAAACACACCACCTTGAAAAACAAGTGCACTGGAATTGGTGCGAAAAAATGCCCATAACGTTTGATCTTCTCTCAAAAGAACTGACTATCGATAAAAACAGAGCGGAAAAAGTATGTCTTCAATCTATAAAAGAAGTGACAAGTTCTGTAAAAACATATATATATATATATATTTTGACTCAACGGTTTGCTGAGTTTGGGCGTTTCAAAACAACATTTACATTCAAAACAGCATTTACACTGGATTATGCAGTTGGTGAAAATAGGATAGTTTGGTGTCATGTTGTCTTGCGTGTCCAGCAAACTTAGTTTCTGGACCTCACTACGGAAAGTATCGGTAGTAATTTAATAGCAAGGTGAAGCTACTTTTCAAAGCTATTAACGATGTGCACATTTTTGCATTAGCGGTAGTCCCGTTGCCCATACTCGGACAGGTTACTAGTTACTAGTATTTTCCTTTTCAAATGATATGTAGGCTTGACCCAAACCAACTGTAGTCATTCCGTGGCGTTAAACTATAGATTTGTGTATGGCGAATTTCATCTTCATTTCACTCGAGCTCCACGGTCCATCCTTAGGTCAATGATCGCTTTTTACTTCATCTATGACTAATTTTTAATTTGACAGCAAAATATCTATTAAAAA
>NC_090870.1:55713255-55730755 GCF_036669935.1 Montipora foliosa
ATATATTGTTCATGTTGGGGCTGGCTAATTTGGGAGTCCATTGTTGGATACATCAGATAAACTTTATTAGGGCTTACACTAATTTGTGAAACGAAACAAAACGCACAGAAACACAGAAAGAATCCTAAACATTCTTTAAGCTAACCTTAGGCCTAAACACAAGTTTTTAGGCCTAATTTTTGTATTGGTAAATGGTTAGGGTTGTACCCGCCCGGAAATTTTTGATCCATTTGGCAAAATAGTAATGGGACCAAAATTACTATTTTGCGAAGTGGATCGAAATTTTCCAGGCAGGTACAACCCTAGTAAGTGTAAGCCCTTTCTAGAATAATATATAAAGAAAGTTCTTTCCTGTTCTGGAAAAAAGCTAATCAGTTTCATGTCCATGAAATTAAGATAAATTTATATTTAAAAAGATTAATTTGTTATTTATAATATTACCAGTATAATAAATTGAATAAATGTACGATGCAGTAAGCTATTTTACAATGATAATTTCATTTCATTATATTGTCTTCATCAGAGTTATTGATTATAAAACCATATTTCCTAAATTAAATACGGTAGATTTTCACACCGGAAAATGATGTGGGTTGGTGTCTTTGATCCCATTCATAGGTTAAGTAAAATCCAAATGGCCCCTTCCATTCTAGCCTGTGCACAGCTGCCCACTCTCCGAAAAAAAATATGAGAGCAGTGTCTGTGATTTACCTTTGATAATCGTGTTTAATGCCGCGTGATTATTGACACAACGAGTTTTGATTGGCTTTCATTTTTATTTCTCCCCATCAACACCGTGAGAGATTTGACGATTTGACGTTTGTACTTTGTGCATGGTAAAAAATTCGAATAGAAATCTTTTTGATGGTCAAAGAGGTTTTTCTTTTAAAGTACGAGCGGAATTAATTTTTTATTACATGTAGTGTGGAAGAAAAGTGAAGCAAATTAGCTGAAATCGTCTTTACTAAGGTTAAAAAGCTCATTAAGATGCTTTGGGACACTTTGCAGCAAAAACGCAAACAAAAACAATTAAATAAAAAAATACGGGTCAGGTCCATGGACCCGGTCTAAAAGGGGGTTCCTTTCCCCCTGATGAATTTATTTGCAATTGTAATCATTAAGCGATGTTCACCGGTACATTATCCGCGTTATTGTAAATGAGCAAGTGGCTACAGCAACATTTACTTGTTTTGTTCCGTACTTGGTAAATTAAAAAACTACCTCTTCCAAAATGTATCACCCTACTTCTGCGCCATATGGTATTCCGAGTAAACGCTTAAGGAAGCGTCTTGTTAAACTTGTTTTGGTGCTTGCGCAAGCGTTCAGCTAAGTAGCTGCTGCGTTTGGGCGAGCCCGCTGTCTAATAATTTCATATTTTTCCACGAAATAAGACGAAACGCACATCCTGGAGTATGACGTAGTTCGCACATCCTCGATGGGAAATCTAAGGGTAGCTCGCAGTGGTTTCTCTGTCGGGAAGCGTAGGAGAAACTAACTGCTCGCGGGGTAGCTGTAAAAGCGAGTGAAGATGAAACTTCTGACGCTTTCGCTTAACGTGTATTTTAGTGTTTCAGCGTGGATTCGATTCCATCGTGAAGAATACCATCGTGCAAGCAACACGATCGACAAATTTTTGTGGAAATTACACCAATGTCTTCTTCTACCACAATTTTATGTTTCTGTTTTCTGAATTACTTCGACAAGACCTTTTTCCACAGAATTTATTCCCAAAGAGACTGATGTAATGTTTTCCCACGGTACTTTTGCAACAGTTACGGGAATCAGGTTTTAGCAGCGTGGGAAAATTTCCGAGCTATAAACGGTTGCTATTTATCAGTCGAAACTGGTTAAGCAGCTGCTTAAGGCCGCTGTTACACATTGAAACTTTTAGCTGAAACGTGTGTGCAACGGCGCTGCAAAAGAAGTTTCAGCAGACTTTGCACCGTGTAACATAAAAGGACGACACTCGTTCGGAAACGTTGAAACTGGTCTTGAAATGTTGTTTACATGGCCTTAGCCGGTAGACTGATCATGAGTGAGACCAGTTTCACGAAGTGGTGTTACATGGTTAAACTCCTGTTTTTATCACCACTGCGATTGCTGCGACCGTTGCAGAAGTAGAAAGCGATTCTACTTTTCGTGAAACTTGTCTCGCAACGGAAGTTCCAAAAAGTTTCACGAAACCGACTTTACACGGTGCAATGCCTCCTGGAATTTGTTTCGCAGCGCCGTAGCACACAAGTTTCAGCTAAAAGTTCCAACGTGTAAAGCCGCTGTTACACGTTGAAACTTTTATCTAAAACTTATGTGCAACGGCGCTGCAAAAAAAGTTTCAGCAGGTGTTGCACCTTGTAACATAAAAGGTCGAAAATTGTTCGGAAACGTTGAAACTGGTCTCGAAATGTTGTTTCCATGGTCTTAGCCGGTTTCTGATTGGCTTACGCAGCGTAGCGTGACAAGAGCGAGGGAGACCAGTTTCACAAAGTGGTGTTACACGGTGAAACTCTTGTTTTTGTCACCACTGCGATCGTTGCGACCGTTGCAGAAGTAGAAAGCGGTTCTACTTTTCGTGAAACTTGTCTCGCAACGGAAATTCAAAAAGTTTCACGAAACCGACCATGTTACAAGGTGCAACGCCTGCTGAAACATGTTTCGCAACGCCGTTGCACACAAGTTTCAGCCAAAAGTTTCGACGTGTAACAGCGGGTGGAGACAATTCAAACCCCGACGTTTAATTATTAATTATTTTTGTGGCTTATGTATTTCTGAGATGCTTTAAGTCTCAAGGTGCTTTAAGTTAGGGGAAGACAGCGACGGTAAAAAAAACAAAAAACAAACAGCACTGAAACTAGTTTTAGATTTCGAATCTCCCTCCAAATTCTGGAGCTTCCTGTGTGGTACTTCGTTATATTACTTACCGACTTCCTGTCGGACAGTCATTGTTATGCAAGCGTCCAATAAAAGAAATGTTTAAGTCTATCTTCCCAGAGTCTCTAAAGGCGCTCACCCGCTGTCCAAAAAGCTCGAAGACTATGGGTTCGAGATTGGGAGCCACCAAATCACAAACTTCCACTGCGAAAATAGGTTCAAATGGCGTGCTGATCAAGATCGCGACATTTTTCACAGAAGGGTCTTTCGTTGTTGGCCATAAGGTATGCCGTAATAATAAGAAGAGTATAGCATGAACAGCTGTGATCTGTGGTAGCAAGGCCGAGTGATTGCAGTGGTAGTGGAAATTTCAGCATTCAGTGTTCATGTCCATCCCTTATTTGATCTTATGTTTGTGGTAAGTAGTATTCCTCGCTTACATACGGCTGCATATCATTTGCATAAAATTTGCATATTGGAAATTATAGAGTTTCCATGGGAATGGAACCTTATTAAAAATGGCGGCTTTGATGCAAATGAGGCTAGAACCTCATTAACATCCGCCATTTTGTTTTGGTGGGAAGCGGTCCATACTAATGAGCAGCAGGAGTCCACAAATGGGCATAGCACCGGAAGTCCGCTACAAATGTCACGCAAACCGGAAATCAGGCCAACATCACGCAAAATGAAAGTTTATTGACAAACCCTGATTTTACAAGTGGGAACGTGTGGGGGTCCGAGTGACCTACCCCGGTTCCCGGAGAGAAACTTGCTACACATTTATTCTAGGTGGTCTTGGACTGCTTGGCAACAATCGGATGAACTAGGACCACGTTTAGAAAGACCAATAGGAAGCAGGGCCGCGTTTAGATCACAGTTAATCAAGGGACTTGTTAAGACACCTTAAAACCTTCAAAAGCAATTGATGTTGAATTGACCGTGACCCTGCACAATCTTTTGTTTTTGCTTCGCACGGGTTTGCAAATTAGTTGCACATAATTTAATCGAAGGATTTGATTGGTTATCTTCTCGAAAAAAGGTGTGTTTTGTGCAGGGTCAAGGCTAAAAATAGGGACAAAAATATGAAACTAAGGGTGCGTTTTTTTGGGAAAACCCGAAAAAGGATTCTTGAATCCAAAAACGGATTTTGTGTTTTTTGGGGGAAATCCAAAATCCATACTCGAGGAGGATACTTCGGATCAAATCTAAATCCGGATTTTTGAGATTCACCACTTCAGCGTTGTTTTTGGGAAAGGATTTGAAAAAAGTACTTTTGACAAGCGATTTTCCATGAAAAATGATACACAACAGCTACCGTACATGACAGTTTAGCCCAAAGTTTTTTGTCGCGCCATTTTACCGTGCGATCAAAGACACGAATAGATCGAAAATAGTTAGGTTTCCTGCAAATTCACACCAGAAATTACACTAGAAGTGTTTTTGACAGCAATAATATTGTGAGTACCTTTCCCACATCTAAAAAATACCCTATGTAATCGATTTGTACCCTAGGACACATGCTTTTCTCCACTCCTTTCATCAATCGTTAAGGTATTTTTCTTTTCTGGTGGCATTTTCATTGAAGAATTTCTTCAAAACAAACCAGTTAAGCACGACTTTTTTTTTTTCAAATTGCACGCAACTCTGGGTTTGTTGGTTTGCGTTGTCATGGAAAATAGTCCTTTTTCGAATTTTGCGTTTTTTTTGACGCTGAAGAATCCATTGTCGGAGATCACAAATCCGTTTTTGGATTTTCCCAAAAAAAAAACGCACTCTTTGAACTTGTCGAGTTTCATAACCATCTCCATGCATTTATACGAACCAATAAGGGGTAAGTCACGTTCGCCTAGACCATACGAAAGAGTTCTAATGAGAAGGAAATTTAATGAAGCGGACATGTAATGAAATGACCCCTTTTGAAAACACCTAAATGAAGGAAAAAGGGGGCTTGGCGAATGCGAAAATGTATACACTTTTCGAGCAAAATATTGAGCCTGGTCGCGCTTCAACTATAATTTAATAGCAGCGCTATTGTTTTAAATCCAATGCGATAATCGTGGCCTTTCTTTACGAGATAAACTAAGAATAGAGCCAGGATTCGAGCCAGGATCCGAGCTAGGATCCGAGCTAGGATCTGACCCAGGATCGGAGCCAGGATCCGAGCCAGGGTTCGAGCCAGGATCCGAGCTAGGATCCGAGCCAGGATTCGAGACCTAACCGAGACCTAACCTAACCTAGCCGAGACCTACCCTAACCCTAACTAGACCTAACTAGACTAGAAGCAACCTAAATAGACCTAACCTAACCGATTCGAGACCTAACCTAACCGAGAGATTCGAGAATAAATAGCGGAGAAAGCTCATCTTGGCTCGAATCCTGGCTCGAATCCTGGCTCGGATCCTAGCTCGAATCCTGGCTCGAAGTTTAGGTATCCTCTTTCTTTACACGAGTTTACGATTTTATTTCCTTAACGCACGATTCTTTTATCAATTATAGCATACGCTAACAAACTTTTATTCGAAAACGCTTGAAAAAAAGTTAGCAACAATGGTTTTAAACCAGAATTCGGAATCACGACTAAGGACCATTCTATATAATTCTATATTATTTTCAAATGAGACGGGAGTATTATGATTTTGAACGTAGTTCAAGGTTTTCTTAATTTGGATTTCGAGAATCCCTTGAGACCATTTTATTGTGAAACGGGAGTATTTAGTTGGTTTCATATCGTATTTGAAAACGGTTCACAACATTGACGTAGTGAGCAAACAACATACCTTTGAAACGCTTTATTCACAAAAATATACTGTCGAATTTCGAACGTTTGTCTTGTTTGTTTCGAAAATATCCTGACTGTTTGTTTTCGTTTTGTGGCCACTGGTCACGCGTGACTGGCATCGAATACAATATTCACTGTTAACCCATGCTCGCTATGAAACGTGCAGGCCGTGAGCAGAGTCTTCTTTCCTCTTCTCGACTTATCAATGAAGATCGAAAGAGACTCTGCTCGCAGGGTAGGAGACTGGGAGATTTGATGACCAACTAGGAGACTCCCGGGAAAGCGGGAGAGTTGGCAGGTATGTAATGATGTTAAGCGATTTTCTTTCTCAAGGCTTTGCAATAAATGCTCTGAAACTATCATAATCTTTTGTATTATCCAGCTTGGATGTTTTGACTTTGTAAACAGTCCAGTAAGTACATTTCGAGTAGGATTGATTAGGCACTTTTGCTTCGAGCAAATGTGAGTAGGTCCCTGTACGCGTAGTGTCATCAGAGGAAACATTTTGTGGGGCCACTTGTAATTTGGACGGAGCTTAGTCCTTTCGTCACGGACGTGACCTGGGCCCTAGTAATGTTAACTGACAAAAATGGCGACGGGCCGCGCTATTTGTGCATTCTTCGAGGAACAGAATAATCTCTCTACTGATTTGGATCCGCATTATCCTGGAGAATTTTGTGCTTCAAAGTGTGAAACGAGGCATAAAGTAAGTATTTCAAGAGCAATAGACATTGTTTTATGGCTACAAACGTAAAGAATGTGGCGACGGGAAAGTGGTCCCAAAATCGACAAAATATGTTCCCAACACAACGAGAGATAATTTGGGACCACTTTGAAGTGAAAGTATACTTGGTGACATGTGTTTTGCCTTACGTTACTTTTTGGCTGGAATTTCGGGCTTTGGTCTTCCTGAGCTGATCAGTACTGTTAGCCGGTCACTGTGTAGTCGGTTTCCGTTTTAGTTAACTCACAATTAAACATGTACAATTATTGCATCCAGTATGTGTACTGTTTGACACCAAAAGGGATTCAAAATTTAAAGAATACTTTCTTTGAAAATAATGTTTTACAAGCAGTGCTTTCAATAGAAAGATTTTCAAAGGGTCTTTAAGATATTCAGCATAATAGGGAGAAATGTTTGGCTAAAAAAGCAGGTGAGCTTTCGTGTTTCACCACCACTCTACTGCCATAGTTTTCTTTTCTTTACTTGTGTCATGTCAATGAAACTCAGTAATGGACTACGTGGATAAATAATAGTGGTTGTTTACCATTTACAAGCAGAAACCGGTTGGTACTAGGTTTGTTCAAATGGTGAGCAAAAACTCCAGAATGGGAAATTTCGTTGGGTTCACACACAAAATTTGTTCAAGTTTACTGAGAGAGTCTGGAGGGAGGAAAAATCATGGGGGAATCCACATGGTAAACAAGTTTTCCGTTTGGAAATTTTAGACTACCTTTCAAGAAATCCCGTTTTATCCAGAAAATTTTCCTTTGGGAAGACCAAAATAGGTTTACCATTTACATTTCAACCGAAATTTCGAGATTTTTTTGGTAAATGGTAAACAACCAGTAATTCACTACTTGCACCATCCCATAATGTAATATGTTGTGGGGGAAGGGGGGGGGGGGTTATTTGCTTTTAAACACTGAAGCATGATACAGTCCCAAGAGTAAAAAACTAATATTGTTTTTAATGTAAAGAACCCCTCAAAACGTATTGCATTACATATGGGATTTGTGCAAGTAGTGAATGAGAATACTTTTCACACACTTGTATAATCATGATATTGCAGCTACATGTATATTCAAGTGTGATCTGTATGGGAGATGACTTTGTCATTATAATTAATGTCCAATAATCTCGTCAGTCTGTCACATAAGCTACTACAAACTACAGTCATAGTGGTAGTGCCTGTTTAGGAAAGGTTATCCACTGTATAAAGCTAAAGCCACAGACATGTACATTCAGTCCTGCAGTTTTGATGGTGAATAGTCTTAACTTGATCTTTGGATAGGTTCATTAATGTGAAGATGAATGCTCTTACACAGTGGAATTTACAGGTTTTACTCTTTGTAATCCCAGAATATTTGAGTCCTCAATCCTTGAAAGGGAAGGGTTTGCACAATCATACTTCAAGATCACAAATGTCTCGGCTTAGACATTCAGAGTGTAGTTATAATAACTTTTCCAAAGTAACACATTATTGGTTATCATGGAAACAAGAAGGTGATAACCTTGATGCGTCTAATTCTGGTTTCAAGCTGGTGACTTTTTAAGGTTTTAAATTTCCTTATTTGGAATTAATGTCGCTGACCTGTCTCTTCATCACAAAGCAGGGAGAGGATACCATTTATTTTTTTGAACCGCTGCTCAATTGAGCTTATTTCCATTTTTGGGTATAAAAATTTACCTAAAATCCCCTACTTTGTTTCAAGGAAGCATTAAAAGTTAGACGCATTGAGGTCATTAACTTGTAATGAAAACCCATTTACACAGCGCTTACAGTGTGCAATGTAAAAATAAGCAAAGAATTGAACTGAATTGATTGTTTTGGCCCCTGTTCACCTTGTTTTTTGTAGTACTTATTACCATTTTTTTTTTCCATTTTTTAAAACATGTATGTAACTTTATAAAGAGCGTTTCACTCACGTGACCAGCAGCCATATTGGATTACTGAAACAAAAGAAGGTATTTGAATGAAAACAGAGTTCAATTCCCACAGGATTAGCTGGGTCCACTAGCATGGCTGTCATTTCTTTCCATGGCCGCTGTGACGCCCTATTATGTCATCTCTTTATCATTATATACAGTGTACATGACGAATGTGCAAATAAATAAATAAATAAATAAATAAAGATTGACCTAGCTAACCTTCCATGTATATGTGCAAAAGAACTACCTACATGTATTATAATAATGGATGTCCATGACTTAAAATTACTGAATGGATACATGTAGTTTTGGGTTCACAACAATTTGTTGATTGTCCAAGAACAAGTGCAAGTTGATTGTCCAAGAATATAAGTGGTCTTTGCAAAAAAACAAAAACAACCTCCGTGAGACCAGTCCCCTTACCAATAAAACCCAACTTCAGTTGGTAAACTTTGCAATGCATACTTTGGTGGACACGTTTTACCTGTCTTTTTCGGAGCATTTAGACATACTTAATTTTTGGTGCCTTTTTTTTATGGTCAAAAATGCTTCCAACAACCAATCAAATGACATAATTATGACAAGGCAAATTATATTGCCTGATAAGTACCTTACAAAAATAAATAATGTTTCACAGGAAAGCCCTGCATAGTGTGCAGTACCAAATCCGTGCCTACAAGACTGCTCCTGGGTTAGTTCATCCCAACTCACTTATCTGCATGCTTCCAAACATCAACTCAGATTTTCAGAAAGGAAAGCAGCAGTATGCTGCTGAGTTTGTTTGAAGAATTTTGCCGGGAGCTTGGTTACAAAACCAGTCAATATCAAAACAGTCACTATGGTTTCATAACCCAGCATAGTGATCTTTCATTTCTAAAAATGTTTTTCTTCAATCTGAGAAGTGAAACTTGAACTATGCTTGACATGCAACAACGTGAGTTGCATTCTCTACAATGGAAACCCTTCTTCCTCTTCATTGGAAAGGTATGTTCTGTGTGATGACCTACAAGAAATACAGCATACATGATCAGCATCAGTACTGGGGACTTGATGACTGCAGTGCTAACTGACTAACACATGTACTAGTCTTGTTTTAAAATGCAATCTAAACTGTTTATGACAGGTGCTGAATGAGTAACTTAAAGACCAAAAAGACTTTGACTTACAGATTAATCTAAATAATTGATAAATTCAGTGGAAATAATCATTGTACAATAAATGCGATCCAGTTCCAATGGTAAGAAGCTCCGGACCAGAACATGGTGAAATATGATGACATACGTTCCATGTGAACAGCAGTTGGACATGGGTGAGTCCATCCTAAGACCTAGGGGAAATCAGAAGGAATGCGTGGTGGTTAAGAGGCCAGGTGGTCGAAAGGGAATCGGCTCATATGGTGCAGCTCTGTGAGATACAAACCCCTGACAAGTGCCAGACAACTGAAATCTCCGAGTGTCCTACAAGCTTGTTCATGTCGTGGTGCACACTGGCAACAAGCTTTTCTCTGGCCACTATGTGTGTTACATGAAGAGAAATTGGTCTTGCTATACTTTGCAGATGACACACATCAAAAGGTGAAGCTATTAAAATGATAGCTTGAAGCTATCAATGAAAAAGCCAACCTGGTGTTCTACAGTATATGAAAGAGATTTTTCTGATGACCAGCTGGTGGAATTCTCTTGAAAAGGAATAAGTTATTTCTCAATACGGAGTGACACTGAGCAGCAGCCTGTGAGATTACAAAGCCATGAAACAATCCAAGTCCAACATGGAAGCGCCTCCCATGAAGGAGCCATGGTGTGATAATTATAAGAAATCCAGACCTGTGTAGAACAGCAAAAGATGGAGACATATCGATAAAAAGATGGAATCTTTGCGCGAAAAAAAAAAAAAAAAATGGGCAAACTTTCAATTAAGCTAATTTCGGCTTGTCCGTTAAAAATGTAATGTAAATAAGCAATATTGTAATGTAAAATGGACTGTTAGTGATAGTCAGTGTTATTAGGAACATAATTATTGTTATGTTTTGTATTTCGCTCTTATGTATTGTGAGTTGTGCAGGTATAAATAGACAAGTGTAAGTATAAGTAGTGTAATGTTAGTACTGTAAGTAGTGTAAGTGTTCGTCCTGTAAATAAAATTGCAGAAAAAAAAAAAGGAACAGAAAAAGATTACGCAGGTCTTCAGTATACACCAATATGTGAATCAGAGAAAGAGCAAGCCAAACTGATTGAAACTATGGAACATACCATCCCACAACACTCCAGAACATGTGGCTGGGAACGTGGCGACCATTATAGACTTTTGCCCAGGCAAGAAGAGGAAGGTTTCTGGCTGTCTAACATCCTTCTTACCATTGCGGAGAAGGCCACTGCAGCCGGTAACAAAGTACCCAGTTCTCTCAACTCAGACATGTTTTTAAGAATGGCAACACCCTCCAGAGAAAAATATCTGAAGTACAAGTTTCATCAACTCGATCCAAATATTCAACATTCAGAGGTCATTCTTGCACCATTCAACCATGGCAGGCCCTGGTGCCTAGTTGTTGTGAACCTGGAAGATAACTTTTCAGTCTATCTGGATTCTCTGTATGATGGCGCTGGTGCAAAAATGGCATTTTCTAGAGTCAATAACTTCCTACCATGTTGTGCCTCCATCAATGGGATCAATACTTGGACCTTGAAGAACTGGAAGTTTTAATTTTTGTAATTCCTTCATCTGACGTTGCACAGCAGCTCAACAGTGATGAATGTGGGGTGTTTGTAGCCACATAGGCAGAGCACATTGCCCTAGGATTGCCACTTGATTTTACTCAAGATCAAAAGGTTACTTTTCGTTACTTTCTCATACTCGACATTGTATGGAATTCATTGTCTCTGCACATGTGAAAAGTTCTGAAAAGCATAAAAATAAAATACCTCTAAGTACAAAGCCAAATTGAAAACCTGCATCCAAGAGGAAACACCAGTGCTCTCAGACTGGCAAATCAACATCAAACAAAGCTGCCACTGCTATGAAAACAATTGGTTTTGGGAAAGCCCTAAATGGCAACGTGTTAGACAATCAAGCAGCCTGCGAGCAGAGCCTCCTTTTGTCTTTTTCCTTACTGAGGAGGATGCTTCAACTGACTACACAACAACTGTGTCAGGGAAAGACCCAAACATTATCCTGTTGTACAAGCACACTTCAACTTGCAAGACAGAAAGTGGGTCAGAAAATGCTTCAAATGAAACCCTGTTGGACATTATGGACAACCAAGAATCGACTGATTTTATAACCCTAACCCCCTGACAACCCAAACCAAGCTACAACTTACAACCCAAAACTTCTTTAAGATAAAGCTTCAAGAAAAACTATGCTGAGCAACCAAGATTGACAAGGCATTACACAATGGGACAGGGAAACCTGAAACTAAAAATTAATCTTGACAGACAATCATAGCTTCATTATTGACAACACAATTTCTGTGTCAGGAAAAGCTCCAAACAATACCTCTTCAGACACTCAAGCTTCCAATGCAAGTTGAAATTCTACGCCAGTGCACAGTATTACCAGTAATAAGGGAAATATTACTAGTGAAAAGAAGAATCCATCAACTCTTTTTAACTCCTAGTCAACTAGCATAAATAAAGATCATTGTTACTCTTGCACTGTGCCACCCAAAAGAAAAAAACCCAACACCTAGATACCTACCCACAAAGGCTGCTACCATCTTGCCAACAGAATATGAGTGTAAATGAATTGAATTTGAAGATCTTTCAGTATTAGAAGGTACATGTACCTTAAGAGTGCAGTTCTGTATCATAATCAAGAATGTGACATGACTTGTAAGGATGATATAGACAACTGGATGTCCATTTACATGTACTTGCTACATCATCTTACATAAAATACAACATGGAAAGTGGTGGTCGCTCAAGAACTGGAAAGTGGGTTTCATTTACATGATGGTATATAATTATGCCAGTACAAACGAAAAAAGCTGACCAAAAAAATCAAGAGGCTGCTAAAAAAAGTACAAGACAAAAAACAGTTACAAAGGCAGGCTCATCCAATGAACACACTGCCTGAACAACTTGTTGATGTTGAATATGACAGGGAAAAGCCAGCAGAATAGCACTTAGTCCAAATTAACCCTTTGACACCTACACTAGCCGAAACCGCCAAGACGTGGTATTTTATTCTGTTTAACACCGGAGTATTCAATTCTGTCTAACCCCAGACGATTTCGCTCGTCAATGGGGAAACCCCAGGAGTCAATGTGTTAATAAAAATTCACTCAACAGACCAAGTTCAGTGCACGCACAAAAAATAATAAAATTTTTCAGTCTGTAACGTTTATCAGACACTTCGAGATTTTGTTGTTGAACCCGCACAATTAGAGCGTACAAATTTTGGCTTGCAACAAAACTAAAACTACTCCAGTTAGGTGGTGTAATCCGCACTGAATCTGCAGGACGATAAATGTTTGCTTGCATGAGCAAAATAACTCCCCTCTATGAACAGCTGACAAAGATAATGAAAGAAATGAGATTGCAATCGTTTTCGCTTTAGGAAAGTACAGAGCCAGATTTTCGATAAATCCAAACAAATTCAAAATGTCCACATTCAGTACCCGCCAAAAATGAAGACCACTTTCCTTTAGTTGGTGTCTCAAAGCTGGGGAAACAAAGCAAAATTTTCTCAAAAGCAGCACAACGTGGACACAAATCACAGCAAACAGAAAGGCAACAATATGGCCACCACTACTATCCATCCACTAGCACCCAAGCCTCCGCAAAGTCTTGAGGATCACATGACAATTCAGACTCATATACTGACAAATACTGTGGATGACAACTTAGTGTGAGCAAAGCCCACACAATAACCCTGTGTACTGTATTTCACGCGCACACATCACCCTGCTGGTGCTCTGCCACTACAAATGTAGGTGTGTGGATTACATCTGGGAAATCACACACATGCCTTGGTGGCAGAGGACCAAAAACAGGTCCAGATATCTTTATGACTGATGATGAATTTGGACAAAGGGGGGCTCTTTTAGACACCTGGAAAGAAGTAATAATACTGCTCTGTACTTTCCATTTCCTGCAAACTATCTGTCGTTGGCTATATAACTCCAGCAACAACATAAATAGAGATGATCATCAACAACTGATGGGACATTTTCAAAAACTTGTAAGAACTCCTCCAAGCAGCAGAAGAATCTATATTACAATGCAACTGCTAGTTTACTGCAAAATATCCCAATTGTTACCAAGAGTATGAAAAAAGATCTTTAAAAGGGCAGCAAGAGTGGGCACTTTGCCATTGCAAAAATCTAATCATGCACCAGAGGAAATACACTGAATGTACACTGAATCCATGATCAACGTATTTAAGGGTGTGGTTTTACAACGAAAGAGGGCCTACAATTTCATTGAACTCTTCAAGTTTATCACAGAAGACCTTCAAAATGTATTTTCAAAGAAAATTGTTTGCCCTTGCATTTGGAAAATCTTTACCTGGCTCCCTAGTGTTTTGGTGCAACAGCTTCTACAGTCCAGCTTCACACTATCAAACAAACTACCTCTGACTGTTGTAAATTCTCCTCTTCACTTTCAATGTTACTATCATCCAAATCCTTGTTGTAAAGTCGAGGAAATGAAGAGCTTCACCAAGTTGATCGCTGTATGAAGAGAAGACCACTACAAGTAACCAACTTTGTTTGAAGCAGAAGTGCTTAAGAAGTAAGCTACGAGGTAGATTGCAGAAGTGGAATATGTAGCTGCCCTATGGGAAGCAATGGCAATCCCTGTGCTCATCAAGCTGCAGTGGTACTAAATAAAATAATCATTATGGTATTGCCGGTATCAACTTTATTCCTCAGAGACCAGAAGAAAGATTCAGTCTTGCAAACTTGCCATTGAAAATCACACAGAACTTCAATTATAAAAATTTGTTTATCTCTGTCAAAAGCTTCCTGCTAAAATGGAAATGGCCAGTAGTGACCAGTGTGCCCCTATAGATTCTCAATTCTCTTTGTGTAAAACGCCAGACGAGGCACAACGTAGTATGCACTCACCTGAAATGGACTCCAAGGTTGATGACGAGTTTGAATTAGAGAACATAATTATTAATAAGACTTCACTGACAAGTAAGCAATGACATCGAACTGAAGCTTAGAACAACTGATAAGAATTTTCGGGCATGCTATAAGAAATATTCGGAAATTTACAGAAACATCATTTCAAAATCAAGAGGACAAGCATCAGTCGCAGCCCTTGCGTCAGCTTTTGTGAACTTTGGAAAAGATCGCAATAGGCTTACACTGCCCATTCTACAGAACGGCAGGGCCAAAATTAAAGACACAAGTCAAAGATAAAATCATCATCAGAACAAATAGCCATCTTTGAAACCAAGAGTGGGTGGACAAGAGAATAATGTAAAACAACAACTAAAATTACGGAAGACTTCTTCTAATACAAAGTGCCTGCATAATCTGGCCCAAAATGTAAAGTTAAGTCTTCCAAATGCTGGACATACTCGAAAAACATAATTTATGCACACTGTATTTAATTTGTAAACATAATAGAAACAAAAGTTAGATACATGTAGGTTAAATTTAAAATGCCTGTGAGCCAAAAGTTGTTTCTGCACTTTTTGAAAGTTAAATCATTTAAATTCAAAATACTAAAGTTTGAGTTGTCTGGGATAAAAATTTTTGTTAGAGCTTTAATGAGTGCTGGAAATTGGGCAAAATTTCCGGATAAAATGGAAATATCTGAAGTGTGCGGCCAAAATATCATGTAACAAAAGATTGTAACAGTAGCTTTGGGTGCAAACAATGAGTGAAGGAAACCTCTGCACACAAAATAATGTCAGAAGCTTTTGTTATTCAATAAAAGTTGACCCAGTCATTTGGACTTACTTATATTTTTAGAAAGTCAAGTCAAGTCAAGTCAAGTCAATTTCTATTAATTTTAACTCACAGAATAAATCATGTACACATAATGTAAAAGTTAGGATAATTTATACAGTACTGTTACAACAAAATCATGTAAATACGTGTAATACATATTGTAGAATAGAAAAGAATCAATACAATTTCTATGAAACAATAAAAGGGGAACCGAGAACGTTAAAAAGAACAAATATACTTGAGGTGCTATTGTTGTGTGTGTAGAGTTTGGGACAACTAAATAGTTGGTAAACTAATCAAGTCAACAGGTGCCCCAAATTAATATTCTAATGTGTATGAACATTAGGAATATAAATAACAATAACAAATTTAATTTAATCTGAACCCACTGTCACCTGAACCGCCCCCATTGACAAGTAAGATCGTCTGGTGTTAGACAGTCTGGCTGAGAGTGAAATATGTTAAGTCCCACACCTTGGAGTCAATGCGTTAAAAGTATTACTTCTTACTTTTGAGCGCTTGTAAAAACATCATTTTTCAAGGCATTTTATTAAAAGAAGCAAATAAATCATGCATGAAAAAAACCCTAACAAGAATTCCAGACTTTGAAACAAAATATTAAAATTTAATAGTTAGAACTTGTTTATGGTAAATACTATGTGATAATGAATGATTGATTTGCCAAACTTCTTGTCAGAAAATGTCAGTTTTATTTATTAACCAGCTCCATCAATATAAATAAAGAAAAGTACACTATCCCACAATTGGCAAACGTTAATCTACAAAGGAAGTGACCTATGTAATTATCTATGGTTTGTACAAGGAAAGGAAATGTCAAACAAATATAAACATTTTATAATACTAATAAACAATGTTGGTTATACAAAGAATTCATGCAAAGCATTCTAGAGTTTTATTATCATAGCACTTTCAGTTACATTGTAAAATAATTAACTTAGTTGTATTGATGAATAAAGGGTGGGAAATTAATTTTTGTATCAGAGATCAATAAGTCTCTTCATATTAAAGCTCCAAATATTGGGAAAATTATAACAATAACTAAAATAGAAAGTAGTAAATATGTGTAAAAAGTGTAAGAAGTAAACATTATCCTTGTCTTGCAATTAAGCTAAGAAGAAAGCTATCAAAAGATTTCTTCATAGCTAATGATTTTATTTATTCCGAGTCATAACGCAGCACTGTACGTTTAATCAATCCATGATACTGTTAGGAGAAATTAGATGCTGAACCTTTCAAAGGAGATTTGTACGTAGTCTAACTAAAGAGGGCCAACAGCTTGCTTTAATTTAAAGTAGGGACTCTGCACATCTTTTCTGCGCATTTGAATATATTAATCTCAGATTCGGTACATGAAACGGCCGCGCTGGGTTGCCTGTGAAAAATGCTACTTTCACAAGGGGTGCTGGTCTCGTAGCGAGTTGTTGACTTTTCCATCCCAAAACAAATGAGGTAAGCTTCATTTTGATGTAAATTTAAGCGGTTTTGAATGCTATATGCTCTTCCAATACTAATTTGAGGATTTGAAACTACTTTTATTGCAATTTTTCCGAGGGTTGAGTTTTTAAAGTGTTAAATTCGAAATCTACGGCCTTTGAAATACTTTTCTATGACTATTTTCCTTCTCACACATAAGAATCTGTTTTTCTGGTAATCCGAAGTGGTGAAACATGGCATCTGATGTTCATGTACATGCTTAAGTCGGATTTCCCAATAAAAATAGTCACAATTCAACTTGATCAGTTAATGTTGTGTTATTTAAATTAATGAATAATGTGTGTAGAATTAGAAATTACAACTATAAGTGTGAAATTACTAATTAGCATTCAATTTCACAACTTTTAATATATTTCGTTCTAAAGTTTTACCATGGTAATTAACAGCATAGAACGAACCGATTTGGAAGTTGGAATTTTACGTTTACTGGTAAAAATGATCTGAATCAGTGAATTTCTGCTTCATAATTTTAACTTTAAGTTCATGTGATGCTGTGCTCTTTCTGTTCAGTTTTTGGATTTGTGACTATTGGAGTATTGAGTATTGTATTTGTAGATGTTACCAGTTCACTGGAGAATTTTCATTCAGATGTTTCCATTACTTGCCACATTAGTTATTTAATTAATAATATAGCATTATTCCATGAAGGATTTAAGTATTAACAATTCATTAAAAAATTCTTAAATTTAAATTTTCATGTTAATCAGTGTAAATGAAGATGGCAGACAATGAGATAGAGCATCCTGGTCCTTATTGCATGAGGTATGGAATATCAACTACCTGG
>NC_090870.1:55735755-55740755 GCF_036669935.1 Montipora foliosa
GGCTGGTAGGGGTCAATGAAATTTTCTGGCTCAAGATCTTTGAGTTGCGCTCTTACTGCGAATATGTGAACACCAATGTAGGAATGTTTGTCATGTATCCATTGTATTGTTTTATTCGTATAAATTAGGTAGCACATTCGTGGTCAGCTAGTCCCTCGTCAACTTTGGATCACTAGGCAAATAGCGTGTTCCCTTCAAGTGTTTCTCTCTTCCTCGGAATCGACACGGTGTGCAGAAGTAAAAACATAACATTTCCGGTTTCCCTGATACATTAGCTGTGTTTCCTGGTCTTCAACATGGGGCAGACGGACTTTGCAAACCGATCACCGCTTAGCTTCGAGAAGGCAAACTCGCGCTGAATTGGAAAAGTTTTGTGCAAGCATTAAAAGAAAATATTTATCCCTGCCACACACGGAGACAAGAATGAAAAGACAAAAGTGTACATCTTCTTAATTTAGCGGGAAGAGAAGCTATCGCGAAAAGAGATAATGATTGTCTACGCGCCCGCCGTTTTAATTTTGGATGGATCTTATTCGTACTTTTTGTACGGCTGACTCTCGTGAAAATTGCGCCCCTTGTGGGAATGTGGTTAGGGAAAGGCCACAAATTTACACACAAGAACAGCAAATCACAAGGAGAGCAGTTTCAATCTTCGGTAGCTGATCTGAGAATGGATCCTATTTACAGTTGTAGCTAAGCTGCCTGGCCTAATAAGGAAGCGAGGGCGCCGGTGGACCCTGCCTTGATACACAATTGTGATTTGTTATTCTTTTCTAATGTTAATGCAGACTAATTACAATTACATTACACTACCTACATGATAAAAGAAGTGAGGTTTGTATCACTACAATGTCACCGACAGCCTTGCAGCCATTCATAGGCTTAGATCACTTCAGGCAAACAACTGTTAAAATGACCTATTCTAGCAAACACGTGTGAGTACGGCGCTCTAAAGGACGAGCTTATCCGCACAAAAATAGCTATATTTCGCGTTGCTCTTCGTTCGTGGGGAAGCAGGCCTTTTGAAAAAAAAAGAGAGACATACACACTCGAACGAGCGTCAATGAAATCGGCACCTTTAAAGAATTCTCCGACAGAGACAACACCAAGCTCTAGCTCGAGCGTTCACAAAGATAACCTGCACAGCGTTGGCAGAGGTTTTCTCATCGAAAGAAGCATCGAAGCCTGACGTCCGTAAACTGCAAGAATTGTTGCGGAGATCGGCGCATTACAGTAGAAATTTCTTCAACGCGGAAAAACCAAAACCATTTCGAAAAAAGTCTGCAAAGTTCTAAGAAGGCAAGTAACCTTCGAGGCTCCTCGTGGACTCCGGTCAAAGCGCCAGTAATTGAAGTACTCAAACGAAATCTCCACCGGGTTTCCTAATGATCAAGGCGAAGGATGATTTTTATGTTATTGACGCTGTTACCGAGTCGAGAAGTACGCGAGAAATTGCTACACACGGGAATTAATGGCAATACGAGGGGAGATGAGAATTGAAAACTGGTGGCTAAATGGCAATGTCAAGTACTTTGGATTTAGTACAATAGCTCAGCCATGGAACTAACTCAGTCAAAGGCGGTGCAATTGGTTTGCTGATGGTATTGATACGTTATCCCACCTGGTAATACAAATTCGGACTGCCATTTGAAGTGTACGAAACGCAACTTGGAATTTCGTGTGGTTGACAGACCAGTAAAACACTTGCTTGGTCTCGCGGAATTCTTAAGCATGGGTTTGGCTTAATTTGCACAGCGAGGTTCATGCAGGTTGATATTGTAAATGCCTTTCGAGAGCCAGCCGTTTTTGACGAATACAATGGTATATTTAAAGGCCATCTTAGTACTTAACCTACCTGTTCTTTCCCAAGATAAGGCTCGACCGCAACTACTTCTAATCCGTTGGGGGCCACCACGTAAAGTACCCCTTGCAATAGAAGCGTGCGTTAAAAGAAAGTTGGAGGGGATGGTTAAAATCAGAGCGATCACACCTGATGTTCTGAACAAAACGAAACATGGGTCAGCAGATAGTAGCTTGCAAGGAAGAAAGATGGTAGCATTCGCATGTGCATAGATCCACAATGAGATCTCAACAAAGACCCCCAAAGTCTCAACCATCAATGGTTTACGTACGGTCAGTAGAAGATGTTGCTTCCCGCTTGAGTATACACAGTATTCTCAATCTTGATACAAGGCGTGTTGATACAAGGAGTGGTTTCTTCTTTTTTAGTTTCTTCTACCTTCACAACTTCAGCACATCGTTCGGGGGATACAGATTCCGCCTCATGCCTTTTTGGTATTACATCTGCATCGGAAGTTTTCAAGCGCGCATTTGGAAGAGCTGTCGGTGGGTATCCCTGTGAATCGTCGTGGATGAACTATTGGTATGGGGGAGAAGGAACTGTGGAACATGATGTAAATATAGGAAAGTTCTAACAGAGAATCGGCTGTGAAGTCAATTTGAATCCAACTCCAAAGGAAAGCAACTTTCGCCACGATCAAGTACCCTATATTGGCACCTTTTCACAAAGGAGGGTCTCAAAGCCTGAATGAAAGCTAAGGTCAAAGCCATAAAAGAAATACTACCTCCTGACAGCCCTGAGGCACTACAACCGATTTCTATGGCATGATCAACTATAAAAATTCTTAAACGGGGCCAATTTTAGTTTCAATACGAAAGAAAACGCAAAACAGCAGCTCCAAACATTAGTAGAGAATTTAGAAGCTTAAGTTTGCTGAGACCGAACAAGCTTGGTCAATAAAGGACTTATTATATGGGATAAAACACTAAAAAAGTGATCTTTGATCTTGCTGGACCAAGCGAGAAATTCTCAAGGGGACAGCATATAGCTCCATCTTGCCCGCTCGGGTTGCCAATCACAGCGCGCAATTTGGTTCATCTTGCCCTCTCACATTATGCTCACGTCAGATAATAGCCCAAGGGCGAGAAGTAAGGTAAGTTGTCCATTTCCCCTGAAACGGTGACACAATTGGCATGCTATCACCCGAAATGTAAACTAGGAATTTTGACCTGAATCACCATAGGCGTTAGCCTTTGTCCTTTCCGAGCGGTACCAATCGGCCAAATTTGGGGCCCTGGCTGATCTACTAATAACCCTTGAACAATTTCTTTTAGATTGAAAAGTGTCCGATAATTATTACAAAGTTCTCGATACTTGTGCCGGACCAACTAGCAATTCATGGACATCTCATGTTCAGCAAGTGCCGGCTCTTAATTCCCATTTTTTTTTAGTTGATTTTTTTTTTTTAACGTTCACTTCAAAATTTTTTTTTTTGACTCTGGGTCAACGGTACAAAGATATTTTGATCAAATGGGGGATGATGCACACCCCTATCCACACCTACTAAAAAATCCTCACAAGTTGAATGGCATGTCACAGTGATCTTTGACACTGTCTTTAAAACGTCCTTCTACAGCGATTAACAGGCTCGAAGTTGTCCAAATGGAAACCATCACGGCGTTAATAAAAGCCACCGCCAAATGTCTTTTCCACCTGTTTCGCCAAACTGCCATTACTGGCAGATTTTTGTAGCGAGTCTCGATAAAAATTGAAACGCTTGTAAAAATCCATTCAATTCCAGTGGAAACCGAAGTAGTTACAGCAAATGACTGCAGCAGTTTCAGAGGAGAGTTGTTGTAGGTGTAAAAAGTATTGATACAAATGCAAAGATGTATTCACTGTGATGACGGCACTTGATTCATACAGCATGCTCATGATGGAGATGTCGGTGGCGAGTCTCTCGCGGCGAGGGGTGCGAAATCCTCCCCATGAAATTCTTCTGTGTTCAAAGGCCTGGTGACAAATATGGTCAAGAGAGGGAGGCTCAAGGCGTTGGCCGGGATATGTTATGTCCACGAAAGTTATTTTTAGACGAGCGGAAGTCTTTGTTCTAGCGGAAGTCTGTCTTCTGAGACGTCCGCATGCAGTCTTGCCTCGCTCTCTCTCAGTTCTTAGTGAAAAGAGAAAATGATGGCGCGCGTGGAAGGCTGATGAATATATATTTTCTTTCAAACATCGGACCGAGGTTGTTTTAATGGCACTTATGAGCCCACCGTATTAATACGCATCCTTAGGTCGTGGGTATTCTGGATGCGTTACCATAGTAACAAGCCTTCAGAGTACATTGACTTTCAAAAATATAAACTTTTGGGGCAGCACTGATTCAGTGATCGAGATTGAGCTTCCAGGCAAAGACTGCATAACTATGATAGAAAATCAGGTGAAGCTATGATCTTCGCAGTTCTGAACGCAATTTTTGCAATTGCGTAAAGAAGCCCTGAAAAATCTAGCACTTCGACGGGGTTTGAAAAAGGGGGGGCCCCCCCGGGTTTGGGGAAAACTCTCGCAATACCGGTGCGGACGCTCTAAACCGACTGAGCTATGAAGCCACTGACGTTGGGAGCTGGTCATTTGTGGGTTGCCAATGTTACCGTGAGGAACATTGGAATGATCCATTTCATAATATCATGTCATCGTATGGGAGAAAAGGAACGGATAAGTGATTATAAAAAGCTGTGTTCAGTCACCTTAAAAAGCCCTCAAAGGTTATATAAGGTTCTTTGATGAAGCGGAAACAAGACCACTAAAAAAAAGTTGAACTCAGTTAAGAATGTTGTATTCAGGCATCGTAACATTTCTCTGGGTAACGGTCACTGCTGTAGAAAAAGTAGAAAGTTCCTAATTTATGCTAAATTTTCAGTTACAAAGTGCACCACTGCAGTAAAAACCCTGCCCGTAAAACATACATTAAATGAGCAGAAATGACAGCTTTGCATTGCATCATTTTGATTCACGTGGGTACTTTTTCCGCCAGGCTAAGCATGCATCTCCAACAACAAACAACCGCTTTCACGGAGAATTCGCAAGTCACCCCAGGATTTACCAAAATACTTACAAGGACTCACAGTCAAAAAGCAGATTGATCCAACAAAGACTTGCAAAAAAAGGATTCAAAAAAACTATTGAAACTTCCCCAGTA
>NC_090870.1:55760755-55768255 GCF_036669935.1 Montipora foliosa
CAAATTGATGTCAGTTATTCATGCGTCTGTCCTGTTATTGACAATGAATATCGTCATAACAGTGTCAAAGTAGTCTGCGGATCCACTCGGCTATCGCCTCGTGGATCCACAGCTACTTTGAAAATGTTATGAAGAAAATTCATGATCAATAACAGGACAGACGCAAGGAAAACCGACATTAATTTGTTAATTTGAAATTTGCTCGTCGTAGCGAGGCTAGAAAGGCTTATTAGCATAAAAACAGAAGAATATTTTATTTGGCCGCCATTATAAAAGTTAAGAGGCCTATTGCCACAGTACCGAATCAGGAGCCCATCTGGAGCGTGCAACTTCCATACAGCGTCTGTGAAACGGCGTATTCACAAGTAGGTTTATTTTTAGACTAGCCCTTCCCGCTAATTAGGTCAGAAAACAAAGGCAGTTCCGGTTCGGTGACCCTATGACGTCAGCTTAATTTCTTGTAATTGGTCATCGGGCTCCTGTGGGAGTCTCATTCGCGGGTAATTCAATCTAAAAATAAATCGGTCTGTGAAAACGCCGTTACACGAACACAGTAGAGCTGTAGGCTCCGGGTCATGGGTTCCTGACCGAATCGACGACTTGAAGGGTACAAGAGGTTCTTTCTATCATAATCCCCCTATCTTATGCCAACGCTCTAGCCTCTATAGACAGAGTCACTAGTGGTTCTGAATAAGCGTCTCAGACACTTTTCGATAATATCTCGGAGGACAGTGCTCCTTTGCAGGAGTCGAACCTACGATCTTCCGATTACTAGTTCGGATGCACTACCACTGAGCTATAGGGGATGATCGGAAAAATCCGAGTGCTCCTTTGCAGGAGTCGAACTTACGATTTTGCGATTACTACTTCGGATGCTCTACCATTGAGCCACAGGGAATGATCGGAAAAATCCGAGTGCTCCTTTGCAGGAGTCGAACCCGCAATCTTCCGATTACTAGTTCGGATGCTCTAGCATTGAGCTATAGGGAAGGATCGGAAAAATCCGAGTGCTCCTTTGCAGGAGTCGAACCCGCGATCTTCCGATTACTAGTTCGGATGCTCTACCACTGAGCTATGGGGGATGATCGGAAAAACCCGAGTGCTCCTTTGCAAGAGTCGAACCTACGACCTTCCGATTATTAGTTGGGATGCTCTACCACTGAGCTATAGGGGATGATCGGAAAAATCCGAGTGCTCCTTTGCAGGAGTCGAACTTACCACCTTCCGATTACTAGTTCGGATGCTCTACCACTTAGCTACGGGGGATGATCGGAAAAATCTGAGTGCTTCTTTGCAGCAGTCGAACCTTCGATCTTCCGATTACTAATTCGGATACCGCTACCGCTGAGCAAGAGGAGACTCGTGAGAGCCACGCTGGTAGAGCATCCGAACTAGATAATCGGAAAGAAGCACTCGGGTTTTTCCCAAGTATCCCCGAGTCGCCATTGAAAAAATATCATCTCTTCATATCTACCTGTAATTTGTAGAAAAATAAACAAAATTTTTGCTTACCTCCCAGGCAGGATCCCATAGCGAGAGCCCAAACCAGAGGTTTAAGTTCAAGCCCATTACTACGATGTAACTCTAAGATGACAGGAATCTGGAAAATCAATCAAAGTCGAATTGGTTATCAACACCTCAGTTCTGAAAAAGCGACCTTTTTGAGCCCGAGAGCCCAGATATACCTAGAAATGCCCCTAAAAGGCCATTTCTGAGTTCATGTTTGCCTCCTCTTCAAAGCGAGTCTAAGTGCGAAGTTTATGTGATAGTAATTAGTTCTACTTTACATAGAGCGGTTTTCAATTGACTGTCGAAAGTAATTAGCGAATTGCTTTGGTTTTTCATTACTTCACTCAGTGATTGGTTCAAAGTTCTCGCGCCATTTTCTCAACCAAACATAAGTGAAACCAAAACCAATCCTAAATCGTGGCTCACGCGCGCACATTTTCCCGCGCTTTGTGTCGGCTACAGTGTAATTACTTCGAGTTTTGATTGGTTTACTGGATTGTCTCCGTCCTTCTTAATTGGCCAAAGTAATTACTTTGGTTTTGGTTTTACGACACTCATTTGAAAACCGCTCTATGAATGAAAAACTAATTTTCATACTACGATTCTCAGTTGAATATGACACTAGGGAAGTTTGGTGACAAAGTTTCAGGGTTGAAGTCACCATGTTGTCCAGGGAAACTTGCTTCGTTTCCAAGGCTAACTTTTTGGGGGTTTGACGTCATTAAAACTGGTAACGGTCGCCAGTTTGAATTTAACCCTTACCATTTGTAGATTTTGGCGGGCTCATCGCTCGTAACGTCAAGGCCCTAAAAGTTAATCTTGGAAACAAAGGAAGTTGCCCTTGACAACATGGTAACTTTAACACTGAAACTTTGTCACCAAACTTCCCTAGTGTCATACGCAACTGAGAATCGTAGTAAGAAAAACTTCGCGCTTGGACTCCCTTTGAACAGGAGCCAGACATGAACTCGGAAATGGTCCATAAGAGGCACGCGGACACTTCGAGTTGGATGTCAAAATTGGGTGCATCTTTGGGCCATTTCCGAGTTCATGCCACAGAGCCATAGAGAATCATGGAGCGACTTTCGTATGACCTTGATAAAGTCTTCGCAATTTGTTTCACGGACCAACGTTTGGCAAGATTAAAAATAAGCTTCTCCTTATTCCCGCCAAGGAAACTCCTAATATGGGCAGTAAACAGTTCGATTGCCCAATCACATTACCGCATTTCAAAGCGTCAAAGAGAAATGCCGATCGCTTTCCAGAAAGTTCCATAGAGAGATATCGTTATTTGCATCTGCGTTCGCTAAGCCAATGAAAATACGCGCTCGTTTGTTTCTGATCGAGAAGCCAATTAAATGTTTTGCATTTTTGTTTACCGTCTGTTTTTACGTTGATTTTCAAGGTCATATGAAGTGCGAAGTTGTCCGGGTGAGTGTAGTCATAAGAACGACTGTTTAGGATGAAACTGACGACCGGTTTTGACAAGCTGACCGGGAGTCATCTTCATGCGTTACACAAATCACTTGACCATGAAGATGGACAATAGTACTTCACTTAACTTTTAGATATTCTTGGTCTCTTGGGACATGAAGCCAGAGAGCTCGTCTTTCTAACATTGACTCTGGTGCCATGGAAAACCTTGTTTTTATCAAACGAGTTGAGAGTGCGGTTTTCTATTGAGTGCCGTGTCGTAAAACAAATTCCAAAGTAATTACTCTGACCAATCACAGCAGGTGCAAACATCGCCATGAACCAATCCAAATTCGTCGTTCGTCGCACTAAATTCTATGTAACGTTCTCAAAGCTCGTGAAAAATCGAGCGTGCAAATCGCGATTCTTTTTGGTTTTCCTTTTGGTTTGGTTTATAAAATGTCGCGAGATTTTTCAACCAATCACAAAGCGTAGCAATTGCAATCGCGTCATTTGAAAGCTGCTCTAAAGGTAAATCAATTACTGTAAGAAAGATTGTGAAATAAGGTTTCGATCGTTTGCATTTCATTAATTCGCTCTGAAGAAGGGCTAAGGCTCAAAAGGTCAGCCCGCACATCTCTCTTACGGTGAATAATATACCTCAGTTTTTTTAACTCGTTTGTTTTGAACTTTATTTCGGGAATGTGTACGACGGGAAACGGTCGTCAAATCACTGCAAGATTAAAGTTCAAAACCATCAAATCACCCTTAGCTCTGATTCATGACGGACGCACAAGCTGCGAAAGAGAAAAATACATGAAAGCCCTTCGCTTAAATAGTTGGCTGTTTTGCATACCAACTTTTCAATAACACCGACATGTCTGTTCAGTCCCGATGGGAACCCGAATGCTATAGCTGATCAACACATTGTAGCTCCTTTCTAGGGTTCTGTGATCTAATTCTGCCTGTTTTCATTCTTTTCACAGTGGTAAGCTTAACCCAGGCGCCTACCGTACAAGGGCATTCTGAGATAAGAAAACAAGTCATAACCGTGTTGACCTCTGTTACGAAAAATAGCATTGCGTGACTAGCGTTACTGTCTAGAAGCTTCGCGAGAGTTCGTAGTTTGTTTATTTTTAGGTTCATGCGTAAGCGTTTCTAAATCGGTGTGTTTTGAAATCTTTCTATAATTAGAGTGATTACTATTTTAGAAAGTTCTAGAAGTTTATTGTCAGAGTATATAAGTAGACGAGTCCAAGCGGAGTGTTTTTCTAACTAGTTTTTCACAAGCGAAGACAGTTGACGTTAGCTGTGTTTATTCAAGTGGGCGGAGGCCGAGTAAGTTTATTGAGTACGTGTTATTCAGAGTTTTACTTCGTGGAAACTACGTTCATTTTGGGAATAAAGCTTCTTGTTAATGTTCCGACAACCCTGCGTTCAGTTTAGTTTGCAAGCTACCTTTCCTCAAAACATTTGAACTCGTAACATTGGGGGCCTGTCCGGGAGAGGAATTCATTTGTTTGCTGACTACAGAAACCAGGAAAGGACAATTCAAGAAGAAGTTACAGAAAAAGTAAGAAGAACTGTACGAGAGAGTATACTGTGCTTTTGCTGTGAAATACTGCTATGGAAATGGAAAAGCTTTTGCAGATTGGAGAAAAGTTCGGATTGGAGGGAGAAAAGCTGCTCGAGTTTGTAGAGAAGCAACAAAAGTTAGAACAAGAAAGAAGGAGGGAAGAGGAAGAAAAAAGAAGGGAACACAAAGAAAGGGAAGAGAAACGCAGACAATTTGAAGAAGAACGAAGAAGGGAACAGGAAGAAAGAGAAGAAAAAAAGAGGCAATTACAAGAAGAAAGAGAAGAGAGATGTCGAATGCTTGAGGAGGATACAAGAAAGGAAGAGGAAGAGAAAGAGGAAAGGCGCACAAGAGAAGACGAAGAGAGAGAAACTAGGCGACAAAAACGCGAACTAAGAAAATTGGAGATGGAAACCGAGCTGTTGAAACAGAAAGAGGCTATTGAAGCGGCAAAAAGAGAACATGAGCTGGAGATTGCACGCTTGGCTGTGGAGAATGCTGACGGACGTCCTGAAGTGAGAGAGGATTGGGCTAAGGCACCTAAACTCCCCTCGTTTGTTGATGGTAAAGACGATTTGGACGCGTATTTGCAGAGGTTCGAGAGATTTGCCGAGACAGCTAAGTGGAAAAAAGATGGATGGGCATCGAAGCTCAGTGCTCTGTTGTCTGGACGGGCACTAGATGTGTATTCACGTCTATCGGAGGACGCAGCTAAGGATTATGACAGGGTAAAGATTGCGTTAATGAAGAGATATGACCTTACCGAAGACGGCTATCGTCGAAAATTTAGAGCATCCAAACCAGAAGTTGACGAAAGTCCGGAGCAGTTTATTGTGCGACTGGACAGATACCTGTTACGATGGCTAGAGCTTTCGAATACTGCGCGAACCTTTGATGGTCTTAAGGACTTGATCGTGAAAGAACAATTTATTGACTCTTGCCCTAAGGATTTGGCAATTCACCTGCGAGAAAGGGCACCTGAGACTCTAGCAAAGATTGCGAAGATCGCTGACCAGTACTTGGAGGCTCATGGTAAACATTTGTTCAGCTCAGCGAGCAGAAAGCCAACAGTACAGCCTGAGAGGGACGAAGCCAAGAACATGCAGATTAATCCACCAGCTCTGCATTGCTTTAAGTGCAACACCCGAGGTCATAAAGCCGTCAACTGCCCAACCCTAACAAGAAAGTGTTTCCTATGTGGTAAGCAAGGTCATGAAGCTAGAAACTGTCGGTCAGGTGGACGCAGATCAGGAGGACAAAGTAAGGATGGTAACCCTGTGCAGCGTGGTCAAGTGAGTGCCAGTTGTTTAGTTCAACCACCTGAGGATAAACCTACTGATGAAGAAGTTAAGGCCTGTATTAAAGATGATAAGTTGCTGTTAGCCTGTGGTAAGAAGATTCCATTGTTGAGTAGTGCTTGTGTTGAACCGTTGACTGGAGTGAGAAGTAAAATGCCTGTCGTGAAAGGTAGAGTTGGAGAGAAGCCTGTTGACGTCCTGAGAGATACTGGTTGTAGTGGAATTGTAGTAAAGAGGGACCTTGTGCCTGAGGATCAGTTTACTGGCGAATTTAATGTTATGCTGCTCATTGACAATACGGCAAGGAAAGTTCCCATCGCAAAGATTGATGTTGATACACCTTATCTCAAGGGCCAAGTGGAAGCGCAGTGTCTTCCCGATGCTGTTTATGATTTGATTATTGGTAATGTACCAGGCGCAAGAGCCGCTGACGACCCAGACCCAAGCTGGCAAGTTCCTGTACAAGAAGCTTGTGCTGTAACCACGAGAAGTCAAGCTAAGAAAGCTGGAGAACATATTCCGTTGAAGGTACCGGATACCAAAGAAAGTCCTGTAATTGATAGAGAAAAGCTCAAGCAGATGCAGCGTGACGACGAGAGCCTACAGAAATTTTGGGAGAAAGATGACGTAGTTGTGAGAGGCCAGGCTGAGACTTCATTTGAAGTGAAAGGTGGAGTTCTGTACCGCGTCTACAAGCACCCTTATGTGAACGGAGGTAAACCCCTGAAGCAGGTTATGGTTCCTGTGCAGCTGAGAAGTCGAATAATGGAAGTAGCTCACGGATCGAACATGGGAGGTCACATGGGAATAAAGAAAACGACTGATAAGATTCAAAGCGCGCTCTATTGGCCAGGCATTCAAGGGGACGTGACTCGTTATTGCAAGTCCTGCGATGTATGTCAGAAGACAGTTAACAAAGGTTCTGTACCGAAGGTTCCCCTAGAGAAGATGCCATTAACTGACAAGCCATTTAAGAGAGTAGCAATCGACCTGGTTGGACCTATTGTTCCCCCGAGTGAGGACGGCCATAGATATATATTGACATTGGTCGACTTTGCAACTCGTTATCCTGAAGCTGTTCCGCTGAAGAACATTGATACTGAGACTGTGGCAGAAGCGTTGGTGGATATTGTTAGTCGTTTGGGAGTGCCTGAAGAGATCTTGAGTGACCTTGGTACGCAGTTCGTCTCTGAGTGTATGAAGGAAGTGACGCGGCTTTTGAGCATAAAGCAGCTCACCACGACCCCTTATCATCCTATGTGTAATGGCCTGACGGAAAAGTTTAATGGAACAATGAAGAGCATGTTAAAGAGATTGTGCAGCGAACAGCCAAGACAGTGGCATCGCTATATTAACCCGTTGCTGTTTGCATATCGTGAAGTTCCCCAGGAGTCTACTGGTTTTTCGCCGTTTGAGTTGTTGTATGGAAGAGCTGTCAGAGGACCGATGTTTATTCTCAAAGAGCTTTGGACGAAAGAGTTGGAGGAGCCTGAAGTAAAGAACAGCTATCAGTATGTGTTTGAGCTACGCGAGAAGCTTGAAGATACCCTCAAGCTGGCGCACACCGAGCTTCAGAAAGCCCAGAACAAAGGCAAGCATTATTACGACCGAAAGACTAAAGTCAGGAAGTTTGTACCTGGAGATAAAGTGTTAGTGCTGCTACCGACCGACCACAACAAGCTCCTAATGCAGTGGAAAGGTCCA
>NC_090870.1:55778255-55785755 GCF_036669935.1 Montipora foliosa
AAGATCAAGCGTGAAAACTCAAGCCTTAAAGGCGCCCGCAAACGAGGAAACATTTGCTGAGCAAGCAACATGTTTCTGAACAAATTCAGAAACATTTTTGCTTCCACAATAAATGTTTCCTTAGGCCGCAAACGGGGAAACATTTGCTTCCGCAACAATGTTTCCGCAACAACGTTTCCTCGTTTGCGGGCGCCTTAATGTTATGCTATGGAAGTTTAAGCAACGTCAACAAAAACATCATTCCAAAATATGACTTAGCGCTATCGCAACTATTTCACGATCGTTCCGCCTTGTCTACGCTGTACAATACAGGCAAACTATCCTGCAACTGGATGGGCACGAACGATTTTAGAGTAAAAATAGATCTGAAAATGACTGGTTCACTGTTCTAAGCTCACGTTGTTGTAAAAACCTAAACTTTCATGATTTCGCATTATTGTTTGGAGTATGGCAAAGACATGCAATGAAATGCGTGCCAGACTTCAAAAAATCTGTTGCACTGAAACAGATTATTTGAATCGGGCGGACCGCTTTTCGTTTCCATGAATCGATCGTTCATCGGCTGTCAAAATATACGCAGGGTTTGCGCTCCGACGTCGTCGGGCCGATAAATCAGGCCGACAAATGGTACTGTGTAAACCCAGTCTTACGGAAAATTCATACCTGAGCACCACGTACGCTACTATTAGGCAAAACAAAATACCAACACAGAGATACATTGTAAACTCTCCAAATTCGATTTTCTAAAATGGAAATAAAACAAGAACATTATGAGATGTTTTTGTGGTTGGTGTTGCAACATTTTGAGCAGCTGTGCCGTTTTTCGACTAACCTTCACTTTCATTTCCCACCCTGGTCAGAGTTTTTCTCTGTCCTTGTGTGGGCCCATTTCCATCTGTAGGGCTAACGTTCACATGGTTCATATGGGACTGAAATCTAGCACTTCACATTACACTCTATTCAGTTAACTCTGTTTAACCTTCACTTTACTCCAACTTTCCATTTAATAATTTGCGAATTCCTCGCATCCCGTGTTTTGATTAGGTTCTAAAATTGTTCCCGCCAATCGCTTTTTGGCCATTTTGCCTTCAAGTAGACCTGCCTTCGCACAAACAGGATTTCCAGGAAGTCAGCATTTTCCCATTCAAGTGAGCAATAGTACATGCATGTCTTCTGCCAATTGACGCAATAAACGCAAATAAATGGCCCTGAGCATTACAGTCAATGGATTGAAAATATTACGATTTCATTGTACCGGTTTTCAAAGCAATGTCGACAAGAGAAAAGACCACCACTTTGGATAGTCACAACACTGCCTGAATGAGCCAATAAATCAAACCTCTCTAAAATAGCAAGGACACACAACCAGCTATATAATAATCGGAGAAGTAGGAGCGGAACAAGCCAAAGGTTTGCCATGTTATTGGTTGAGAATGTGGCGTGAGATCTTAAAGCTAATCACAAGAGGCCGCGTTTCGCATTCAAAGCAAACATCACGATGATTTCTTGTCAAGATTACGCTACTAACCTCAACGTCACTGAGTTCCTTGCTGGCGACCAAAATGACATTTGGGGGATCACCAATTGCTGTGGAAAACAAAAGCTAAGGTCCACAAGTGAGACTGACTTACAATGTTTAAAAACTCCCAGGCATCAAGGTAGCAAGCATGGAGACCACGTTAAATGACAATGACGTCACATGGTTATCATGGTAACAGGCCTTTTTCGCTATTAAAATTTAGCTTAATAGTGAGGCAGCGAGGACAAAGACAAAGGAAAGTGGATGATAGGTAAGTATTTTTAACATCCATTCCAACGTGTTTCTATTGTTTTTGTCCTCACTGCCTCACTACCAAGCTAAATATTTGATATTTCGAAAATGGCCGATTCGTCTGTGAAGACGAACTACCGTGATCATTTGTCCGGACGGATGATCCGTCCTTTTTCCAGAATTTATACACAGACGAATTGTCAGACGAACTATATCTTAATTTGCCCAAGTTCGCCCCTGACGGATGTTCCGTCTCCAGTATAAATTCGGTCAACCTGGTTATGTCGGGTTGTTTTTTTGCAGACTGCGGCAAAGGAAATGTATTAAAGTGCATGCCGCAAGTGAGGCCCGACTATTTATCCTCTTTTAATAAATGATATTATTTGATATTAATTGTGGTTACAAACACCTTGGGTTTAAGGCCTTCGGGAGGGTAAATGGCTTGGGTTTGGTTCAGCTCAGGTTTTATGTTACCCTTGGGATGCGGTTACACAATAAAAGACTCACCTCAGGGTAAAATAAGTGGGGTATAATTAAGATAATTAGCGATCTTCGTGTATTAGCTACGTTCTGCTTTATCATTGGCCAAGCCACCTCAGGGAGCAGATAAACCGTACTTTTCAGTTCAGGAACTGTCATGGCAAGTTCTTTTCTTCTTTTTGATGTATCCATGGAAATAACCCTAGGGTAGTTTCGGTCTAGGGAAAGCGGTTACACACAAAAACGTCATTGCCCGTGGCCAAACGCTATTTACTCATGGGTAAAAGGGCTAGTGTAACCACAACTATTACAACCTCGTTCCCAGGGTCTCTCTGTGGACAATGGAGACCCTGGGGACTAGGTCGCCACTATTATTGTTTTGTTGCGTAACCGATGCCGTAGCCGTCGCCGGTTCGTAAACTCATTAGGTACTTTAAGATTTAAGACGCGTCATCGTCAAAGAGAACGCCACAAAACAAAATATTGGTCGCGGTCACACTTGTGAGAAACACAGTGTAACACTGGTGTTGACAATACTCTAGTGTTAACTCTCCAGTGTTTTGAATCCCTAGGGGAACACTGATCAATAGAACTTGATTTAACACTAGTCTTAACTCCCCGAATGCGAGCGCAACCATTCTTGCGGTACTCTGCACAACAAGTTGAACAAGGACGTGAAATCACCAAATTTGAGGTTTTGACGACAACGCGAGTGACAAATGCGAATGTTTCATTCTATATAATTACTCTGAAACCGCTCGAACCGATTTATTTTTAGGACACTTCGCCCATATTGTACGACGTGAACGAGATGGATTATAATCGCGAAAAACTCACAATAGTGCAAAATTATATTTGAGGTGACGACGATTTTCATCGACGACGAAAACGTCACGCCAAAATATACCTTTGCACTTTCGAATGTCTCGCGATTAGTCCATCTCGTTCGCGTCCTACATTGTGGGCGAATTATCCTAAAAATAAATTGGTACGAGCGGTTTCAGTGTAAAACTATAGAATGAAAGGTTTGCATTTGTACGGTTATATCGTCGTTAAAACCTCAAACTTGGTGATTTCACGTCGTTGTTGCGCAGAGTACAGCAAGTACATGTGCTGAAATGCGTGCTACACGTGCAGCACGAATATTCTTTCTGTTTTAACCAATGATATTCTTGTTTAGTGGCGTTCTCGTTGACGACCGCGTGGTAGATCTTATAGTAGGGACTTTACGATCTACGAAGGCGACGTCGACGAAAACGTCACCTCAAAACATAACTTTGCACTATCGTAAGTTTCTCGCGGTTAGGCCATATCCTTCGCGTCGTACAATGTGGGCGAAGTATCCTAAAAATAAATTGGTACGACCAGTTTCAGAGTAAAAATAGAGAATTATAGATTCACATCTGTGCGCTCGCGTTGTCGTCAAAACATCAAATTTGGTGATTTCACGTCGTTGTTGTGCAGAGCACCGCACCAATTGTGCTAAAATGCGTGCGCACGTGCATCACAGTTACTTTTCCTCTTTTATTAAACCAATGATATTGTTGTTTGGTGGCGTTTTCGTTGACGACCGCGTCGTAGATCGTAAAGTCACTAGTCCCTAAGAGAGAGCTTTGTTGACGATAACGGCGACAGCAACGAGAACGTCACAAATTTGCATATTTAGTGGGCGAAAACAATTGCTTTGCACGCCCTGCACGTGCGTTTTGCATTTTTGTTCATTTCTTTGCCATCGTCAGCAAAACAACAACGTGAAATAACTAAGAACGTCAGCACTTGAGGATAGATTTTAATTTCCCCCCCCCCCACCCCTCACCCCCCTAAATTAAGCGCCGCTTATAACGATTTCATTCCTGAGAAGTGCCACATCTTTGTAGTCGTGAAGTGATTACAATAATGAGAATTTATGTTTTGAGATGACGTTCTCGTTGCCATTCCCGTCGTCGTTGCTAAAGCTCCCGAATGACTGTGGGACGTGCGATCCACTGTTTACAATCCTTATCTCACTGTATTTCACCCTTTAGTATCTTATGGCATGAGTCAGTTTTCACACTCCTCCCGCCCTTCCTTGCCTCTCATGCACGCTGCTTGGTAAACTGTTAAATTCCTCAAAAGGTTGACATGACCACAAAGCAAAACCGAAACACTATTTCTGACTCTAAACAAACCAGCACAAACAAACCTGTTGCTGTTCCACCGATATTGGCAAATATTACTTCAGCTATCAGGATATAAGTGGGGTTAAGGTTTAGCACTTGACATAACCTAGTGATTGACAAAAATACATTTTTCAGTGATGTGGTACTACAAAGCTGAGCAACTTGACATAATAATAGTAATAATTCTTTGATTGCGCATGCGCCTGACGTCACGACGGCCATTTTGGTGAAAAGAACAATAGCGAAAACATCATTTGGGAATTTGACTCTTTTATTATGCAAAACTTGAGCTGCATTTTTCTATTGTTTTGGGATCAACATGGCCGTCTTATCACGTGAGTGCAATCAAAGAATAGGAACTTTATTTTCACACGACAATGCTTAAAGCTGAATAGCTAGCTTGTGGGGTCGCGCACAAATGAAATCAAATCATATTAATACATATCAAATCACATTGGTTTTTTGAGGAGACGAGAAAACCGTAGTACCCAGAGAAAAACCTCTCGGAGCAGAGAAGAGGACCAATAAACTCAACTCACATGTGATGCCTGATCTGGGAATCGAACCCTGGCCACATCGGTGGGAGACGAGTGTTCTCACTACCCCTCCCCCCCCCTCCCCCCCTCTCCATTCCTGTTCCCACAAAGCCTTTGTCGCTGTTTCATCCAAAAACTGACAAGCTCTAAAGTGTTTTGACTTTCACGCATGATGAAACGAACCAATAAATGAGCGAGGACTAACGCCACAAAAAAAGACTGACGTACCCAATGAAACGAAAGGAAGTTTTAGCAATTAAAACAGAAACACTGCCCATCCACCCTCTTGCCCACAGCCGGATCAAAGCGCGCGTTAAGTTAAAACTACAGTACAACTAAACTAGATGGAGCGGCGCCAGTTAAAGTAAAGGGAAGCTGAGAAAGTTTGTGGTCAAACGGGATCGAGAAATTGAGACTATCATCATCTGTTATTAACCATAAAGCACTGTCGGTTCATTCATTCATACTTACGTAACAGTGACAGGTGTTATCAGCAGAATTACAGTGACATTATCCTGTTTGAAATGAAAAGCGAATCCATTCAATCAAATGAAAACCATACTTGAATGAAGAAACTGTTACAGCCGTTGCGTCGGTGGGTGAGTGAAACATGAAAAATGTATGCACTTTCCTAGTTAGATGGACTCCCAAAACAACCTGGAAATTTCAGATGCGAGCGCAAAATCAGTTCTTTAACCACAAGCATCGATAAAAAACGACCTACAAAAATTACGACCACTTTACAAAAATCTCCTCCAATGCAATTCTTGGGTTTCACTCACGCGATCAACGGCCTCGTTTTTTTCACGAAAACAAAAGAAAACGTTTGTATAATAACAGAGTTTCAATTCCTGGAGGATCGGGTCAGGACACCAACACGGTCCCCTTTTCTTTGTTTCGGGACAACAACATGGCGACCGTGCCGTCATGTGAAAACCAAGAATACACTGCATAACTTAAACACAATGAAACAAAATCTACATGGGCGAAACCAGTCGCCTGCCATTTCTTAATCCTCAAAACTAATCCAACCAACGCATGACTGTCTGCGGACTCTCCTTTCCTAAAGGCAACAAAGAAAGTCCCATACAATGCTTTCAAATCAGCACAGTCTATCCCTTCGGAATCAACGAACGTTCCTTTTTTTTATCAATTCATTTTTGGTTTTTCATGTTGCTACGCTCCGACCAATAATGTTTTCTGGCCACCAGACATTAAAACCTTTCACAACCCCCATGACTCCATTGATTCACTCTGATGGTGGACAAAGGCTCGAAAAACATTGCCATCTTCCAAATCTCATCAAGTCGTCAATTTACATTTGAGTTCAAGGCTGCAGAAAAAAGCCCCATCATATCATATCATATATCTCTATTTACCCTCGGATTTTTAGAGTAGCTTGGTGTAGCTAATATCTCCGAGCATTTACCCTCCCAACCATGATACACAACAGAAGACAGACCACAACACCGGGAACTACATGCCCTACTCTTTACGACAATTGTGCGGGTTCTTTTACGTCCCACAGGATTATGAACATTGAAGGGTTATGAGACGGGACCTCCGGCTTATCGTCCTTATCCGAGAAGACTAGAGAGTCTAACCATTTGCAGATGTAATTACAAAGGCAGCACTTTCTCCTCAGTTTTTTAAAGACCCTGAGTCTTGGTCCGGCCGGAGTTGAACTAACGACCTCCCGCGTGACAGCCCGGTGCTCAACCAACTGAGCCACCGGTGCCCATGCAAACGGACACAACATTGTTGTGTGTCACACGTTGCGTCCTTTTGCACTTCCTGTTGAGTGCTGTTGCGTGTTGCTGCACGATGTTTGAAACTGGTCAAACTTTTGAGCCAACAACTCCCAACATTTCTTTTGTTCTGTGATCGCCGAAGCGTAGCGCAACAATGTTGGATCAGTTTGCACAGCTCTTCCAACACTGTTGGGGCTACGCACGCGCATTACATATGGTCTCCATGGAGATAGCAACCGTCAGCAAGTTGAAAACAAGATGGCAGCGCGATGTTCGTATCCTTCCCATAATACACGGCACGTCCTTACATTGTTGGGAGTCGTTGCGTCCGTTTGCACGGGGCTTTAAACGTCAGTTTTCTTACCAGAAAAGCAGATGTAATTGCTGTACATACGCAAAGAAGAGTAATGAGCCACCACACGTGACCCCGTGACAGCTTGTAAGCCTAAAAATAATGGATCAGGGTGTCAGTTTTCAAAAAGACTACGGGCACATAAGCGTTTCGACTGATATAATTTCACTACCGACACTGAGCTCTTACGGTTCTTTCAAATAAGCATAGACGCTGTCACGTCGTTTGTAACTATCTTTCGTCAAAAATCTATAAATATGACAATTTTAAGCACCTCGACGCATTCAAATCGTTCCTTCGACACTCTTTTCACGATATCGAGTTAATCGTAAAAAAGGGAAAGGAACGCAACTTTATTTAAGTGTCTAGTCGTTCTAGCGCTGGAGCACTAATCGGGGACACTGTAAATTGAAATAAACAAGTTAACGCAAATCAAATCAAATGTTGATTT